>NW_028126334.1:600000-896628 GCF_965194825.1 Balaenoptera physalus
AAGGGTCTGCGTTTGCTCACCCAACCTCACCAAACCTCTCAGCCCCAAGAGTGTCCACCCTTATATCTCATCCAGCTGTGGGTCTAGATATGGTCAATCCAGGTTGCATCACAGACCCTGAACGAATTGTGTAAGAATTTCTCTCTCTTTCACTGTCTTTGTTTCATGGGTTTTGAAAAGTAGTCTATTTTTATAATGGGGTTTAGCTGCTTTTCACGGCTGTGTTTATGCCGCTTTACACCCACTTGACACACTAACAGAGAGATATCAATACATAGGTTTTAAGATTATTACTAGTCAGATATATTCTTGTGCGGTGAATCGGGCGTGTTGAGTCCAGTTCTCTGAGCAAGGAGTAGGTCTTGTCTGTTACATATTGGATTTATGGAACGGTATCTGAGCTAATTTGAAACTCTTGTTTTATGGATCACCCCACCTCACCTTTCCCGTTAAGCAGCCATAGTGTGTTTTCTGCATGTGTGACTCTGTTCTGTTTTGTAATTCAGTTCACGTGTAACGGATTTTACATTCCCTCTATAAGTGACACCTTATGAGAAGTGTCCTTTTCTGTGTGACTTATTTCACTTAGAATCGTCGTACCTAAATCCACTCATCATGCTGCTACTAGCCTTATGACATTGATTTCATGGCTGAGTGATATTCCATTGTACATAAGGACCACAACTTTTTTATCCATTTTTCGCTTTCCTGGGATATTTAAGGTGGAATGAAGTGGAGGTCCTTGTCAACAGAGCAGCCCTAAACTTTGGGGTGCTTGTGTCTTGCTGATTTTCAATTTTCCCACTTTATCCCACCATGCGTGGAAGTGCCCTATGCTCTCTAAGCTGTGTTTTTTAGATGTTTCAGGACACACCGTACACTTCTCCAGAGTGGCTGTTGGCAATTTACATCACGCCCATCAGTGTAGCAAGGCTCCCATTTCTCCATGGCCTGTCCTGCATTTCTGGTTTTGACACTTTTGTCGGCATGGCCCTTTTGACCGATGGGAAGCGAGACTTCTTTGTAGCGCTGCTTTGCCTTTCCAGGTTGCTTGGTTGGCCAAAAAGGGCGTATGCGTTTTTTCCTGAATATATTCAGGAAAAAACGCATACGCCCTTTTTGGCCAAGGGCATCATTGTCAACGTTTTGCCGCTTTTCATGTGCTTTAAAGGCGATTCGAATCTACCTCCTGAAATCTGTTTCCTGCAATTCTGCCTTGATTTCAAATCCTCTTCTTGGCCTTCCCTCAATATATTTGTGGACGAGAGTTATCATTTATAACTCTGCAGGTTTGTGAATTGCAGTGCCCTGAAGCTCCAATTTACAAGTCGCTTTTTTGGAAGCTGGCCGCAAAAGCGCAGGATGGCTTCAGGCCCTGTTCTGGTTCCGGGGGGCAGGCTGAGCCTGTGGTTAATTCTTCTTCCTGATGGGAAAATAGAGTGACCTGTGCCTGTCCCAACACCAAGAGCTAGTCTCTCATTGGTTCCCCGTCTTCCCGTTCATCCTCAGGACAAATTGCAACCTGTACGGAACAGGAGGTTAAAGGTGCTGATGCTCCAAGTAGGGAGATTGCTAGTAAAGTGGCTGGAATGGCGAACCCGAGCACAAGGAGATGAGAAATGAGGTGCGTTTTAGAAACCTTTCCCCATCACACGGTGTACCATCTTCTGGGTTTCTCATGCATGTTTTCGATGTAGGAAGATGCCCTTGAACCTGGAGATTTGGGACCCATGCGATGGGTAGCACGCAGTATTACTTTAAAGGGTCTGCGTTTGCTCACCCAACCTCACCAAACCTCTCAGCCCCAAGAGTGTCCACCCTTATATCTCATCCAGCTGTGGGTCTAGATATGGTCAATCCAGGTTGCATCACAGACCCTGAACGAATTGTGTAAGAATTTCTCTCTCTTTCACTGTCTTTGTTTCATGGGTTTTGAAAAGTAGTTTATTTTTATAATGGGGTTTAGCTGCTTTTCACGGCTGTGTTTATGCCGCTTTACACCCACTTGACACACTAACAGAGAGATATCAATACATAGGTTTTAAGATTATTACTAGTCAGATATATTCTTGTGCGGTGAATCGGGCGTGTTGAGTCCAGTTCTCTGAGCAAGGAGTAGGTCTTGTCTGTTACATATTGGATTTATGGAACGGTATCTGAGCTAATTTGAAACTCTTGTTTTATGGATCACCCCACCTCACCTTTCCCGTTAAGCAGCCATAGTGTGTTTTCTGCATGTGTGACTCTGTTCTGTTTTGTAATTCAGTTCACGTGTAACGGATTTTACATTCCCTCTATAAGTGACACCTTATGAGAAGTGTCCTTTTCTGTGTGACTTATTTCACTTAGAATCGTCGTACCTAAATCCACTCATCATGCTGCTACTAGCCTTATGACATTGATTTCATGGCTGAGTGATATTCCATTGTACATAAGGACCACAACTTTTTTATCCATTTTTCGCTTTCCTGGGATATTTAAGGTGGAATGAAGTGGAGGTCCTTGTCAACAGAGCAGCCCTAAACTTTGGGGTGCTTGTGTCTTGCTGATTTTCAATTTTCCCACTTTATCCCACCATGCGTGGAAGTGCCCTATGCTCTCTAAGCTGTGTTTTTTAGATGTTTCAGGACACACCGTACACTTCTCCAGAGTGGCTGTTGGCAATTTACATCACGCCCATCAGTGTAGCAAGGCTCCCATTTCTCCATGGCCTGTCCTGCATTTCTGGTTTTGACACTTTTGTCGGCATGGCCCTTTTGACCGATGGGAAGCGAGACTTCTTTGTAGCGCTGCTTTGCCTTTCCAGGTTGCTTGGTTGGCCAAAAAGGGCGTATGCGTTTTTTCCTGAATATATTCAGGAAAAAACGCATACGCCCTTTTTGGCCAAGGGCATCATTGTCAACGTTTTGCCGCTTTTCATGTGCTTTAAAGGCGATTCGAATCTACCTCCTGAAATCTGTTTCCTGCAATTCTGCCTTGATTTCAAATCCTCTTCTTGGCCTTCCCTCAATATATTTGTGGACGAGAGTTATCATTTATAACTCTGCAGGTTTGTGAATTGCAGTGCCCTGAAGCTCCAATTTACAAGTCGCTTTTTTGGAAGCTGGCCGCAAAAGCGCAGGATGGCTTCAGGCCCTGTTCTGGTTCCGGGCGGCAGGCTGAGCCTGTGGTTAATTCTTCTTCCTGATGGGAAAATAGAGTGACCTGTGCCTGTCCCAACACCAAGAGCTAGTCTCTCATTGGTTCCCCGTCTTCCCGTTCATCCTCAGGACAAATTGCAACCTGTACGGAACAGGAGGTTAAAGGTGCTGATGCTCCAAGTAGGGAGATTGCTAGTAAAGTGGCTGGAATGGCGAACCCGAGCACAAGGAGATGAGAAATGAGGTGCGTTTTAGAAACCTTTCCCCATCACACGGTGTACCATCTTCTGAGTTTCTCATGCATGTTTTCGATGTAGGAAGATGCCCTTGAACCTGGAGATTTGGGACCCATGCGATGGGTAGCACGCAGTATTACTTTAAAGGGTCTGCGTTTGCTCACCCAACCTCACCAAACCTCTCAGCCCCAAGAGTGTCCACCCTTATGTCTCATCCAGCTGTGGGTCTAGATATGGTCAATCCAGGTTGCATCACAGACCCTGAATGAATTGTGTAAGAATTTCTCTCTCTTTCCCTGTCTTTGTTTCATGGGTTTTGAAAAGTAGTTTATTTTTATAATGGGGTTTAGCTGCTTTTCACGGCTGTGTTTATGCCGCTTTACACCCACTTGACACACTAACAGAGAGATATCAATACATAGGTTTTAAGATTATTACTAGTCAGATATATTCTTGTGCGGTGAATCGGGCGTGTTGAGTCCAGTTCTCTGAGCAAGGAGTAGGTCTTGTCTGTTACATATTGGATTTATGGAACGGTATCTGAGCTAATTTGAAACTCTTGTTTTATGGATCACCCCACCTCACCTTTCCCGTTAAGCAGCCATAGTGTGTTTTCTGCATGTGTGACTCTGTTCTGTTTTGTAATTCAGTTCACGTGTAACGGATTTTACATTCCCTCTATAAGTGACACCTTATGAGAAGTGTCCTTTTCTGTGTGACTTATTTCACTTAGAATCGTCGTACCTAAATCCACTCATCATGCTGCTACTAGCCTTATGACATTGATTTCATGGCTGAGTGATATTCCATTGTACATAAGGACCACAACTTTTTTATCCATTTTTCGCTTTCCTGGGATATTTAAGGTGGAATGAAGTGGAGGTCCTTGTCAACAGAGCAGCCCTAAACTTTGGGGTGCTTGTGTCTTGCTGATTTTCAATTTTCCCACTTTATCCCACCATGCGTGGAAGTGCCCTATGCTCTCTAAGCTGTGTTTTTTAGATGTTTCAGGACACACCGTACACTTCTCCAGAGTGGCTGTTGGCAATTTACATCACGCCCATCAGTGTAGCAAGGCTCCCATTTCTCCATGGCCTGTCCTGCATTTCTGGTTTTGACACTTTTGTCGGCATGGCCCTTTTGACCGATGGGAAGCGAGACTTCTTTGTAGCGCTGCTTTGCCTTTCCAGGTTGCTTGGTTGGCCAAAAAGGGCGTATGCGTTTTTTCCTGAATATATTCAGGAAAAAACGCATACGCCCTTTTTGGCCAAGGGCATCATTGTCAACGTTTTGCCGCTTTTCATGTGCTTTAAAGGCGATTCGAATCTACCTCCTGAAATCTGTTTCCTGCAATTCTGCCTTGATTTCAAATCCTCTTCTTGGCCTTCCCTCAATATATTTGTGGACGAGAGTTATCATTTATAACTCTGCAGGTTTGTGAATTGCAGTGCCCTGAAGCTCCAATTTACAAGTCGCTTTTTTGGAAGCTGGCCGCAAAAGCGCAGGATGGCTTCAGGCCCTGTTCTGGTTCCGGGCGGCAGGCTGAGCCTGTGGTTAATTCTTCTTCCTGATGGGAAAATAGAGTGACCTGTGCCTGTCCCAACACCAAGAGCTAGTCTCTCATTGGTTCCCCGTCTTCCCGTTCATCCTCAGGACAAATTGCAACCTGTACGGAACAGGAGGTTAAAGGTGCTGATGCTCCAAGTAGGGAGATTGCTAGTAAAGTGGCTGGAATGGCGAACCCGAGCACAAGGAGATGAGAAATGAGGTGCGTTTTAGAAACCTTTCCCCATCACACGGTGTACCATCTTCTGAGTTTCTCATGCATGTTTTCGATGTAGGAAGATGCCCTTGAACCTGGAGATTTGGGACCCATGCGATGGGTAGCACGCAGTATTACTTTAAAGGGTCTGCGTTTGCTCACCCAACCTCACCAAACCTCTCAGCCCCAAGAGTGTCCACCCTTATGTCTCATCCAGCTGTGGGTCTAGATATGGTCAATCCAGGTTGCATCACAGACCCTGAATGAATTGTGTAAGAATTTCTCTCTCTTTCCCTGTCTTTGTTTCATGGGTTTTGAAAAGTAATTTATTTTTATAATGGGGTTTAGCTGTTTTTCACGGCTGTGTTTATGCCGCTTTACACCCACTTGACACACTAACAGAGAGATATCAATACATAGGTTTTAAGATTATTACTAGTCAGATATATTCTTGTGTGGTGAATCGGGCGTGTTGAGTCCAGTTCTCTGAGCAAGGAGTAGGTCTTGTCTGTTACATATTGGGTTTCTGGAACGGTATCTGAGCTAATTTGAAACTCTTGTTTTATGGATCACCCCACCTCACCTTTCCCGTTAAGCAGCCATAGTGTGTTTTCTGCATGTGTGACTCTGTTCTGTTTTGTAATTCAGTTCAAGTGTAACGGTTTTTACATTCCCTCTATAAGTGACACCTTATGAGAAGTGTCCTTTTCTGTGTGACTTATTTCACTTAGAATCGTCGTACCTAAATCCACTCATCATGCTGCTACTAGCCTTATGACATTGATTTCATGGCTGAGTGATATTCCATTGTACATATGGACCTCAAATTTTTTATCCATTTTTGGCTTTCCTGGGATATTTAAGGTGGAATGAATTGGAGGTCCTTATCAACAGAGCAGCCCTAAACTTTGGGGTGCTTGTGTCTTGCTGATTTTTAATTTTCCCACTTTATACCCCCATGCGTGGAAGTGCCCTATGCTCTCTAAGCTGTGTTTTTTAGATGTTTCAGGACACACCGTACACTTCTCCAGAGTGGCTGTTGGCAATTTACATCCCGCCCATCAGTGTAGCCAGGCTCCCATTTCCCCATGGCCTGTCCTGCATTTCTTTTTTTGACACTTTTTTCAGCATGGCCCTTTTGACCGATGGGAAGCGAGACTTCTTTGTAGCGCTGCTTTGCCTTTTCAGGTTGCTTGGTTGGCCAAAAAGGGCGTATGCGTTTTTTCCTGAATATATTCAGGAAAAAACGCATACGCCCTTTTTGGCCAAGGGCATCATTGTCAACGTTTTGCCGCTTTTCATGTGCTTTAAAGGCGATTCGAATCTACCTCCTGAAATCTGTTTCCTGCAATTCTGCCTTGATTTCAATTCCTCGTCTTTGCCTTCCCTCAATATATTTGTGGACGAGAGTTATCATTTATAACTCTGCAGATTTGTGAATTGCAGTGCCCTGAAGCTCCATTTTACAAGTCGCTTTTTTGGGAGCTGGCCGCAAAAGCGCAGGATGGCTTCAGGCCCTGTTCTGGTTCCGGGGGGCAGGCTGAGCCTGTGGTTAATTCTTCTTCCTGATGGGAAAATAGAGTGACCTGTGCCTGTCCCAACACCAAGAGCTAGTCTCTCATTGGTTCCCCGTCTTCCCGTTCATCCTCAGGACAAATTGCAACCTGTACGGAACAGGAGGTTAAAGGTGCTGATGCTCCAAGTAGGGAGATTGCTAGTAAAGTGGCTGGAATGGCGAACCCGAGCACAAGGAGATGAGAAATGAGGTGCGTTTTAGAAACCTTTCCCCATCACACGGTGTACCATCTTCTGGGTTTCTCATGCATGGTTTCGATGTAGGAAGATGCCCTTGAACCTGGAGATTTGGGACCCATGCGATGGGTAGCACGCAGTATTACTTTAAAGGGTCTGCGTTTGCTCACCCAACCTCACCAAACCTCTCAGCCCCAAGAGTGTCCACCCTTATGTCTCATCCAGCTGTGGGTCTAGATATGGTCAATCCAGGTTGCATCACAGACCCTGAACGAATTGTGTAAGAATTTCTCTCTCTTTCACTGTCTTTGTTTCATGGGTTTTGAAAAGTAGTTTATTTTTATAATGGGGTTTAGCTGCTTTTCACGGCTGTGTTTATGCCGCTTTACACCCACTTGACACACTAACAGAGAGATATCAATACATAGGTTTTAAGATTATTACTAGTCAGATATATTCTTGTGCGGTGAATCGGGCGTGTTGAGTCCAGTTCTCTGAGCAAGGAGTAGGTCTTGTCTATTACATATTGGGTTTATGGAACGGTATCTGAGCTAATTTGAAACTCTTGTTTTTTGGATCACCCCACCTCACCTTTCCCGTTAAGCAGCCATAGTGTGTTTTCTGCATGTGTGACTCTGTTCTGTTTTGTAATTCAGTTCAAGTGTAACGGTTTTTACATTCCCTCTATAAGTGACACCTTATGAGAAGTGTCCTTTTCTGTGTGACTTATTTCACTTAGAATCGTCTTACCTAAATCCACTCATCATGCTGCTACTAGCCTTATGACATTGATTTCATGGCTGAGTGATATTCCATTGTACATAAGGACCACAACTTTTTTATCCATTTTTCGCTTTCCTGGGATATTTAAGGTGGAATGAAGTGGAGGTCCTTGTCAACAGAGCAGCCCTAAACTTTGGGGTGCTTGTGTCTTGCTGATTTTCAATTTTCCCACTTTATCCCCCCATGCGTGGAAGTGCCCTATGCTCTCTAAGCTGTGTTTTTTAGATGTTTCAGGACACACCGTACACTTCTCCAGAGTGGCTGTTGGCAATTTACATCCCGCCCATCAGTGTAGCAAGGCTCCCATTTCTCCATGGCCTGTCCTGCATTTCTGGTTTTGACACTTTTTTCGGCATGGCCCTTTTGACCGATGGGAAGCGAGACTTCTTTGTAGCGCTGATTTGCCTTTCCAGGTTGCTTGGTTGGCCAAAAAGGGCGTATGCGTTTTTTCCTGAATATATTCAGGAAAAAACGCATACGCCCTTTTTGGCCAAGGGCCTCATTGTCAACGTTTTGCCGCTTTTCATGTGCTTTAAAGGCGATTTGAATCTACCTCCTGAAATCTGTTTCCTGCAATTCTGCCTTGATTTCAAATCCTCTTCTTGGCCTTCCCTCAATATATTTGTGGACGAGAGTTATCATTTATAACTCTGCAGGTTTGTGAATTGCAGTGCCCTGAAGCTCCAATTTACAAGTCGCTTTTTTGGAAGCTGGCCGCAAAAGCGCAGGATGGCTTCAGGCCCTGTTCTGGTTCCGGGGGGCAGGCTGAGCCTGTGGTTAATTCTTCTTCCTGATGGGAAAATAGAGTGACCTGTGCCTGTCCCAACACCAAGAGCTAGTCTCTCATTGGTTCCCCGTCTTCCCGTTCATCCTCAGGACAAACTGCAACCTGTACGGAACAGGAGGTTAAAGGTGCTGATGCTCCAAGTAGGGAGATTGCTAGTAAAGTGGCTGGAATGGCGAACCCGAGCACAAGGAGATGAGAAATGAGGTGCGTTTTAGAAACCTTTCCCCATCACACGGTGTACCATCTTCTGGGTTTCTCATGCATGTTTTCGATGTAGGAAGATGCCCTTGAACCTGGAGATTTGGGACCCATGCGATGGGTAGCACGCAGTATTACTTTAAAGGGTCTGCGTTTGCTCACCCAACCTCACCAAACCTCTCAGCCCCAAGAGTGTCCACCCTTATGTCTCATCCAGCTGTGGGTCTAGATATGGTCAATCCAGGTTGCATCACAGACCCTGAACGAATTGTGTAAGAATTTCTCTCTCTTTCACTGTCTTTGTTTCATGGGTTTTGAAAAGTAGTTTATTTTTATAATGGGGTTTAGCTGCTTTTCACGGCTGTGTTTATGCCGCTTTACACCCACTTGACACACTAACAGAGAGATATCAATACATAGGTTTTAAGATTATTACTAGTCAGATATATTCTTGTGCGGTGAATCGGGCGTGTTGAGTCCAGTTCTCTGAGCAAGGAGTAGGTCTTGTCTGTTACATATTGGATTTATGGAACGGTATCTGAGCTAATTTGAAACTCTTGTTTTATGGATCACCCCACCTCACCTTTCCCGTTAAGCAGCCATAGTGTGTTTTCTGCATGTGTGACTCTGTTCTGTTTTGTAATTCAGTTCAAGTGTAACGGTTTTTACATTCCCTCTATAAGTGACACCTTATGAGAAGTGTCCTTTTCTGTGTGACTTATTTCACTTAGAATCGTCGTACCTAAATCCACTCATCATGCTGCTACTAGCCTTATGACATTGATTTCATGGCTGAGTGATATTCCATTGTACATAAGGACCACAACTTTTTTATCCATTTTTCGCTTTCCTGGGATATTTAAGGTGGAATGAAGTGGAGGTCCTTGTCAACAGAGCAGCCCTAAACTTTGGGGTGCTTGTGTCTTGCTGATTTTCAATTTTCCCACTTTATCCCCCCATGCGTGGAAGTGCCCTATGCTCTCTAAGCTGTGTTTTTTAGATGTTTCAGGACACACCGTACACTTCTCCAGAGTGGCTGTTGGCAATTTACATCCCGCCCATCAGTGTAGCAAGGCTCCCATTTCTCCATGGCCTGTCCTGCATTACTGGTTTTGACACTTTTTTCGGCATGGCCCTTTTGACCGATGGGAAGCGAGACTTCTTTGTAGCGCTGATTTGCCTTTCCAGGTTGCTTGGTTGGCCAAAAAGGGCGTATGCGTTTTTTCCTGAATATATTCAGGAAAAAACGCATACGCCCTTTTTGGCCAAGGGCCTCATTGTCAACGTTTTGCCGCTTTTCATGTGCTTTAAAGGCGATTTGAATCTACCTCCTGAAATCTGTTTCCTGCAATTCTGCCTTGATTTCAAATCCTCTTCTTGGCCTTCCCTCAATATATTTGTGGACGAGAGTTATCATTTATAACTCTGCAGATTTGTGAATTGCAGTGCCCTGAAGCTCCATTTTACAAGTCGCTTTTTTGGGAGCTGGCCGCAAAAGCGCAGGATGGCTTCAGGCCCTGTTCTGGTTCCGGGGGGCAGGCTGAGCCTGTGGTTAATTCTTCTTCCTGATGGGAAAATAGAGTGACCTGTGCCTGTCCCAACACCAAGAGCTAGTCTCTCATTGGTTCCCCGTCTTCCCGTTCATCCTCAGGACAAATTGCAACCTGTACGGAACAGGAGGTTAAAGGTGCTGATGCTCCAAGTAGGGAGATTGCTAGTAAAGTGGCTGGAATGGCGAACCCGAGCACAAGGAGATGAGAAATGAGGTGCGTTTTAGAAACCTTTCCCCATCACACGGTGTACCATCTTCTGGGTTTCTCATGCATGTTTTCGATGTAGGAAGATGCCCTTGAACCTGGAGATTTGGGACCCATGCGATGGGTAGCACGCAGTATTACTTTAAAGGGTCTGCGTTTGCTCACCCAACCTCACCAAACCTCTCAGCCCCAAGAGTGTCCACCCTTATGTCTCATCCAGCTGTGGGTCTAGATATGGTCAATCCAGGTTGCATCACAGACCCTGAACGAATTGTGTAAGAATTTCTCTCTCTTTCACTGTCTTTGTTTCATGGGTTTTGAAAAGTAGTTTATTTTTATAATGGGGTTTAGCTGCTTTTCACGGCTGTGTTTATGCCGCTTTACACCCACTTGACACACTAACAGAGAGATATCAATACATAGGTTTTAAGATTATTACTAGTCAGATATATTCTTGTGCGGTGAATCGGGCGTGTTGAGTCCAGTTCTCTGAGCAAGGAGTAGGTCTTGTCTGTTACATATTGGATTTATGGAACGGTATCTGAGCTAATTTGAAACTCTTGTTTTATGGATCACCCCACCTCACCTTTCCCGTTAAGCAGCCATAGTGTGTTTTCTGCATGTGTGACTCTGTTCTGTTTTGTAATTCAGTTCACGTGTAACGGATTTTACATTCCCTCTATAAGTGACACCTTATGAGAAGTGTCCTTTTCTGTGTGACTTATTTCACTTAGAATCGTCGTACCTAAATCCACTCATCATGCTGCTACTAGCCTTATGACATTGATTTCATGGCTGAGTGATATTCCATTGTACATAAGGACCACAACTTTTTTATCCATTTTTCGCTTTCCTGGGATATTTAAGGTGGAATGAAGTGGAGGTCCTTGTCAACAGAGCAGCCCTAAACTTTGGGGTGCTTGTGTCTTGCTGATTTTCAATTTTCCCACTTTATCCCACCATGCGTGGAAGTGCCCTATGCTCTCTAAGCTGTGTTTTTTAGATGTTTCAGGACACACCGTACACTTCTCCAGAGTGGCTGTTGGCAATTTACATCACGCCCATCAGTGTAGCAAGGCTCCCATTTCTCCATGGCCTGTCCTGCATTTCTGGTTTTGACACTTTTGTCGGCATGGCCCTTTTGACCGATGGGAAGCGAGACTTCTTTGTAGCGCTGCTTTGCCTTTCCAGGTTGCTTGGTTGGCCAAAAAGGGCGTATGCGTTTTTTCCTGAATATATTCAGGAAAAAACGCATACGCCCTTTTTGGCCAAGGGCATCATTGTCAACGTTTTGCCGCTTTTCATGTGCTTTAAAGGCGATTCGAATCTACCTCCTGAAATCTGTTTCCTGCAATTCTGCCTTGATTTCAAATCCTCTTCTTGGCCTTCCCTCAATATATTTGTGGACGAGAGTTATCATTTATAACTCTGCAGGTTTGTGAATTGCAGTGCCCTGAAGCTCCAATTTACAAGTCGCTTTTTTGGAAGCTGGCCGCAAAAGCGCAGGATGGCTTCAGGCCCTGTTCTGGTTCCGGGCGGCAGGCTGAGCCTGTGGTTAATTCTTCTTCCTGATGGGAAAATAGAGTGACCTGTGCCTGTCCCAACACCAAGAGCTAGTCTCTCATTGGTTCCCCGTCTTCCCGTTCATCCTCAGGACAAATTGCAACCTGTACGGAACAGGAGGTTAAAGGTGCTGATGCTCCAAGTAGGGAGATTGCTAGTAAAGTGGCTGGAATGGCGAACCCGAGCACAAGGAGATGAGAAATGAGGTGCGTTTTAGAAACCTTTCCCCATCACACGGTGTACCATCTTCTGAGTTTCTCATGCATGTTTTCGATGTAGGAAGATGCCCTTGAACCTGGAGATTTGGGACCCATGCGATGGGTAGCACGCAGTATTACTTTAAAGGGTCTGCGTTTGCTCACCCAACCTCACCAAACCTCTCAGCCCCAAGAGTGTCCACCCTTATGTCTCATCCAGCTGTGGGTCTAGATATGGTCAATCCAGGTTGCATCACAGACCCTGAATGAATTGTGTAAGAATTTCTCTCTCTTTCCCTGTCTTTGTTTCATGGGTTTTGAAAAGTAATTTATTTTTATAATGGGGTTTAGCTGTTTTTCACGGCTGTGTTTATGCCGCTTTACACCCACTTGACACACTAACAGAGAGATATCAATACATAGGTTTTAAGATTATTACTAGTCAGATATATTCTTGTGTGGTGAATCGGGCGTGTTGAGTCCAGTTCTCTGAGCAAGGAGTAGGTCTTGTCTGTTACATATTGGGTTTCTGGAACGGTATCTGAGCTAATTTGAAACTCTTGTTTTATGGATCACCCCACCTCACCTTTCCCGTTAAGCAGCCATAGTGTGTTTTCTGCATGTGTGACTCTGTTCTGTTTTGTAATTCAGTTCAAGTGTAACGGTTTTTACATTCCCTCTATAAGTGACACCTTATGAGAAGTGTCCTTTTCTGTGTGACTTATTTCACTTAGAATCGTCGTACCTAAATCCACTCATCATGCTGCTACTAGCCTTATGACATTGATTTCATGGCTGAGTGATATTCCATTGTACATATGGACCTCAAATTTTTTATCCATTTTTGGCTTTCCTGGGATATTTAAGGTGGAATGAATTGGAGGTCCTTATCAACAGAGCAGCCCTAAACTTTGGGGTGCTTGTGTCTTGCTGATTTTTAATTTTCCCACTTTATACCCCCATGCGTGGAAGTGCCCTATGCTCTCTAAGCTGTGTTTTTTAGATGTTTCAGGACACACCGTACACTTCTCCAGAGTGGCTGTTGGCAATTTACATCCCGCCCATCAGTGTAGCCAGGCTCCCATTTCCCCATGGCCTGTCCTGCATTTCTTTTTTTGACACTTTTTTCAGCATGGCCCTTTTGACCGATGGGAAGCGAGACTTCTTTGTAGCGCTGCTTTGCCTTTTCAGGTTGCTTGGTTGGCCAAAAAGGGCGTATGCGTTTTTTCCTGAATATATTCAGGAAAAAACGCATACGCCCTTTTTGGCCAAGGGCATCATTGTCAACGTTTTGCCGCTTTTCATGTGCTTTAAAGGCGATTCGAATCTACCTCCTGAAATCTGTTTCCTGCAATTCTGCCTTGATTTCAATTCCTCGTCTTTGCCTTCCCTCAATATATTTGTGGACGAGAGTTATCATTTATAACTCTGCAGATTTGTGAATTGCAGTGCCCTGAAGCTCCATTTTACAAGTCGCTTTTTTGGGAGCTGGCCGCAAAAGCGCAGGATGGCTTCAGGCCCTGTTCTGGTTCCGGGGGGCAGGCTGAGCCTGTGGTTAATTCTTCTTCCTGATGGGAAAATAGAGTGACCTGTGCCTGTCCCAACACCAAGAGCTAGTCTCTCATTGGTTCCCCGTCTTCCCGTTCATCCTCAGGACAAATTGCAACCTGTACGGAACAGGAGGTTAAAGGTGCTGATGCTCCAAGTAGGGAGATTGCTAGTAAAGTGGCTGGAATGGCGAACCCGAGCACAAGGAGATGAGAAATGAGGTGCGTTTTAGAAACCTTTCCCCATCACACGGTGTACCATCTTCTGGGTTTCTCATGCATGGTTTCGATGTAGGAAGATGCCCTTGAACCTGGAGATTTGGGACCCATGCGATGGGTAGCACGCAGTATTACTTTAAAGGGTCTGCGTTTGCTCACCCAACCTCACCAAACCTCTCAGCCCCAAGAGTGTCCACCCTTATGTCTCATCCAGCTGTGGGTCTAGATATGGTCAATCCAGGTTGCATCACAGACCCTGAACGAATTGTGTAAGAATTTCTCTCTCTTTCACTGTCTTTGTTTCATGGGTTTTGAAAAGTAGTTTATTTTTATAATGGGGTTTAGCTGCTTTTCACGGCTGTGTTTATGCCGCTTTACACCCACTTGACACACTAACAGAGAGATATCAATACATAGGTTTTAAGATTATTACTAGTCAGATATATTCTTGTGCGGTGAATCGGGCGTGTTGAGTCCAGTTCTCTGAGCAAGGAGTAGGTCTTGTCTATTACATATTGGGTTTATGGAACGGTATCTGAGCTAATTTGAAACTCTTGTTTTTTGGATCACCCCACCTCACCTTTCCCGTTAAGCAGCCATAGTGTGTTTTCTGCATGTGTGACTCTGTTCTGTTTTGTAATTCAGTTCAAGTGTAACGGTTTTTACATTCCCTCTATAAGTGACACCTTATGAGAAGTGTCCTTTTCTGTGTGACTTATTTCACTTAGAATCGTCTTACCTAAATCCACTCATCATGCTGCTACTAGCCTTATGACATTGATTTCATGGCTGAGTGATATTCCATTGTACATAAGGACCACAACTTTTTTATCCATTTTTCGCTTTCCTGGGATATTTAAGGTGGAATGAAGTGGAGGTCCTTGTCAACAGAGCAGCCCTAAACTTTGGGGTGCTTGTGTCTTGCTGATTTTCAATTTTCCCACTTTATCCCCCCATGCGTGGAAGTGCCCTATGCTCTCTAAGCTGTGTTTTTTAGATGTTTCAGGACACACCGTACACTTCTCCAGAGTGGCTGTTGGCAATTTACATCCCGCCCATCAGTGTAGCAAGGCTCCCATTTCTCCATGGCCTGTCCTGCATTTCTGGTTTTGACACTTTTTTCGGCATGGCCCTTTTGACCGATGGGAAGCGAGACTTCTTTGTAGCGCTGATTTGCCTTTCCAGGTTGCTTGGTTGGCCAAAAAGGGCGTATGCGTTTTTTCCTGAATATATTCAGGAAAAAACGCATACGCCCTTTTTGGCCAAGGGCCTCATTGTCAACGTTTTGCCGCTTTTCATGTGCTTTAAAGGCGATTTGAATCTACCTCCTGAAATCTGTTTCCTGCAATTCTGCCTTGATTTCAAATCCTCTTCTTGGCCTTCCCTCAATATATTTGTGGACGAGAGTTATCATTTATAACTCTGCAGGTTTGTGAATTGCAGTGCCCTGAAGCTCCAATTTACAAGTCGCTTTTTTGGAAGCTGGCCGCAAAAGCGCAGGATGGCTTCAGGCCCTGTTCTGGTTCCGGGGGGCAGGCTGAGCCTGTGGTTAATTCTTCTTCCTGATGGGAAAATAGAGTGACCTGTGCCTGTCCCAACACCAAGAGCTAGTCTCTCATTGGTTCCCCGTCTTCCCGTTCATCCTCAGGACAAACTGCAACCTGTACGGAACAGGAGGTTAAAGGTGCTGATGCTCCAAGTAGGGAGATTGCTAGTAAAGTGGCTGGAATGGCGAACCCGAGCACAAGGAGATGAGAAATGAGGTGCGTTTTAGAAACCTTTCCCCATCACACGGTGTACCATCTTCTGGGTTTCTCATGCATGTTTTCGATGTAGGAAGATGCCCTTGAACCTGGAGATTTGGGACCCATGCGATGGGTAGCACGCAGTATTACTTTAAAGGGTCTGCGTTTGCTCACCCAACCTCACCAAACCTCTCAGCCCCAAGAGTGTCCACCCTTATGTCTCATCCAGCTGTGGGTCTAGATATGGTCAATCCAGGTTGCATCACAGACCCTGAACGAATTGTGTAAGAATTTCTCTCTCTTTCACTGTCTTTGTTTCATGGGTTTTGAAAAGTAGTTTATTTTTATAATGGGGTTTAGCTGCTTTTCACGGCTGTGTTTATGCCGCTTTACACCCACTTGACACACTAACAGAGAGATATCAATACATAGGTTTTAAGATTATTACTAGTCAGATATATTCTTGTGCGGTGAATCGGGCGTGTTGAGTCCAGTTCTCTGAGCAAGGAGTAGGTCTTGTCTGTTACATATTGGATTTATGGAACGGTATCTGAGCTAATTTGAAACTCTTGTTTTATGGATCACCCCACCTCACCTTTCCCGTTAAGCAGCCATAGTGTGTTTTCTGCATGTGTGACTCTGTTCTGTTTTGTAATTCAGTTCAAGTGTAACGGTTTTTACATTCCCTCTATAAGTGACACCTTATGAGAAGTGTCCTTTTCTGTGTGACTTATTTCACTTAGAATCGTCGTACCTAAATCCACTCATCATGCTGCTACTAGCCTTATGACATTGATTTCATGGCTGAGTGATATTCCATTGTACATAAGGACCACAACTTTTTTATCCATTTTTCGCTTTCCTGGGATATTTAAGGTGGAATGAAGTGGAGGTCCTTGTCAACAGAGCAGCCCTAAACTTTGGGGTGCTTGTGTCTTGCTGATTTTCAATTTTCCCACTTTATCCCCCCATGCGTGGAAGTGCCCTATGCTCTCTAAGCTGTGTTTTTTAGATGTTTCAGGACACACCGTACACTTCTCCAGAGTGGCTGTTGGCAATTTACATCCCGCCCATCAGTGTAGCAAGGCTCCCATTTCTCCATGGCCTGTCCTGCATTACTGGTTTTGACACTTTTTTCGGCATGGCCCTTTTGACCGATGGGAAGCGAGACTTCTTTGTAGCGCTGATTTGCCTTTCCAGGTTGCTTGGTTGGCCAAAAAGGGCGTATGCGTTTTTTCCTGAATATATTCAGGAAAAAACGCATACGCCCTTTTTGGCCAAGGGCCTCATTGTCAACGTTTTGCCGCTTTTCATGTGCTTTAAAGGCGATTTGAATCTACCTCCTGAAATCTGTTTCCTGCAATTCTGCCTTGATTTCAAATCCTCTTCTTGGCCTTCCCTCAATATATTTGTGGACGAGAGTTATCATTTATAACTCTGCAGATTTGTGAATTGCAGTGCCCTGAAGCTCCATTTTACAAGTCGCTTTTTTGGGAGCTGGCCGCAAAAGCGCAGGATGGCTTCAGGCCCTGTTCTGGTTCCGGGGGGCAGGCTGAGCCTGTGGTTAATTCTTCTTCCTGATGGGAAAATAGAGTGACCTGTGCCTGTCCCAACACCAAGAGCTAGTCTCTCATTGGTTCCCCGTCTTCCCGTTCATCCTCAGGACAAATTGCAACCTGTACGGAACAGGAGGTTAAAGGTGCTGATGCTCCAAGTAGGGAGATTGCTAGTAAAGTGGCTGGAATGGCGAACCCGAGCACAAGGAGATGAGAAATGAGGTGCGTTTTAGAAACCTTTCCCCATCACACGGTGTACCATCTTCTGGGTTTCTCATGCATGTTTTCGATGTAGGAAGATGCCCTTGAACCTGGAGATTTGGGACCCATGCGATGGGTAGCACGCAGTATTACTTTAAAGGGTCTGCGTTTGCTCACCCAACCTCACCAAACCTCTCAGCCCCAAGAGTGTCCACCCTTATGTCTCATCCAGCTGTGGGTCTAGATATGGTCAATCCAGGTTGCATCACAGACCCTGAACGAATTGTGTAAGAATTTCTCTCTCTTTCACTGTCTTTGTTTCATGGGTTTTGAAAAGTAGTTTATTTTTATAATGGGGTTTAGCTGCTTTTCACGGCTGTGTTTATGCCGCTTTACACCCACTTGACACACTAACAGAGAGATATCAATACATAGGTTTTAAGATTATTACTAGTCAGATATATTCTTGTGCGGTGAATCGGGCGTGTTGAGTCCAGTTCTCTGAGCAAGGAGTAGGTCTTGTCTGTTACATATTGGATTTATGGAACGGTATCTGAGCTAATTTGAAACTCTTGTTTTATGGATCACCCCACCTCACCTTTCCCGTTAAGCAGCCATAGTGTGTTTTCTGCATGTGTGACTCTGTTCTGTTTTGTAATTCAGTTCACGTGTAACGGATTTTACATTCCCTCTATAAGTGACACCTTATGAGAAGTGTCCTTTTCTGTGTGACTTATTTCACTTAGAATCGTCGTACCTAAATCCACTCATCATGCTGCTACTAGCCTTATGACATTGATTTCATGGCTGAGTGATATTCCATTGTACATAAGGACCACAACTTTTTTATCCATTTTTCGCTTTCCTGGGATATTTAAGGTGGAATGAAGTGGAGGTCCTTGTCAACAGAGCAGCCCTAAACTTTGGGGTGCTTGTGTCTTGCTGATTTTCAATTTTCCCACTTTATCCCACCATGCGTGGAAGTGCCCTATGCTCTCTAAGCTGTGTTTTTTAGATGTTTCAGGACACACCGTACACTTCTCCAGAGTGGCTGTTGGCAATTTACATCCCGCCCATCAGTGTAGCAAGGCTCCCATTTCTCCATGGCCTGTCCTGCATTTCTGGTTTTGACACCTTTTTCGGCATGGCCCTTTTGACCGATGGGAAGCGAGACTTCTTTGTAGCGCTGCTTTGCCTTTCCAGGTTGCTTGGTTGGCCAAAAAGGGCGTATGCCTTTTTTCCTGAATATATTCAGGAAAAAACGCATACGCCCTTTTTGGCCAAGGGCATCATTGTCAACGTTTTGCCGCTTTTCATGTGCTTTAAAGGCGATTCGAATCTACCTCCTGAAATCTGTTTCCTGCAATTCTGCCTTGATTTCAAATCCTCTTCTTGGCCTTCCCTCAATATATTTGTGGACGAGAGTTATCATTTATAACTCTGCAGGTTTGTGAATTGCAGTGCCCTGAAGCTCCAATTTACAAGTCGCTTTTTTGGAAGCTGGCCGCAAAAGCGCAGGATGGCTTCAGGCCCTGTTCTGGTTCCGGGGGGCAGGCTGAGCCTGTGGTTAATTCTTCTTCCTGATGGGAAAATAGAGTGACCTGTGCCTGTCCCAACACCAAGAGCTAGTCTCTCATTGGTTCCCCGTCTTCCCGTTCATCCTCAGGACAAATTGCAACCTGTACGGAACAGGAGGTTAAAGGTGCTGATGCTCCAAGTAGGGAGATTGCTAGTAAAGTGGCTGGAATGGCGAACCCGAGCACAAGGAGATGAGAAATGAGGTGCGTTTTAGAAACCTTTCCCCATCACACGGTGTACCATCTTCTGGGTTTCTCATGCATGTTTTCGATGTAGGAAGATGCCCTTGAACCTGGAGATTTGGGACCCATGCGATGGGTAGCACGCAGTATTACTTTAAAGGGTCTGCGTTTGCTCACCCAACCTCACCAAACCTCTCAGCCCCAAGAGTGTCCACCCTTATGTCTCATCCAGCTGTGGGTCTAGATATGGTCAATCCAGGTTGCATCACAGACCCTGAACGAATTGTGTAAGAATTTCTCTCTCTTTCACTGTCTTTGTTTCATGGGTTTTGAAAAGTAGTTTATTTTTATAATGGGGTTTAGCTGCTTTTCACGGCTGTGTTTATGCCGCTTTACACCCACTTGACACACTAACAGAGAGATATCAATACATAGGTTTTAAGATTATTACTAGTCAGATATATTCTTGTGCGGTGAATCGGGCGTGTTGAGTCCAGTTCTCTGAGCAAGGAGTAGGTCTTGTCTGTTACATATTGCGTTTATGGAACGGTATCTGAGCTAATTTGAAACTCTTGTTTTATGGATCACCCCACCTCACCTTTCCCGTTAAGCAGCCATAGTGTGTTTTCTGCATGTGTGACTCTGTTCTGTTTTGTAATTCAGTTCAAGTGTAACGGTTTTTACATTCCCTCTATAAGTGACACCTTATGAGAAGTGTCCTTTTCTGTGTGACTTATTTCACTTAGAATCGTCGTACCTAAATCCACTCATCATGCTGCTACTAGCCTTATGACATTGATTTCATGGCTGAGTGATATTCCATTGTACATAAGGACCACAACTTTTTTATCCATTTTTCGCTTTCCTGGGATATTTAAGGTGGAATGAAGTGGAGGTCCTTGTCAACAGAGCAGCCCTAAACTTTGGGGTGCTTGTGTCTTGCTGATTTTCAATTTTCCCACTTTATCCCCCCATGCGTGGAAGTGCCCTATGCTCTCTAAGCTGTGTTTTTTAGATGTTTCAGGACACACCGTACACTTCTCCAGAGTGGCTGTTGGCAATTTACATCCCGCCCATCAGTGTAGCAAGGCTCCCATTTCTCCATGGCCTGTCCTGCATTTCTGGTTTTGACACTTTTTTCGGCATGGCCCTTTTGACCGATGGGAAGCGAGACTTCTTTGTAGCGCTGATTTGCCTTTCCAGGTTGCTTGGTTGGCCAAAAAGGGCGTATGCGTTTTTTCCTGAATATATTCAGGAAAAAACGCATACGCCCTTTTTGGCCAAGGGCCTCATTGTCAACGTTTTGCCGCTTTTCATGTGCTTTAAAGGCGATTTGAATCTACCTCCTGAAATCTGTTTCCTGCAATTCTGCCTTGATTTCAAATCCTCTTCTTGGCCTTCCCTCAATATATTTGTGGACGAGAGTTATCATTTATAACTCTGCAGGTTTGTGAATTGCAGTGCCCTGAAGCTCCAATTTACAAGTCGCTTTTTTGGAAGCTGGCCGCAAAAGCGCAGGATGGCTTCAGGCCCTGTTCTGGTTCCGGGGGGCAGGCTGAGCCTGTGGTTAATTCTTCTTCCTGATGGGAAAATAGAGTGACCTGTGCCTGTCCCAACACCAAGAGCTAGTCTCTCATTGGTTCCCCGTCTTCCCGTTCATCCTCAGGACAAATTGCAACCTGTACGGAACAGGAGGTTAAAGGTGCTGATGCTCCAAGTAGGGAGATTGCTAGTAAAGTGGCTGGAATGGCGAACCCGAGCACAAGGAGATGAGAAATGAGGTGCGTTTTAGAAACCTTTCCCCATCACACGGTGTACCATCTTCTGGGTTTCTCATGCATGTTTACGATGTAGGAAGATGCCCTTGAACCTGGAGATTTGGGACCCATGCGATGGGTAGCACGCAGTATTACTTTAAAGGGTCTGCGTTTGCTCACCCAACCTCACCAAACCTCTCAGCCCCAAGAGTGTCCACCCTTATGTCTCATCCAGCTGTGGGTCTAGATATGGTCAATCCAGGTTGCATCACAGACCCTGAATGAATTGTGTAAGAATTTCTCTCTCTTTCCCTGTCTTTGTTTCATGGGTTTTGAAAAGTAATTTATTTTTATAATGGGGTTTACCTGTTTTTCACGACTGTGTTTATGCCGCTTTACACCCACTTGACACACTAACAGAGAGATATCAATACATAGGTTTTAAGATTATTACTAGTCAGATATATTCTTGTGTGGTGAATCGGGCGTGTTGAGTCCAGTTCTCTGAGCAAGGAGTAGGTCTTGTCTGTTACATATTGGGTTTCTGGAACGGTATCTGAGCTAATTTGAAACTCTTGTTTTATGGATCACCCCACCTCACCTTTCCCGTTAAGCAGCCATAGTGTGTTTTCTGCATGTGTGACTCTGTTCTGTTTTGTAATTCAGTTCAAGTGTAACGGTTTTTACATTCCCTCTATAAGTGACACCTTATGAGAAGTGTCCTTTTCTGTGTGACTTATTTCACTTAGAATCGTCGTACCTAAATCCACTCATCATGCTGCTACTAGCCTTATGACATTGATTTCATGGCTGAGTGATATTCCATTGTACATATGGACCTCAAATTTTTTATCCATTTTTGGCTTTCCTGGGATATTTAAGGTGGAATGAATTGGAGGTCCTTATCAACAGAGCAGCCCTAAACTTTGGGGTGCTTGTGTCTTGCTGATTTTTAATTTTCCCACTTTATACCCCCATGCGTGGAAGTGCCCTATGCTCTCTAAGCTGTGTTTTTTAGATGTTTCAGGACACACCGTACACTTCTCCAGAGTGGCTGTTGGCAATTTACATCCCGCCCATCAGTGTAGCCAGGCTCCCATTTCTCCATGGCCTGTCCTGCATTTCTTTTTTTGACACTTTTTTCAGCATGGCCCTTTTGACCGATGGGAAGCGAGACTTCTTTGTAGCGCTGCTTTGCCTTTTCAGGTTGCTTGGTTGGCCAAAAAGGGCGTATGCGTTTTTTCCTGAATATATTCAGGAAAAAAAGCATACGCCCTTTTTGGCCAAGGGCATCATTGTCAACGTTTTGCCGCTTTTCATGTGCTTTAAAGGTGATTCGAATCTACCTCCTGAAATCTGTTTCCTGCAATTCTGCCTTGATTTCAATTCCTCGTCTTTGCCTTCCCTCAATATATTTGTGGACGAGAGTTATCATTTATAACTCTGCAGATTTGTGAATTGCAGTGCCCTGAAGCTCCATTTTACAAGTCGCTTTTTTGGGAGCTGGCCGCAAAAGCGCAGGATGGCTTCAGGCCCTGTTCTGGTTCCGGGGGGCAGGCTGAGCCTGTGGTTAATTCTTCTTCCTGATGGGAAAATAGAGTGACCTGTGCCTGTCCCAACACCAAGAGCTAGTCTCTCATTGGTTCCCCGTCTTCCCGTTCATCCTCAGGACAAATTGCAACCTGTACGGAACAGGAGGTTAAAGGTGCTGATGCTCCAAGTAGGGAGATTGCTAGTAAAGTGGCTGGAATGGCGAACCCGAGCACAAGGAGATGAGAAATGAGGTGCGTTTTAGAAACCTTTCCCCATCACACGGTGTACCATCTTCTGGGTTTCTCATGCATGTTTTCGATGTAGGAAGATGCCCTTGAACCTGGAGATTTGGGACCCATGCGATGGGTAGCACGCAGTATTACTTTAAAGGGTCTGCGTTTGCTCACCCAACCTCACCAAACCTCTCAGCCCCAAGAGTGTCCACCCTTATGTCTCATCCAGCTGTGGGTCTAGATATGGTCAATCCAGGTTGCATCACAGACCCTGAACGAATTGTGTAAGAATTTCTCTCTCTTTCACTGTCTTTGTTTCATGGGTTTTGAAAAGTAGTTTATTTTTATAATGGGGTTTAGCTGCTTTTCACGGCTGTGTTTATGCCGCTTTACACCCACTTGACACACTAACAGAGAGATATCAATACATAGGTTTTAAGATTATTACTAGTCAGATATATTCTTGTGCGGTGAATCGGGCGTGTTGAGTCCAGTTCTCTGAGCAAGGAGTAGGTCTTGTCTGTTACATATTGGATTTATGGAACGGTATCTGAGCTAATTTGAAACTCTTGTTTTATGGATCACCCCACCTCACCTTTCCCGTTAAGCAGCCATAGTGTGTTTTCTGCATGTGTGACTCTGTTCTGTTTTGTAATTCAGTTCACGTGTAACGGATTTTACATTCCCTCTATAAGTGACACCTTATGAGAAGTGTCCTTCTCTGTGTGACTTATTTCACTTAGAATCGTCGTACCTAAATCCACTCATCATGCTGCTACTAGCCTTATGACATTGATTTCATGGCTGAGTGATATTCCATTGTACATAAGGACCACAACTTTTTTATCCATTTTT
Source organism: Balaenoptera physalus (assembly GCF_965194825.1). NCBI lineage: Eukaryota > Metazoa > Chordata > Mammalia > Artiodactyla > Balaenopteridae > Balaenoptera > Balaenoptera physalus. Next base: position 623,582 of record NW_028126334.1, read on the forward strand.
CGCTTTCCTGGGATATTTAAGGTGGAATGAAGTGGAGGTCCTTGTCAACAGAGCAGCCCTAAACTTTGGGGTGCTTGTGTCTTGCTGATTTTCAATTTTCCCACTTTATCCCACCATGCGTGGAAGTGCCCTATGCTCTCTAAGCTGTGTTTTTTAGATGTTTCAGGACACACCGTACACTTCTCCAGAGTGGCTGTTGGCAATTTACATCCCGCCCATCAGTGTAGCAAGGCTCCCATTTCTCCATGGCCTGTCCTGCATTTCTGGTTTTGACACTTTTGTCGGCATGGCCCTTTTGACCGATGGGAAGCGAGACTTCTTTGTAGCGCTGCTTTGCCTTTCCAGGTTGCTTGGTTGGCCAAAAAGGGCGTATGCGTTTTTTCCTGAATATATTCAGGAAAAAACGCATACGCCCTTTTTGGCCAAGGGCATCATTGTCAACGTTTTGCCGCTTTTCATGTGCTTTAAAGGCGATTCGAATCTACCTCCTGAAATCTGTTTCCTGCAATTCTGCCTTGATTTCAAATCCTCTTCTTGGCCTTCCCTCAATATATTTGTGGACGAGAGTTATCATTTATAACTCTGCAGGTTTGTGAATTGCAGTGCCCTGAAGCTCCAATTTACAAGTCGCTTTTTTGGAAGCTGGCCGCAAAAGCGCAGGATGGCTTCAGGCCCTGTTCTGGTTCCGGGGGGCAGGCTGAGCCTGTGGTTAATTCTTCTTCCTGATGGGAAAATAGAGTGACCTGTGCCTGTCCCAACACCAAGAGCTAGTCTCTCATTGGTTCCCCGTCTTCCCGTTCATCCTCAGGACAAATTGCAACCTGTACGGAACAGGAGGTTAAAGGTGCTGATGCTCCAAGTAGGGAGATTGCTAGTAAAGTGGCTGGAATGGCGAACCCGAGCACAAGGAGATGAGAAATGAGGTGCGTTTTAGAAACCTTTCCCCATCACACGGTGTACCATATTCTGAGTTTCTCATGCATGTTTTCGATGTAGGAAGATGCCCTTGAACCTGGAGATTTGGGACCCATGCGATGGGTAGCACGCAGTATTACTTTAAAGGGTCTGCGTTTGCTCACCCAACCTCACCAAACCTCTCAGCCCCAAGAGTGTCCACCCTTATGTCTCATCCAGCTGTGGGTCTAGATATGGTCAATCCAGGTTGCATCACAGCCCCTGAACGAATTGGGTAAGAATTTCTCTCTCTTTCCCTGTCTTTGTTTCATGGGTTTTGAAAAGTAATTTATTTTTATAATGGGGTTTAGCTGTTTTTCACGGCTGTGTTTATGCCGCTTTACACCCACTTGACACACTAACAGAGAGATATCAATACATAGGTTTTAAGATTATTACTAGTCAGATATATTCTTGTGTGGTGAATCGGGCGTGTTGAGTCCAGTTCTCTGAGCAAGGAGTAGGTCTTGTCTGTTACATATTGGGTTTCTGGAACGGTATCTGAGCTAATTTGAAACTCTTGTTTTATGGATCACCCCACCTCACCTTTCCCGTTAAGCAGCCATAGTGTGTTTTCTGCATGTGTGACTCTGTTCTGTTTTGTAATTCAGTTCAAGTGTAACGGTTTTTACATTCCCTCTATAAGTGACACCTTATGAGAAGTGTCCTTTTCTGTGTGACTTATTTCACTTAGAATCGTCGTACCTAAATCCACTCATCATGCTGCTACTAGCCTTATGACATTGATTTCATGGCTGAGTGATATTCCATTGTACATATGGACCTCAAATTTTTTATCCATTTTTGGCTTTCCTGGGATATTTAAGGTGGAATGAATTGGAGGTCCTTATCAACAGAGCAGCCCTAAACTTTGGGGTGCTTGTGTCTTGCTGATTTTTAATTTTCCCACTTTATACCCCCATGCGTGGAAGTGCCCTATGCTCTCTAAGCTGTGTTTTTTAGATGTTTCAGGACACACCGTACACTTCTCCAGAGTGGCTGTTGGCAATTTACATCCCGCCCATCAGTGTAGCCAGGCTCCCATTTCCCCATGGCCTGTCCTGCATTTCTTTTTTTGACACTTTTTTCAGCATGGCCCTTTTGACCGATGGGAAGCGAGACTTCTTTGTAGCGCTGCTTTGCCTTTTCAGGTTGCTTGGTTGGCCAAAAAGGGCGTATGCGTTTTTTCCTGAATATATTCAGGAAAAAACGCATACGCCCTTTTTGGCCAAGGGCATCATTGTCAACGTTTTGCCGCTTTTCATGTGCTTTAAAGGCGATTCGAATCTACCTCCTGAAATCTGTTTCCTGCAATTCTGCCTTGATTTCAATTCCTCGTCTTTGCCTTCCCTCAATATATTTGTGGACGAGAGTTATCATTTATAACTCTGCAGATTTGTGAATTGCAGTGCCCTGAAGCTCCATTTTACAAGTCGCTTTTTTGGGAGCTGGCCGCAAAAGCGCAGGATGGCTTCAGGCCCTGTTCTGGTTCCGGGGGGCAGGCTGAGCCTGTGGTTAATTCTTCTTCCTGATGGGAAAATAGAGTGACCTGTGCCTGTCCCAACACCAAGAGCTAGTCTCTCATTGGTTCCCCGTCTTCCCGTTCATCCTCAGGACAAATTGCAACCTGTACGGAACAGGAGGTTAAAGGTGCTGATGCTCCAAGTAGGGAGATTGCTAGTAAAGTGGCTGGAATGGCGAACCCGAGCACAAGGAGATGAGAAATGAGGTGCGTTTTAGAAACCTTTCCCCATCACACGGTGTACCATCTTCTGGGTTTCTCATGCATGGTTTCGATGTAGGAAGATGCCCTTGAACCTGGAGATTTGGGACCCATGCGATGGGTAGCACGCAGTATTACTTTAAAGGGTCTGCGTTTGCTCACCCAACCTCACCAAACCTCTCAGCCCCAAGAGTGTCCACCCTTATGTCTCATCCAGCTGTGGGTCTAGATATGGTCAATCCAGGTTGCATCACAGACCCTGAACGAATTGTGTAAGAATTTCTCTCTCTTTCACTGTCTTTGTTTCATGGGTTTTGAAAAGTAGTTTATTTTTATAATGGGGTTTAGCTGCTTTTCACGGCTGTGTTTATGCCGCTTTACACCCACTTGACACACTAACAGAGAGATATCAATACATAGGTTTTAAGATTATTACTAGTCAGATATATTCTTGTGCGGTGAATCGGGCGTGTTGAGTCCAGTTCTCTGAGCAAGGAGTAGGTCTTGTCTGTTACATATTGGATTTATGGAACGGTATATGAGCTAATTTGAAACTCTTGTTTTATGCATCACCCCACCTCACCTTTCCCGTTAAGCAGCCATAGTGTGTTTTCTGCATGTGTGACTCTGTTCTGTTTTGTAATTCAGTTCAAGTGTAACGGATTTTACATTCCCTCTATAAGTGACACCTTATGAGAAGTGTCCTTTTCTGTGTGACTTATTTCACTTAGAATCGTCGTACCTAAATCCACTCATCATGCTGCTACTAGCCTTATGACATTGATTTCATGGCTGAGTGATATTCCATTGTACATAAGGACCACAACTTTTTTATCCATTTTTCGCTTTCCTGGGATATTTAAGGTGGAATGAAGTGGAGGTCCTTGTCAACAGAGCAGCCCTAAACTTTGGGGTGCTTGTGTCTTGCTGATTTTCAATTTTCCCACTTTATCCCCCCATGCGTGGAAGTGCCCTATGCTCTCTAAGCTGTGTTTTTTAGATGTTTCAGGACACACCGTACACTTCTCCAGAGTGGCTGTTGGCAATTTACATCCCGCCCATCAGTGTAGCAAGGCTCCCATTTCTCCATGGCCTGTCCTGCATTTCTGGTTTTGACACTTTTTTCGGCATGGCCCTTTTGACCGATGGGAAGCGAGACTTCTTTGTAGCGCTGCTTTGCCTTTCCAGGTTGCTTGGTTGGCCAAAAAGGGCGTATGCGTTTTTTCCTGAATATATTCAGGAAAAAACGCATACGCCCTTTTTGGCCAAGGGCATCATTGTCAACGTTTTGCCGCTTTTCATGTGCTTTAAAGGCGATTCGAATCTACCTCCTGAAATCTGTTTCCTGCAATTCTGCCTTGATTTCAAATCCTCTTCTTGGCCTTCCCTCAATATATTTGTGGACGAGAGTTATCATTTATAACTCTGCAGGTTTGTGAATTGCAGTGCCCTGAAGCTCCAATTTACAAGTCGCTTTTTTGGAAGCTGGCCGCAAAAGCGCAGGATGGCTTCAGGCCCTGTTCTGGTTCCGGGGGGCAGGCTGAGCCTGTGGTTAATTCTTCTTCCTGATGGGAAAATAGAGTGACCTGTGCCTGTCCCAACACCAAGAGCTAGTCTCTCATTGGTTCCCCGTCTTCCCGTTCATCCTCAGGACAAATTGCAACCTGTACGGAACAGGAGGTTAAAGGTGCTGATGCTCCAAGTAGGGAGATTGCTAGTAAAGTGGCTGGAATGGCGAACCCGAGCACAAGGAGATGAGAAATGAGGTGCGTTTTAGAAACCTTTCCCCATCACACGGTGTACTATCTTCTGAGTTTCTCATGCATGTTTTCGATGTAGGAAGATGCCCTTGAACCTGGAGATTTGGGACCCATGCGATGGGTAGCACGCAGTATTACTTTAAAGGGTCTGCGTTTGCTCACCCAACCTCACCAAACCTCTCAGCCCCAAGAGTGTCCACCCTTATGTCTCATCCAGCTGTGGGTCTAGATATGGTCAATCCAGGTTGCATCACAGACCCTGAATGAATTGTGTAAGAATTTCTCTCTCTTTCCCTGTCTTTGTTTCATGGGTTTTGAAAAGTAATTTATTTTTATAATGGGGTTTATCTGTTTTTCACGGCTGTGTTTATGCCGCTTTACACCCACTTGACACACTAACAGAGAGATATCAATACATAGGTTTTAAGATTATTACTAGTCAGATATATTCTTGTGTGGTGAATCGGGCGTGTTGAGTCCAGTTCTCTGAGCAAGGAGTAGGTCTTGTCTGTTACATATTGGGTTTCTGGAACGGTATCTGAGCTAATTTGAAACTCTTGTTTTATGGATCACCACACCTCACCTTTCCCGTTAAGCAGCCATAGTGTGTTTTCTGCATGTGTGACTCTGTTCTGTTTTGTAATTCAGTTCAAGTGTAACGGTTTTTACATTCCCTCTATAAGTGACACCTTATGAGAAGTGTCCTTTTCTGTGTGACTTATTTCACTTAGAATCGTCGTACCTAAATCCACTCATCATGCTGCTACTAGCCTTATGACATTGATTTCATGGCTGAGTGATATTCCATTGTACATATGGACCTCAAATTTTTTATCCATTTTTGGCTTTCCTGGGATATTTAAGGTGGAATGAATTGGAGGTCCTTATCAACAGAGCAGCCCTAAACTTTGGGGTGCTTGTGTCTTGCTGATTTTTAATTTTCCCACTTTATACCCCCATGCGTGGAAGTGCCCTATGCTCTCTAAGCTGTGTTTTTTAGATGTTTCAGGACACACCGTACACTTCTCCAGAGTGGCTGTTGGCAATTTACATCCCGCCCATCAGTGTAGCCAGGCTCCCATTTCTCCATGGCCTGTCCTGCATTTCTTTTTTTGACACTTTTTTCAGCATGGCCCTTTTGACCGATGGGAAGCGAGACTTCTTTGTAGCGCTGCTTTGCCTTTCCAGGTTGCTTGGTTGGCCAAAAAGGGCGTATGCGTTTTTTCCTGAATATATTCAGGAAAAAACGCATACGCCCTTTTTGGCCAAGGGCATCATTGTCAACGTTTTGCCGCTTTTCATGTGCTTTAAAGGCGATTCGAATCTACCTCCTGAAATCTGTTTCCTGCAATTCTGCCTTGATTTCAATTCCTCGTCTTTGCCTTCCCTCAATATATTTGTGGACGAGAGTTATCATTTATAACTCTGCAGATTTCTGAATTGCAGTGCCCTGAAGCTCCATTTTACAAATCGCTTTTTTGGGAGCTGGCCGCAAAAGCGCAGGATGGCTTCAGGCCCTGTTCTGGTTCCGGGGGGCAGGCTGAGCCTGTGGTTAATTCTTCTTCCTGATGGGAAAATAGAGAGACCTGTGCCTGTCCCAACACCAAGAGCTAGTCTCTCATTGGTTCCCCGTCTTCCCGTTCATCCTCAGGACAAATTGCAACCTGTACGGAACAGGAGGTTAAAGTTGCTGATGCTCCAAGTAGGGAGATTGCTAGTAAAGTGGCTGGAATGGCGAATCCGAGCACAAGGAGATGAGAAATGAGGTGCGTTTTAGAAACCTTTCCCCATCACACGGTGTACCATCTTCTGGGTTTCTCATGCATGTTTTCGATGTAGGAAGATGCCCTTGAACCTGGAGATTTGTGACCCATGCGATGGGTAGCACGCAGTATTACTTTAAAGGGTCTGCGTTTGCTCACCCAACCTCACCAAACCTCTCAGCCCCAAGAGTGTCCACCCTTATGTCTCATCCAGGTGTGGGTCTAGATATGGTCAATCCAGGTTGCATCACAGCCCCTGAACGAATTGTGTAAGAATTTCTCTCTCTTTCCCTGTCTTTGTTTCATGGGTTTTGAAAAGTAATTTATTTTTATAATGGGGTTTAGCTGCTTTTCACGGCTGTGTTTATGCCGCTTTACACCCACTTGACACACTAACAGAGAGATATCAATACATAGGTTTTAAGATTATTACTAGTCAGATATATTCTTGTGCGGTGAATCGGGCGTGTTGAGTCCAGTTCTCTGAGCAAGGAGTAGGTCTTGTCTATTACATATTGGGTTTATGGAACGGTATCTGAGCTAATTTGAAACTCTTGTTTTATGGATCACCCCACCTCACCTTTCCCGTTAAGCAGCCATAGTGTGTTTTCTGCATGTGTGACTCTGTTCTGTTTTGTAATTCAGTTCAAGTGTAACGGTTTTTACATTCCCTCTATAAGTGACACCTTATGAGAAGTGTCCTTTTCTGTGTGACTTATTTCACTTAGAATCGTCGTACCTAAATCCACTCATCATGCTGCTACTAGCCTTATGACATTGATTTCATGGCTGAGTGATATTCCATTGTATATATGGACCTCAAATTTTTTATCCATTTTTGGCTTTCCTGGGATATTTAAGGTGGAATGAATTGGAGGTCCTTATCAACAGAGCAGCCCTAAACTTTGGGGTGCTTGTGTCTTGCTGATTTTTAATTTTCCCACTTTATACCCCCATGCGTGGAAGTGCCCTATGCTCTCTAAGCTGTGTTTTTTAGATGTTTCAGGACACACCGTACACTTCTCCAGAGTGGCTGTTGGCAATTTACATCCCGCCCATCAGTGTAGCCAGGCTCCCATTTCTCCATGGCCTGTCCTGCATTTCTTTTTTTGACACTTTTTTCAGCATGGCCCTTTTGACCGATGGGAAGCGAGACTTCTTTGTAGCGCTGCTTTGCCTTTCCAGGTTGCTTGGTTGGCCAAAAAGGGCGTATGCGTTTTTTCCTGAATATATTCAGGAAAAAACGCATACGCCCTTTTTGGCCAAGGGCATCATTGTCAACGTTTTGCCGCTTTTCATGTGCTTTAAAGGCGATTCGAATCTACCTCCTGAAATCTGTTTCCTGCAATTCTGCCTTGATTTCAATTCCTCGTCTTTGCCTTCCCTCAATATATTTGTGGACGAGAGTTATCATTTATAACTCTGCAGATTTCTGAATTGCAGTGCCCTGAAGCTCCATTTTACAAATCGCTTTTTTGGGAGCTGGCCGCAAAAGCGCAGGATGGCTTCAGGCCCTGTTCTGGTTCCGGGGGGCAGGCTGAGCCTGTGGTTAATTATTCTTCCTGATGGGAAAATAGAGAGACCTGTGCCTGTCCCAACACCAAGAGCTAGTCTCTCATTGGTTCCCCGTCTTCCCGTTCATCCTCAGGACAAATTGCAACCTGTACGGAACAGGAGGTTAAAGTTGCTGATGCTCCAAGTAGGGAGATTGCTAGTAAAGTGGCTGGAATGGCGAATCCGAGCACAAGGAGATGAGAAATGAGGTGCGTTTTAGAAACCTTTCCCCATCACACGGTGTACCATCTTCTGGGTTTCTCATGCATGTTTTCGATGTAGGAAGATGCCCTTGAACCTGGAGATTTGGGACCCATGCGATGGGTAGCACGCAGTATTACTTTAAAGGGTCTGCGTTTGCTCACCCAACCTCACCAAACCTCTCAGCCCCAAGAGTGTCCACCCTTATGTCTCATCCAGCTGTGGGTCTAGATATGGTCAATCCAGGTTGCATCACAGACCCTGAATGAATTGTGTAAGAATTTCTCTCTCTTTCCCTGTCTTTGTTTCATGGGTTTTGAAAAGTAATTTATTTTTATAATGGGGTTTATCTGTTTTTCACGGCTGTGTTTATGCCGCTTTACACCCACTTGACACACTAACAGAGAGATATCAATACATAGGTTTTAAGATTATTACTAGTCAGATATATTCTTGTGTGGTGAATCGGGCGTGTTGAGTCCAGTTCTCTGAGCAAGGAGTAGGTCTTGTCTGTTACATATTGGGTTTCTGGAACGGTATCTGAGCTAATTTGAAACTCTTGTTTTATGGATCACCACACCTCACCTTTCCCGTTAAGCAGCCATAGTGTGTTTTCTGCATGTGTGACTCTGTTCTGTTTTGTAATTCAGTTCAAGTGTAACGGTTTTTACATTCCCTCTATAAGTGACACCTTATGAGAAGTGTCCTTTTCTGTGTGACTTATTTCACTTAGAATCGTCGTACCTAAATCCACTCATCATGCTGCTACTAGCCTTATGACATTGATTTCATGGCTGAGTGATATTCCATTGTACATATGGACCTCAAATTTTTTATCCATTTTTGGCTTTCCTGGGATATTTAAGGTGGAATGAATTGGAGGTCCTTATCAACAGAGCAGCCCTAAACTTTGGGGTGCTTGTGTCTTGCTGATTTTTAATTTTCCCACTTTATACCCCCATGCGTGGAAGTGCCCTATGCTCTCTAAGCTGTGTTTTTTAGATGTTTCAGGACACACCGTACACTTCTCCAGAGTGGCTGTTGGCAATTTACATCCCGCCCATCAGTGTAGCCAGGCTCCCATTTCTCCATGGCCTGTCCTGCATTTCTTTTTTTGACACTTTTTTCAGCATGGCCCTTTTGACCGATGGGAAGCGAGACTTCTTTGTAGCGCTGCTTTGCCTTTCCAGGTTGCTTGGTTGGCCAAAAAGGGCGTATGCGTTTTTTCCTGAATATATTCAGGAAAAAACGCATACGCCCTTTTTGGCCAAGGGCATCATTGTCAACGTTTTGCCGCTTTTCATGTGCTTTAAAGGCGATTCGAATCTACCTCCTGAAATCTGTTTCCTGCAATTCTGCCTTGATTTCAATTCCTCGTCTTTGCCTTCCCTCAATATATTTGTGGACGAGAGTTATCATTTATAACTCTGCAGATTTCTGAATTGCAGTGCCCTGAAGCTCCATTTTACAAATCGCTTTTTTGGGAGCTGGCCGCAAAAGCGCAGGATGGCTTCAGGCCCTGTTCTGGTTCCGGGGGGCAGGCTGAGCCTGTGGTTAATTCTTCTTCCTGATGGGAAAATAGAGAGACCTGTGCCTGTCCCAACACCAAGAGCTAGTCTCTCATTGGTTCCCCGTCTTCCCGTTCATCCTCAGGACAAATTGCAACCTGTACGGAACAGGAGGTTAAAGTTGCTGATGCTCCAAGTAGGGAGATTGCTAGTAAAGTGGCTGGAATGGCGAATCCGAGCACAAGGAGATGAGAAATGAGGTGCGTTTTAGAAACCTTTCCCCATCACACGGTGTACCATCTTCTGGGTTTCTCATGCATGTTTTCGATGTAGGAAGATGCCCTTGAACCTGGAGATTTGTGACCCATGCGATGGGTAGCACGCAGTATTACTTTAAAGGGTCTGCGTTTGCTCACCCAACCTCACCAAACCTCTCAGCCCCAAGAGTGTCCACCCTTATGTCTCATCCAGGTGTGGGTCTAGATATGGTCAATCCAGGTTGCATCACAGCCCCTGAACGAATTGTGTAAGAATTTCTCTCTCTTTCCCTGTCTTTGTTTCATGGGTTTTGAAAAGTAATTTATTTTTATAATGGGGTTTAGCTGCTTTTCACGGCTGTGTTTATGCCGCTTTACACCCACTTGACACACTAACAGAGAGATATCAATACATAGGTTTTAAGATTATTACTAGTCAGATATATTCTTGTGCGGTGAATCGGGCGTGTTGAGTCCAGTTCTCTGAGCAAGGAGTAGGTCTTGTCTATTACATATTGGGTTTATGGAACGGTATCTGAGCTAATTTGAAACTCTTGTTTTATGGATCACCCCACCTCACCTTTCCCGTTAAGCAGCCATAGTGTGTTTTCTGCATGTGTGACTCTGTTCTGTTTTGTAATTCAGTTCAAGTGTAACGGTTTTTACATTCCCTCTATAAGTGACACCTTATGAGAAGTGTCCTTTTCTGTGTGACTTATTTCACTTAGAATCGTCGTACCTAAATCCACTCATCATGCTGCTACTAGCCTTATGACATTGATTTCATGGCTGAGTGATATTCCATTGTATATATGGACCTCAAATTTTTTATCCATTTTTGGCTTTCCTGGGATATTTAAGGTGGAATGAATTGGAGGTCCTTATCAACAGAGCAGCCCTAAACTTTGGGGTGCTTGTGTCTTGCTGATTTTTAATTTTCCCACTTTATACCCCCATGCGTGGAAGTGCCCTATGCTCTCTAAGCTGTGTTTTTTAGATGTTTCAGGACACACCGTACACTTCTCCAGAGTGGCTGTTGGCAATTTACATCCCGCCCATCAGTGTAGCCAGGCTCCCATTTCTCCATGGCCTGTCCTGCATTTCTTTTTTTGACACTTTTTTCAGCATGGCCCTTTTGACCGATGGGAAGCGAGACTTCTTTGTAGCGCTGCTTTGCCTTTCCAGGTTGCTTGGTTGGCCAAAAAGGGCGTATGCGTTTTTTCCTGAATATATTCAGGAAAAAACGCATACGCCCTTTTTGGCCAAGGGCATCATTGTCAACGTTTTGCCGCTTTTCATGTGCTTTAAAGGCGATTCGAATCTACCTCCTGAAATCTGTTTCCTGCAATTCTGCCTTGATTTCAATTCCTCGTCTTTGCCTTCCCTCAATATATTTGTGGACGAGAGTTATCATTTATAACTCTGCAGATTTCTGAATTGCAGTGCCCTGAAGCTCCATTTTACAAATCGCTTTTTTGGGAGCTGGCCGCAAAAGCGCAGGATGGCTTCAGGCCCTGTTCTGGTTCCGGGGGGCAGGCTGAGCCTGTGGTTAATTATTCTTCCTGATGGGAAAATAGAGAGACCTGTGCCTGTCCCAACACCAAGAGCTAGTCTCTCATTGGTTCCCCGTCTTCCCGTTCATCCTCAGGACAAATTGCAACCTGTACGGAACAGGAGGTTAAAGTTGCTGATGCTCCAAGTAGGGAGATTGCTAGTAAAGTGGCTGGAATGGCGAATCCGAGCACAAGGAGATGAGAAATGAGGTGCGTTTTAGAAACCTTTCCCCATCACACGGTGTACCATCTTCTGGGTTTCTCATGCATGTTTTCGATGTAGGAAGATGCCCTTGAACCTGGAGATTTGGGACCCATGCGATGGGTAGCACGCAGTATTACTTTAAAGGGTCTGCGTTTGCTCACCCAACCTCACCAAACCTCTCAGCCCCAAGAGTGTCCACCCTTATGTCTCATCCAGCTGTGGGTCTAGATATGGTCAATCCAGGTTGCATCACAGCCCCTGAACGAATTGTGTAAGAATTTCTCTCTCTTTCCCTGTCTTTGTTTCATGGGTTTTGAAAAGTAATTTATTTTTATAATGGGGTTTAGCTGCTTTTCACGGCTGTGTTTATGCCGCTTTACACCCACTTGACACAGTAACAGAGAGATATCAATACATAGGTTTTAAGATTATTACTAGTCAGATATATTCTTGTGCGGTGAATCGGGCGTGTTGAGTCCAGTTCTGTGAGCAAGGAGTAGGTCTTGTCTATTACATATTGGGTTTATGGAACGGTATCTGAGCTAATTTGAAACTCTTGTTTTATGGATCACCCCACCTCACCTTTCCCGTTAAGCAGCCATAGTGTGTTTTCTGCATGTGTGACTCTGTTCTGTTTTGTAATTCAGTTCAAGTGTAACGGTTTTTACATTCCCTCTATAAGTGACACCTTATGAGAAGTGTCCTTTTCTGTGTGACTTATTTCACTTAGAATCGTCGTACCTAAATCCACTCATCATGCTGCTACTAGCCTTATGACATTGATTTCATGGCTGAGTGATATTCCATTGTATATATGGACCTCAAATTTTTTATCCATTTTTGGCTTTCCTGGGATATTTAAGGTGGAATGAATTGGAGGTCCTTATCAACAGAGCAGCCCTAAACTTTGGGGTGCTTGTGTCTTGCTGATTTTTAATTTTCCCACTTTATACCCCCATGCGTGGAAGTGCCCTATGCTCTCTAAGCTGTGTTTTTTAGATGTTTCAGGACACACCGTACACTTCTCCAGAGTGGCTGTTGGCAATTTACATCCCGCCCATCAGTGTAGCCAGGCTCCCATTTCTCCATGGCCTGTCCTGCATTTCTTTTTTTGACACTTTTTTCAGCATGGCCCTTTTGACCGATGGGAAGCGAGACTTCTTTGTAGCGCTGCTTTGCCTTTTCAGGTTGCTTGGTTGGCCAAAAAGGGCGTATGCGTTTTTTCCTGAATATATTCAGGAAAAAACGCATACGCCCTTTTTGGCCAAGGGCATCATTGTCAACGTTTTGCCGCTTTTCATGTGCTTTAAAGGCGATTCGAATCTACCTCCTGAAATCTGTTTCCTGCAATTCTGCCTTGATTTCAATTCCTCGTCTTTGCCTTCCCTCAATATATTTGTGGACGAGAGTTATCATTTATAACTCTGCAGATTTGTGAATTGCAGTGCCCTGAAGCTCCATTTTACAAGTCGCTTTTTTGGGAGCTGGCCGCAAAAGCGCAGGATGGCTTCAGGCCCTGTTCTGGTTCCGGGGGGCAGGCTGAGCCTGTGGTTAATTCTTCTTCCTGATGGGAAAATAGAGTGACCTGTGCCTGTCCCAACACCAAGAGCTAGTCTCTCATTGGTTCCCCGTCTTCCCGTTCATCCTCAGGACAAATTGCAACCTGTACGGAACAGGAGGTTAAAGGTGCTGATGCTCCAAGTAGGGAGATTGCTAGTAAAGTGGCTGGAATGGCGAACCCGAGCACAAGGAGATGAGAAATGAGGTGCGTTTTAGAAACCTTTCCCCATCACACGGTGTACCATCTTCTGGGTTTCTCATGCATGTTTTCGATGTAGGAAGATGCCCTTGAACCTGGAGATTTGGGACCCATGCGATGGGTAGCACGCAGTATTACTTTAAAGGGTCTGCGTTTGCTCACCCAACCTCACCAAACCTCTCAGCCCCAAGAGTGTCCACCCTTATGTCTCATCCAGCTGTGGGTCTAGATATGGTCAATGCAGGTTGCATCACAGACCCTGAACGAATTGTGTAAGAATTTCTCTCTCTTTCACTGTCTTTGTTTCATGGGTTTTGAAAAGTAGTTTATTTTTATAATGGGGTTTAGCTGCTTTTCACGGCTGTGTTTATGCCGCTTTACACCCACTTGACACACTAACAGAGAGATATCAATACATAGGTTTTAAGATTATTACTAGTCAGATATATTCTTGTGCGGTGAATCGGGCGTGTTGAGTCCAGTTCTCTGAGCAAGGAGTAGGTCTTGTCTATTACATATTGGGTTTATGGAACGGTATCTGAGCTAATTTGAAACTCTTGTTTTATGGATCACCCCACCTCACCTTTCCCGTTAAGCAGCCATAGTGTGTTTTCTGCATGTGTGACTCTGTTCTGTTTTGTAATTCAGTTCAAGTGTAACGGTTTTTACATTCCCTCTATAAGTGACACCTTATGAGAAGTGTCCTTTTCTGTGTGACTTATTTCACTTAGAATCGTCTTACCTAAATCCACTCATCATGCTGCTACTAGCCTTATGACATTGATTTCATGGCTGAGTGATATTCCATTGTACATAAGGACCACAACTTTTTTATCCATTTTTGGCTTTCCTGGGATATTTAAGGTGGAATGAAGTGGAGGTCCTTGTCAACAGAGCAGCCCTAAACTTTGGGGTGCTTGTGTCTTGCTGATTTTCAATTTTCCCACTTTATCCCCCCATGCGTGGAAGTGCCCTATGCTCTCTAAGCTGTGTTTTTTAGATGTTTCAGGACACACCGTACACTTCTCCAGAGTGGCTGTTGGCAATTTACATCCCGCCCATCAGTGTAGCCAGGCTCCCATTTCTCCATGGCCTGTCCTGCATTTCTTTTTTTGACACTTTTTTCAGCATGGCCCTTTTGACCGATGGGAAGCGAGACTTCTTTGTAGCGCTGCTTTGCCTTTCCAGGTTGCTTGGTTGGCCAAAAAGGGCGTATGCGTTTTTTCCTGAATATATTCAGGAAAAAACGCATACGCCCTTTTTGGCCAAGGGCATCATTGTCAACGTTTTGCCGCTTTTCATGTGCTTTAAAGGCGATTCGAATCTACCTCCTGAAATCTGTTTCCTGCAATTCTGCCTTGATTTCAATTCCTCGTCTTTGCCTTCCCTCAATATATTTGTGGACGAGAGTTATCATTTATAACTCTGCAGATTTCTGAATTGCAGTGCCCTGAAGCTCCATTTTACAAATCGCTTTTTTGGGAGCTGGCCGCAAAAGCGCAGGATGGCTTCAGGCCCTGTTCTGGTTCCGGGGGGCAGGCTGAGCCTGTGGTTAATTCTTCTTCCTGATGGGAAAATAGAGAGACCTGTGCCTGTCCCAACACCAAGAGCTAGTCTCTCATTGGTTCCCCGTCTTCCCGTTCATCCTCAGGACAAATTGCAACCTGTACGGAACAGGAGGTTAAAGTTGCTGATGCTCCAAGTAGGGAGATTGCTAGTAAAGTGGCTGAAATGGCGAATCCGAGCACAAGGAGATGAGAAATGAGGTGCGTTTTAGAAACCTTTCCCCATCACACGGTGTACCATCTTCTGGGTTTCTCATGCATGTTTTCGATGTAGGAAGATGCCCTTGAACCTGGAGATTTGTGACCCATGCGATGGGTAGCACGCAGTATTACTTTAAAGGGTCTGCGTTTGCTCACCCAACCTCACCAAACCTCTCAGCCCCAAGAGTGTCCACCCTTATGTCACATCCAGCTGTGGGTCTAGATATGGTCAATCCAGGTTGCATCACAGCCCCTGAACGAATTGTGTAAGAATTTCTCTCTCTTTCCCTGTCTTTGTTTCATGGGTTTTGAAAAGTAATTTATTTTTATAATGGGGTTTAGCTGCTTTTCACGGCTGTGTTTATGCCGCTTTACACCCACTTGACACACTAACAGAGAGATATCAATACATAGGTTTTAAGATTATTACTAGTCAGATATATTCTTGTGCGGTGAATCGGGCATGTTGAGTCCAGTTCTCTGAGCAAGGAGTAGGTCTTGTCTATTACATATTGGGTTTATGGAACGGTATCTGAGCTAATTTGAAACTCTTGTTTTATGGATCACCCCACCTCACCTTTCCCGTTAAGCAGCCATAGTGTGTTTTCTGCATGTGTGACTCTGTTCTGTTTTGTAATTCAGTTCAAGTGTAACGGTTTTTACATTCCCTCTATAAGTGACACCTTATGAGAAGTGTCCTTTTCTGTGTGACTTATTTCACTTAGAATCGTCGTACCTAAATCCACTCATCATGCTGCTACTAGCCTTATGACATTGATTTCATGGCTGAGTGATATTCCATTGTATATATGGACCTCAAATTTTTTATCCATTTTTGGCTTTCCTGGGATATTTAAGGTGGAATGAATTGGAGGTCCTTATCAACAGAGCAGCCCTAAACTTTGGGGTGCTTGTGTCTTGCTGATTTTTAATTTTCCCACTTTATACCCCCATGCGTGGAAGTGCCCTATGCTCTCTAAGCTGTGTTTTTTAGATGTTTCAGGACACACCGTACACTTCTCCAGAGTGGCTGTTGGCAATTTACATCCCGCCCATCAGTGTAGCCAGGCTCCCATTTCTCCATGGCCTGTCCTGCATTTCTTTTTTTGACACTTTTTTCAGCATGGCCCTTTTGACCGATGGGAAGCGAGACTTCTTTGTAGCGCTGCTTTGCCTTTTCAGGTTGCTTGGTTGGCCAAAAAGGGCGTATGCGTTTTTTCCTGAATATATTCAGGAAAAAACGCATACGCCCTTTTTGGCCAAGGGCATCATTGTCAACGTTTTGCCGCTTTTCATGTGCTTTAAAGGCGATTCGAATCTACCTCCTGAAATCTGTTTCCTGCAATTCTGCCTTGATTTCAATTCCTCGTCTTTGCCTTCCCTCAATATATTTGTGGACGAGAGTTATCATTTATAACTCTGCAGATTTGTGAATTGCAGTGCCCTGAAGCTCCATTTTACAAGTCGCTTTTTTGGGAGCTGGCCGCAAAAGCGCAGGATGGCTTCAGGCCCTGTTCTGGTTCCGGGGGGCAGGCTGAGCCTGTGGTTAATTCTTCTTCCTGATGGGAAAATAGAGTGACCTGTGCCTGTCCCAACACCAAGAGCTAGTCTCTCATTGGTTCCCCGTCTTCCCGTTCATCCTCAGGACAAATTGCAACCTGTACGGAACAGGAGGTTAAAGGTGCTGATGCTCCAAGTAGGGAGATTGCTAGTAAAGTGGCTGGAATGGCGAACCCGAGCACAAGGAGATGAGAAATGAGGTGCGTTTTAGAAACCTTTCCCCATCACACGGTGTACCATCTTCTGGGTTTCTCATGCATGTTTTCGATGTAGGAAGATGCCCTTGAACCTGGAGATTTGGGACCCATGCGATGGGTAGCACGCAGTATTACTTTAAAGGGTCTGCGTTTGCTCACCCAACCTCACCAAACCTCTCAGCCCCAAGAGTGTCCACCCTTATGTCTCATCCAGCTGTGGGTCTAGATATGGTCAATGCAGGTTGCATCACAGACCCTGAACGAATTGTGTAAGAATTTCTCTCTCTTTCACTGTCTTTGTTTCATGGGTTTTGAAAAGTAGTTTATTTTTATAATGGGGTTTAGCTGCTTTTCACGGCTGTGTTTATGCCGCTTTACACCCACTTGACACACTAACAGAGAGATATCAATACATAGGTTTTAAGATTATTACTAGTCAGATATATTCTTGTGCGGTGAATCGGGCGTGTTGAGTCCAGTTCTCTGAGCAAGGAGTAGGTCTTGTCTATTACATATTGGGTTTATGGAACGGTATCTGAGCTAATTTGAAACTCTTGTTTTATGGATCACCCCACCTCACCTTTCCCGTTAAGCAGCCATAGTGTGTTTTCTGCATGTGTGACTCTGTTCTGTTTTGTAATTCAGTTCAAGTGTAACGGTTTTTACATTCCCTCTATAAGTGACACCTTATGAGAAGTGTCCTTTTCTGTGTGACTTATTTCACTTAGAATCGTCTTACCTAAATCCACTCATCATGCTGCTACTAGCCTTATGACATTGATTTCATGGCTGAGTGATATTCCATTGTACATAAGGACCACAACTTTTTTATCCATTTTTGGCTTTCCTGGGATATTTAAGGTGGAATGAAGTGGAGGTCCTTGTCAACAGAGCAGCCCTAAACTTTGGGGTGCTTGTGTCTTGCTGATTTTCAATTTTCCCACTTTATCCCCCCATGCGTGGAAGTGCCCTATGCTCTCTAAGCTGTGTTTTTTAGATGTTTCAGGACACACCGTACACTTCTCCAGAGTGGCTGTTGGCAATTTACATCCCGCCCATCAGTGTAGCAAGGCTCCCATTTCTCCATGGCCTGTCCTGCATTTCTGGTTTTGACACTTTTTTCGGCATGGCCCTTTTGACCGATGGGAAGCGAGACTTCTTTGTAGCGCTGATTTGCCTTTCCAGGTTGCTTGGTTGGCCAAAAAGGGCGTATGCGTTTTTTCCTGAATATATTCAGGAAAAAACGCATACGCCCATTTTGGACAAGGGCCTCATTGTCAACGTTTTGCCGCTTTTCATGTGCTTTAAAGGCGATTTGAATCTACCTCCTGAAATCTGTTTCCTGCAATTCTGCCTTGATTTCAAATCCTCTTCTTGGCCTTCCCTCAATATATTTGTGGACGAGAGTTATCATTTATAACTCTGCAGGTTTGTGAATTGCAGTGCCCTGAAGCTCCAATTTACAAGTCGCTTTTTTGGAAGCTGGCCGCAAAAGCGCAGGATGGCTTTAGGCCCTGTTCTGGTTCCGGGGGGCAGGCTGAGCCTGTGGTTAATTCTTCTTCCTGATGGGAAAATAGAGTGACCTGTGCCTGTCCCTACACCAAGAGCTAGTCTCTCATTGGTTCCCCGTCTTCCCGTTCATCCTCAGGACAAATTGCAACCTGTACGGAACAGGAGGTTAAAGGTGCTGATGCTCCAAGTAGGGAGATTGCTAGTAAAGTGGCTGGAATGGCGAACCCGAGCACAAGGAGATGAGAAATGAGGTGCGTTTTAGAAACCTTTCCCCATCACACGGTGTACCATCTTCTGGGTTTCTCATGCATGTTTTCGATGTAGGAAGATGCCCTTGAACCTGGAGATTTGGGACCCATGCGATGGGTAGCACGCAGTATTACTTTAAAGGGTCTGCGTTTGCTCACCCAACCTCACCAAACCTCTCAGCCCCAAGAGTGTCCACCCTTATGTCTCATCCAGCTGTGGGTCTAGATATGGTCAATCCAGGTTGCATCACAGACCCTGAATGGATTGTGTAAGAATTTCTCTCTCTTTCCCTGTCTTTGTTTCATGGGTTTTGAAAAGTAATTTATTTTTATAATGGGGTTTATCTGTTTTTCACGGCTGTGTTTATGCCGCTTTACACCCACTTGACACACTAACAGAGAGATATCAATACATAGGTTTTAAGATTATTACTAGTCAGATATATTCTTGTGTGGTGAATCGGGCGTGTTGAGTCCAGTTCTCTGAGCAAGGAGTAGGTCTTGTCTGTTACATATTGGGTTTCTGGAACGGTATCTGAGCTAATTTGAAACTCTTGTTTTATGGATCACCCCACCTCACCTTTCCCGTTAAGCAGCCATAGTGTGTTTTCTGCATGTGTGACTCTGTTCTGTTTTGTAATTCAGTTCAAGTGTAACGGTTTTTACATTCCCTCTATAAGTGACACCTTATGAGAAGTGTCCTTTTCTGTGTGACTTATTTCACTTAGAATCGTCGTACCTAAATCCACTCATCATGCTGCTACTAGCCTTATGACATTGATTTCATGGCTGAGTGATATTCCATTGTATATATGGACCTCAAATTTTTTATCCATTTTTGGCTTTCCTGGGATATTTAAGGTGGAATGAATTGGAGGTCCTTATCAACAGAGCAGCCCTAAACTTTGGGGTGCTTGTGTCTTGCTGATTTTTAATTTTCCCACTTTATACCCCCATGCGTGGAAGTGCCCTATGCTCTCTAAGCTGTGTTTTTTAGATGTTTCAGGACACACCGTACACTTCTCCAGAGTGGCTGTTGGCAATTTACATCCCGCCCATCAGTGTAGCCAGGCTCCCATTTCTCCATGGCCTGTCCTGCATTTCTTTTTTTGACACTTTTTTCAGCATGGCCCTTTTGACCGATGGGAAGCGAGACTTCTTTGTAGCGCTGCTTTGCCTTTTCAGGTTGCTTGGTTGGCCAAAAAGGGCGTATGCGTTTTTTCCTGAATATATTCAGGAAAAAACGCATACGCCCTTTTTGGCCAAGGGCATCATTGTCAACGTTTTGCCGCTTTTCATGTGCTTTAAAGGCGATTCGAATCTACCTCCTGAAATCTGTTTCCTGCAATTCTGCCTTGATTTCAATTCCTCGTCTTTGCCTTCCCTCAATATATTTGTGGACGAGAGTTATCATTTATAACTCTGCAGATTTGTGAATTGCAGTGCCCTGAAGCTCCATTTTACAAGTCGCTTTTTTGGGAGCTGGCCGCAAAAGCGCAGGATGGCTTCAGGCCCTGTTCTGGTTCCGGGGGGCAGGCTGAGCCTGTGGTTAATTCTTCTTCCTGATGGGAAAATAGAGTGACCTGTGCCTGTCCCAACACCAAGAGCTAGTCTCTCATTGGTTCCCCGTCTTCCCGTTCATCCTCAGGACAAATTGCAACCTGTACGGAACAGGAGGTTAAAGGTGCTGATGCTCCAAGTAGGGAGATTGCTAGTAAAGTGGCTGGAATGGCGAACCCGAGCACAAGGAGATGAGAAATGAGGTGCGTTTTAGAAACCTTTCCCCATCACACGGTGTACCATCTTCTGGGTTTCTCATGCATGTTTTCGATGTAGGAAGATGCCCTTGAACCTGGAGATTTGGGACCCATGCGATGGGTAGCACGCAGTATTACTTTAAAGGGTCTGCGTTTGCTCACCCAACCTCACCAAACCTCTCAGCCCCAAGAGTGTCCACCCTTATGTCTCATCCAGCTGTGGGTCTAGATATGGTCAATGCAGGTTGCATCACAGACCCTGAACGAATTGTGTAAGAATTTCTCTCTCTTTCACTGTCTTTGTTTCATGGGTTTTGAAAAGTAGTTTATTTTTATAATGGGGTTTAGCTGCTTTTCACGGCTGTGTTTATGCCGCTTTACACCCACTTGACACACTAACAGAGAGATATCAATACATAGGTTTTAAGATTATTACTAGTCAGATATATTCTTGTGCGGTGAATCGGGCGTGTTGAGTCCAGTTCTCTGAGCAAGGAGTAGGTCTTGTCTATTACATATTGGGTTTATGGAACGGTATCTGAGCTAATTTGAAACTCTTGTTTTATGGATCACCCCACCTCACCTTTCCCGTTAAGCAGCCATAGTGTGTTTTCTGCATGTGTGACTCTGTTCTGTTTTGTAATTCAGTTCAAGTGTAACGGTTTTTACATTCCCTCTATAAGTGACACCTTATGAGAAGTGTCCTTTTCTGTGTGACTTATTTCACTTAGAATCGTCTTACCTAAATCCACTCATCATGCTGCTACTAGCCTTATGACATTGATTTCATGGCTGAGTGATATTCCATTGTACATAAGGACCACAACTTTTTTATCCATTTTTGGCTTTCCTGGGATATTTAAGGTGGAATGAAGTGGAGGTCCTTGTCAACAGAGCAGCCCTAAACTTTGGGGTGCTTGTGTCTTGCTGATTTTCAATTTTCCCACTTTATCCCCCCATGCGTGGAAGTGCCCTATGCTCTCTAAGCTGTGTTTTTTAGATGTTTCAGGACACACCGTACACTTCTCCAGAGTGGCTGTTGGCAATTTACATCCCGCCCATCAGTGTAGCCAGGCTCCCATTTCTCCATGGCCTGTCCTGCATTTCTTTTTTTGACACTTTTTTCAGCATGGCCCTTTTGACCGATGGGAAGCGAGACTTCTTTGTAGCGCTGCTTTGCCTTTCCAGGTTGCTTGGTTGGCCAAAAAGGGCGTATGCGTTTTTTCCTGAATATATTCAGGAAAAAACGCATACGCCCTTTTTGGCCAAGGGCATCATTGTCAACGTTTTGCCGCTTTTCATGTGCTTTAAAGGCGATTCGAATCTACCTCCTGAAATCTGTTTCCTGCAATTCTGCCTTGATTTCAAATCCTCTTCTTGGCCTTCCCTCAATATATTTGTGGACGAGAGTTATCATTTATAACTCTGCAGGTTTGTGAATTGCAGTGCCCTGAAGCTCCAATTTACAAGTCGCTTTTTTGGAAGCTGGCCGCAAAAGCGCAGGATGGCTTTAGGCCCTGTTCTGGTTCCGGGGGGCAGGCTGAGCCTGTGGTTAATTCTTCTTCCTGATGGGAAAATAGAGTGACCTGTGCCTGTCCCTACACCAAGAGCTAGTCTCTCATTGGTTCCCCGTCTTCCCGTTCATCCTCAGGACAAATTGCAACCTGTACGGAACAGGAGGTTAAAGGTGCTGATGCTCCAAGTAGGGAGATTGCTAGTAAAGTGGCTGGAATGGCGAACCCGAGCACAAGGAGATGAGAAATGAGGTGCGTTTTAGAAACCTTTCCCCATCACACGGTGTACCATCTTCTGGGTTTCTCATGCATGTTTTCGATGTAGGAAGATGCCCTTGAACCTGGAGATTTGGGACCCATGCGATGGGTAGCACGCAGTATTACTTTAAAGGGTCTGCGTTTGCTCACCCAACCTCACCAAACCTCTCAGCCCCAAGAGTGTCCACCCTTATGTCTCATCCAGCTGTGGGTCTAGATATGGTCAATCCAGGTTGCATCACAGACCCTGAATGGATTGTGTAAGAATTTCTCTCTCTTTCCCTGTCTTTGTTTCATGGGTTTTGAAAAGTAATTTATTTTTATAATGGGGTTTATCTGTTTTTCACGGCTGTGTTTATGCCGCTTTACACCCACTTGACACACTAACAGAGAGATATCAATACATAGGTTTTAAGATTATTACTAGTCAGATATATTCTTGTGTGGTGAATCGGGCGTGTTGAGTCCAGTTCTCTGAGCAAGGAGTAGGTCTTGTCTGTTACATATTGGGTTTCTGGAACGGTATCTGAGCTAATTTGAAACTCTTGTTTTATGGATCACCCCACCTCACCTTTCCCGTTAAGCAGCCATAGTGTGTTTTCTGCATGTGTGACTCTGTTCTGTTTTGTAATTCAGTTCAAGTGTAACGGTTTTTACATTCCCTCTATAAGTGACACCTTATGAGAAGTGTCCTTTTCTGTGTGACTTATTTCACTTAGAATCGTCGTACCTAAATCCACTCATCATGCTGCTACTAGCCTTATGACATTGATTTCATGGCTGAGTGATATTCCATTGTACATATGGACCTCAAATTTTTTATCCATTTTTGGCTTTCCTGGGATATTTAAGGTGGAATGAATTGGAGGTCCTTATCAACAGAGCAGCCCTAAACTTTGGGGTGCTTGTGTCTTGCTGATTTTTAATTTTCCCACTTTATACCCCCATGCGTGGAAGTGCCCTATGCTCTCTAAGCTGTGTTTTTTAGATGTTTCAGGACACACCGTACACTTCTCCAGAGTGGCTGTTGGCAATTTACATCCCGCCCATCAGTGTAGCAAGGCTCCCATTTCTACATGGCCTGTCCTGCATTTCTGGTTTTGACACTTTTTTCGGCATGGCCCTTTTGACCGATGGGAAGCGAGACTTCTTTGTAGCGCTGATCTGCCTTTCCAGGTTGCTTGGTTGGCCAAAAAGGGCGTATGCGTTTTTTCCTGAATATATTCAGGAAAAAACGCATACGCCCTTTTTGGCCAAGGGCCTCATTGTCAACGTTTTGCCGCTTTTCATGTGCTTTAAAGGCGATTTGAATCTACCTCCTGAAATCTGTTTCCTGCAATTCTGCCTTGATTTCAAATCCTCTTCTTGGCCTTCCCTCAATATATTTGTGGACGAGAGTTATCATTTATAACTCTGCAGATTTGTGAATTACAGTGCCCTGAAGCTCCATTTTACAAGTCGCTTTTTGGGGAGCTGGCCGCAAAAGCGCAGGATGGCTTCAGGCCCTGTTCTGGTTCCGGGGGGCAGGCTGAGCCTGTGGTTAATTCTTCTTCCTGATGGGAAAATAGAGTGACCTGTGCCTGTCCCAACACCAAGAGCTAGTCTCTCATTGGTTCCCCGTCTTCCCGTTCATCCTCAGGACAAATTGCAACCTGTACAGAACAGGAGGTTAAAGGTGCTGATGCTCCAAGTAGGGAGATTGCTAGTAAAGTGGCTGGAATGGCGAACCCGAGCACAAGGAGATGAGAAATGAGGTGCGTTTTAGAAACCTTTCCCCATCACACGGTGTACCATCTTCTGGGTTTCTCATGCATGTTTTCGATGTAGGAAGATGCCCTTGAACCTGGAGATTTGGGACCCATGCGATGGGTAGCACGCAGTATTACTTTAAAGGGTCTGCGTTTGCTCACCCAACCTCACCAAACCTCTCAGCCCCAAGAGTGTCCACCCTTATGTCTCATCCAGCTGTGGGTCTAGATATGGTCAATCCAGGTTGCATCACAGACCCTGAACGAATTGTGTAAGAATTTCTCTCTCTTTCACTGTCTTTGTTTCATGGGTTTTGAAAAGTAGTTTATTTTTATAATGGGGTTTAGCTGCTTTTCACGGCTGTGTTTATGCCGCTTTACACCCACTTGACACACTAACAGAGAGATATCAATACATAGGTTTTAAGATTATTACTAGTCAGATATATTCTTGTGCGGTGAATCGGGCGTGTTGAGTCCAGTTCTCTGAGCAAGGAGTAGGTCTTGTCTATTACATATTGGGTTTATGGAACGGTATCTGAGCTAATTTGAAACTCTTGTTTTATGGATCACCCCACCTCACCTTTCCCGTTAAGCAGCCATAGTGTGTTTTCTGCATGTGTGACTCTGTTCTGTTTTGTAATTCAGTTCAAGTGTAACGGTTTTTACATTCCCTCTATAAGTGACACCTTATGAGAAGTGTCCTTTTCTGTGTGACTTATTTCACTTAGAATCGTCTTACCTAAATCCACTCATCATGCTGCTACTAGCCTTATGACATTGATTTCATGGCTGAGTGATATTCCATTGTACATAAGGACCACAACTTTTTTATCCATTTTTCGCTTTCCTGGGATATTTAAGGTGGAATGAAGTGGAGGTCCTTGTCAACAGAGCAGCCCTAAACTTTGGGGTGCTTGTGTCTTGCTGATTTTCAATTTTCCCACTTTATCCCCCCATGCGTGGAAGTGCCCTATGCTCTCTAAGCTGTGTTTTTTAGATGTTTCAGGACACACCGTACACTTCTCCAGAGTGGCTGTTGGCAATTTACATCCCGCCCATCAGTGTAGCCAGGCTCCCATTTCTCCATGGCCTGTCCTGCATTTCTGGTTTTGACACTTTTTTCGGCATGGCCCTTTTGACCGATGGGAAGCGAGACTTCTTTGTAGCGCTGATTTGCCTTTCCAGGTTGCTTGGTTGGCCAAAAAGGGCGTATGCGTTTTTTCCTGAATATATTCAGGAAAAAACGCATACGCCCTTTTTGGCCAAGGGCCTCATTGTCAACGTTTTGCCGCTTTTCATGTGCTTTAAAGGCGATTTGAATCTACCTCCTGAAATCTGTTTCCTGCAATTCTGCCTTGATTTGAAATCCTCTTCTTGGCCTTCCCTCAATATATTTGTGGACGAGAGTTATCATTTATAACTCTGCAGGTTTGTGAATTGCAGTGCCCTGAAGCTCCAATTTACAAGTCGCTTTTTTGGAAGCTGGCCGCAAAAGCGCAGGATGGCTTTAGGCCCTGTTCTGGTTCCGGGGGGCAGGCTGAGCCTGTGGTTAATTCTTCTTCCTGATGGGAAAATAGAGTGACCTGTGCCTGTCCCTACACCAAGAGCTAGTCTCTCATTGGTTCCCCGTCTTCCCGTTCATCCTCAGGACAAATTGCAACCTGTACGGAACAGGAGGTTAAAGGTGCTGATGCTCCAAGTAGGGAGATTGCTAGTAAAGTGGCTGGAATGGCGAACCCGAGCACAAGGAGATGAGAAATGAGGTGCGTTTTAGAAACCTTTCCCCATCACACGGTGTACCATCTTCTGGGTTTCTCATGCATGTTTTCGATGTAGGAAGATGCCCTTGAACCTGGAGATTTGGGACCCAAGCGATGGGTAGCACGCAGTATTACTTTAAAGGGTCTGCGTTTGCTCACCCAACCTCACCAAACCTCTCAGCCCCAAGAGTGTCCACCCTTATGTCTCATCCAGCTGTGGGTCTAGATATGGTCAATCCAGGTTGCATCACAGACCCTGAATGGATTGTGTAAGAATTTCTCTCTCTTTCCCTGTCTTTGTTTCATGGGTTTTGAAAAGTAATTTATTTTTATAATGGGGTTTATCTGTTTTTCACGGCTGTGTTTATGCCGCTTTACACCCACTTGACACACTAACAGAGAGATATCAATACATAGGTTTTAAGATTATTACTAGTCAGATATATTCTTGTGTGGTGAATCGGGCGTGTTGAGTCCAGTTCTCTGAGCAAGGAGTAGGTCTTGTCTGTTACATATTGGGTTTCTGGAACGGTATCTGAGCTAATTTGAAACTCTTGTTTTATGGATCACCCCACCTCACCTTTCCCGTTAAGCAGCCATAGTGTGTTTTCTGCATGTGTGACTCTGTTCTGTTTTGTAATTCAGTTCAAGTGTAACGGTTTTTACATTCCCTCTATAAGTGACACCTTATGAGAAGTGTCCTTTTCTGTGTGACTTATTTCACTTAGAATCGTCGTACCTAAATCCACTCATCATGCTGCTACTAGCCTTATGACATTGATTTCATGGCTGAGTGATATTCCATTGTACATATGGACCTCAAATTTTTTATCCATTTTTGGCTTTCCTGGGATATTTAAGGTGGAATGAATTGGAGGTCCTTATCAACAGAGCAGCCCTAAACTTTGGGGTGCTTGTGTCTTGCTGATTTTTAATTTTCCCACTTTATACCCCCATGCGTGGAAGTGCCCTATGCTCTCTAAGCTGTGTTTTTTAGATGTTTCAGGACACACCGTACACTTCTCCAGAGTGGCTGTTGGCAATTTACATCCCGCCCATCAGTGTAGCCAGGCTCCCATTTCTCCATGGACTGTCCTGCATTTCTTTTTTTGACACTTTTTTCAGCATGGCCCTTTTGACCGATGGGAAGCGAGACTTCTTTGTAGCGCTGCTTTGCCTTTTCAGGTTGCTTGGTTGGCCAAAAAGGGCGTATGCGTTTTTTCCTGAATATATTCAGGAAAAAAAGCATACGCCCTTTTTGGCCAAGGGCATCATTGTCAACGTTTTGCCGCTTTTCATGTGCTTTAAAGGCGATTCGAATCTACCTCCTGAAATCTGTTTCCTGCAATTCTGCCTTGATTTCAATTCCTCGTCTTTGCCTTCCCTCAATATATTTGTGGACGAGAGTTATCATTTATAACTCTGCAGATTTGTGAATTGCAGTGCCCTGAAGCTCCATTTTACAAGTCGCTTTTTTGGGAGCTGGCCGCAAAAGCGCAGGATGGCTTCAGGCCCTGTTCTGGTTCCGGGGGGCAGGCTGAGCCTGTGGTTAATTCTTCTTCCTGATGGGAAAATAGAGTGACCTGTGCCTGTCCCAACACCAAGAGCTAGTCTCTCATTGGTTCGCCGTCTTCCCGTTCATCCTCAGGACAAATTGCAACCTGTACGGAACAGGAGGTTAAAGGTGCTGATGCTCCAAGTAGGGAGATTGCTAGTAAAGTGGCTGGAATGGCGAACCCGAGCACAAGGAGATGAGAAATGAGGTGCGTTTTAGAAACCTTTCCCCATCACACGGTGTACCATCTTCTGGGTTTCTCATGCATGTTTTCGATGTAGGAAGATGCCCTTGAACCTGGAGATTTGGGACCCATGCGATGGGTAGCACGCAGTATTACTTTAAAGGGTCTGCGTTTGCTCACCCAACCTCACCAAACCTCTCAGCCCCAAGAGTGTCCACCCTTATGTCTCATCCAGCTGTGGGTCTAGATATGGTCAATCCAGGTTGCATCACAGACCCTGAACGAATTGTGTAAGAATTTCTCTCTCTTTCACTGTCTTTGTTTCATGGGTTTTGAAAAGTAGTTTATTTTTATAATGGGGTTTAGCTGCTTTTCACGGCTGTGTTTATGCCGCTTTACACCCACTTGACACACTAACAGAGAGATATCAATACATAGGTTTTAAGATTATTACTAGTCAGATATATTCTTGTGCGGTGAATCGGGCGTGTTGAGTCCAGTTCTCTGAGCAAGGAGTAGGTCTTGTCTGTTACATATTGGATTTATGGAACGGTATCTGAGCTAATTTGAAACTCTTGTTTTATGGATCACCCCACCTCACCTTTCCCGTTAAGCAGCCATAGTGTGTTTTCTGCATGTGTGACTCTGTTCTGTTTTGTAATTCAGTTCAAGTGTAACGGTTTTTACATTCCCTCTATAAGTGACACCTTATGAGAAGTGTCCTTTTCTGTGTGACTTATTTCACTTAGAATCGTCGTACCTAAATCCACTCATCATGCTGCTACTAGCCTTATGACATTGATTTCATGGCTTAGTGATATTCCATTGTACATAAGGACCACAACTTTTTTATCCATTTTTCGCTTTCCTGGGATATTTAAGGTGGAATGAAGTGGAGGTCCTTGTCAACAGAGCAGCCCTAAACTTTGGGGTGCTTGTGTCTTGCTGATTTTCAATTTTCCCACTTTATCCCCCCATGCGTGGAAGTGCCCTATGCTCTCTAAGCTGTGTTTTTTAGATGTTTCAGGACACACCGTACACTTCTCCAGAGTGGCTGTTGGCAATTTACATCCCGCCCATCAGTGTAGCAAGGCTCCCATTTCTACATGGCCTGTCCTGCATTTCTGGTTTTGACACTTTTTTCGGCATGGCCCTTTTGACCGATGGGAAGCGAGACTTCTTTGTAGCGCTGATTTGCCTTTCCAGGTTGCTTGGTTGGCCAAAAAGGGCGTATGCGTTTTTTCCTGAATATATTCAGGAAAAAACGCATACGCCCTTTTTGGCCAAGGGCCTCATTGTCAACGTTTTGCCGCTTTTCATGTGCTTTAAAGGCGATTTGAATCTACCTCCTGAAATCTCTTTCCTGCAATTCTGCCTTGATTTCAAATCCTCTTCTTGGCCTTCCCTCAGTATATTTGTGGACGAGAGTTATCATTTATAACTCTGCAGATTTGTGAATTGCAGTGCCCTGAAGCTCCATTTTACAAGTCGCTTTTTTGGGAGCTGGCCGCAAAAGCGCAGGATGGCTTCAGGCCCTGTTCTGGTTCCGGGGGGCAGGCTGAGCCTGTGGTTAATTCTTCTTCCTGATGGGAAAATAGAGTGACCTGTGCCTGTCCCAACACCAAGAGCTAGTCTCTCATTGGTTCCCCGTCTTCCCGTTCATCCTCAGGACAAATTGCAACCTGTACGGAACAGGAGGTTAAAGGTGCTGATGCTCCAAGTAGGGAGATTGCTAGTAAAGTGGCTGGAATGGCGAACCCGAGCACAAGGAGATGAGAAATGAGGTGCGTTTTAGAAACCTTTCCCCATCACACGGTGTACCATCTTCTGGGTTTCTCATGCATGTTTTCGATGTAGGAAGATGCCCTTGAACCTGGAGATTTGGGACCCATGCGATGGGTAGCACGCAGTATTACTTTAAAGGGTCTGCGTTTGCTCACCCAACCTCACCAAACCTCTCAGCCCCAAGAGTGTCCACCCTTATGTCTCATCCAGCTGTGGGTCTAGATATGGTCAATCCAGGTTGCATCACAGACCCTGAATGAATTGTGTAAGAATTTCTCTCTCTTTCCCTGTCTTTGTTTCATGGGTTTTGAAAAGTAATTTATTTTTATAATGGGGTTTAGCTGTTTTTCACGGCTGTGTTTATGCCGCTTTACACCCACTTGACACACTAACAGAGAGATATCAATACATAGGTTTTAAGATTATTACTAGTCAGATATATTCTTGTGTGGTGAATCGGGCGTGTTGAGTCCAGTTCTCTGAGCAAGGAGTAGGTCTTGTCTGTTACATATTGGGTTTATGGAACGGTATCTGAGCTAATTTGAAACTCTTGTTTTATGGATCACCCCACCTCACCTTTCCCGTTAAGCAGCCATAGTGTGTTTTCTGCATGTGTGACTCTGTTCTGTTTTGTAATTCAGTTCAAGTGTAACGGTTTTTACATTCCCTCTATAAGTGACACCTTATGAGAAGTGTCCTTTTCTGTGTGACTTATTTCACTTAGAATCGTCTTACCTAAATCCACTCATCATGCTGCTACTAGCCTTATGACATTGATTTCATGGCTGAGTGATATTCCATTGTACATAAGGACCACAACTTTTTTATCCATTTTTCGCTTTCCTGGGATATTTAAGGTGGAATGAAGTGGAGGTCCTTGTCAACAGAGCAGCCCTAAACTTTGGGGTGCTTGTGTCTTGCTGATTTTCAATTTTCCCACTTTATCCCCCCATGCGTGGAAGTGCCCTATGCTCTCTAAGCTGTGTTTTTTAGATGTTTCAGGACACACCGTACACTTCTCCAGAGTGGCTGTTGGCAATTTACATCCCGCCCATCAGTGTAGCAAGGCTCCCATTTCTCCATGGCCTGTCCTGCATTTCTGGTTTTGACACTTTTTTCGGCATGGCCCTTTTGACCGATGGGAAGCGAGACTTCTTTGTAGCGCTGATTTGCCTTTCCAGGTTGCTTGGTTGGCCAAAAAGGGCGTATGCGTTTTTTCCTGAATATATTCAGGAAAAAACGCATACGCCCTTTTTGGCCAAGGGCCTCATTGTCAACGTTTTGCCGCTTTTCATGTGCTTTAAAGGCGATTTGAATCTACCTCCTGAAATCTGTTTCCTGCAATTCTGCCTTGATTTGAAATCCTCTTCTTGGCCTTCCCTCAATATATTTGTGGACGAGAGTTATCATTTATAACTCTGCAGGTTTGTGAATTGCAGTGCCCTGAAGCTCCAATTTACAAGTCGCTTTTTTGGAAGCTGGCCGCAAAAGCGCAGGATGGCTTCAGGCCCTGTTCTGGTTCCGGGGGGCAGGCTGAGCCTGTGGTTAATTCTTCTTCCTGATGGGAAAATAGAGTGACCTGTGCCTGTCCCAACACCAAGAGCTAGTCTCTCATTGGTTCCCCGTCTTCCCGTTCATCCTCAGGACAAATTGCAACCTGTACAGAACAGGAGGTTAAAGGTGCTGATGCTCCAAGTAGGGAGATTGCTAGTAACGTGGCTGGAATGGCGAACCCGAGCACAAGGAGATGAGAAATGAGGTGCGTTTTAGAAACCTTTCCCCATCACACGGTGTACCATCTTCTGGGTTTCTCATGCATGTTTTCGATGTAGGAAGATGCCCTTGAACCTGGAGATTTGGGACCCATGCGATGGGTAGCACGCAGTATTACTTTAAAGGGTCTGCGTTTGCTCACCCAACCTCACCAAACCTCTCAGCCCCAAGAGTGTCCACCCTTATGTCTCATCCAGCTGTGGGTCTAGATATGGTCAATCCAGGTTGCATCACAGACCCTGAACGAATTGTGTAAGAATTTCTCTCTCTTTCACTGTCTTTGTTTCATGGGTTTTGAAAAGTAGTTTATTTTTATAATGGGGTTTAGCTGCTTTTCACGGCTGTGTTTATGCCGCTTTACACCCACTTGACACACTAACAGAGAGATATCAATACATAGGTTTTAAGATTATTACTAGTCAGATATATTCTTGTGCGGTGAATCGGGCGTGTTGAGTCCAGTTCTCTGAGCAAGGAGTAGGTCTTGTCTATTACATATTGGGTTTATGGAACGGTATCTGAGCTAATTTGAAACTCTTGTTTTATGGATCACCCCACCTCACCTTTCCCGTTAAGCAGCCATAGTGTGTTTTCTGCATGTGTGACTCTGTTCTGTTTTGTAATTCAGTTCAAGTGTAACGGTTTTTACATTCCCTCTATAAGTGACACCTTATGAGAAGTGTCCTTTTCTGTGTGACTTATTTCACTTAGAATCGTCTTACCTAAATCCACTCATCATGCTGCTACTAGCCTTATGACATTGATTTCATGGCTGAGTGATATTCCATTGTACATAAGGACCACAACTTTTTTATCCATTTTTCGCTTTCCTGGGATATTTAAGGTGGAATGAAGTGGAGGTCCTTGTCAACAGAGCAGCCCTAAACTTTGGGGTGCTTGTGTCTTGCTGATTTTCAATTTTCCCACTTTATCCCCCCATGCGTGGAAGTGCCCTATGCTCTCTAAGCTGTGTTTTTTAGATGTTTCAGGACACACCGTACACTTCTCCAGAGTGGCTGTTGGCAATTTACATCCCGCCCATCAGTGTAGCAAGGCTCCCATTTCTCCATGGCCTGTCCTGCATTTCTGGTTTTGACACTTTTTTCGGCATGGCCCTTTTGACCGATGGGAAGCGAGACTTCTTTGTAGCGCTGATTTGCCTTTCCAGGTTGCTTGGTTGGCCAAAAAGGGCGTATGCGTTTTTTCCTGAATATATTCAGGAAAAAACGCATACGCCCTTTTTGGCCAAGGGCCTCATTGTCAACGTTTTGCCGCTTTTCATGTGCTTTAAAGGCGATTTGAATCTACCTCCTGAAATCTGTTTCCTGCAATTCTGCCTTGATTTGAAATCCTCTTCTTGGCCTTCCCTCAATATATTTGTGGACGAGAGTTATCATTTATAACTCTGCAGGTTTGTGAATTGCAGTGCCCTGAAGCTCCAATTTACAAGTCGCTTTTTTGGAAGCTGGCCGCAAAAGCGCAGGATGGCTTCAGGCCCTGTTCTGGTTCCGGGGGGCAGGCTGAGCCTGTGGTTAATTCTTCTTCCTGATGGGAAAATAGAGTGACCTGTGCCTGTCCCAACACCAAGAGCTAGTCTCTCATTGGTTCCCCGTCTTCCCGTTCATCCTCAGGACAAATTGCAACCTGTACGGAACAGGAGGTTAAAGGTGCTGATGCTCCAAGTAGGGAGATTGCTAGTAAAGTGGCTGGAATGGCGAACCCGAGCACAAGGAGATGAGAAATTAGGTGCGTTTTAGAAACCTTTCCCCATCACACGGTGTACCATCTTCTGGGTTTCTCATGCATGTTTTCGATGTAGGAAGATGCCCTTGAACCTGGAGATTTGGGACCCATGCGATGGGTAGCACGCAGTATTACTTTAAAGGGTCTGCGTTTGCTCACCCAACCTCACCAAACCTCTCAGCCCCAAGAGTGTCCACCCTTATGTCTCATCCAGCTGTGGGTCTAGATATGGTCAATCCAGGTTGCATCACAGACCCTGAATGAATTGTGTAAGAATTTCTCTCTCTTTCCCTGTCTTTGTTTCATGGGTTTTGAAAAGTAATTTATTTTTATAATGGGGTTTAGCTGTTTTTCACGGCTGTGTTTATGCCGCTTTACACCCACTTGACACACTAACAGAGAGATATCAATACATAGGTTTTAAGATTATTACTAGTCAGATATATTCTTGTGTGGTGAATCGGGCGTGTTGAGTCCAGTTCTCTGAGCAAGGAGTAGGTCTTGTCTGTTACATATTGGGTTTCTGGAACGGTATCTGAGCTAATTTGAAACTCTTGTTTTATGGATCACCCCACCTCACCTTTCCCGTTAAGCAGCCATAGTGTGTTTTCTGCATGTGTGACTCTGTTCTGTTTTGTAATTCAGTTCAAGTGTAACGGTTTTTACATTCCCTCTATAAGTGACACCTTATGAGAAGTGTCCTTTTCTGTGTGACTTATTTCACTTAGAATCGTCGTACCTAAATCCACTCATCATGCTGCTACTAGCCTTATGACATTGATTTCATAGCTGAGTGATATTCCATTGTACATATGGACCTCAAATTTTTTATCCATTTTTGGCTTTCTTGGGATATTTAAGGTGGAATGAATTGGAGGTCCTTATCAACAGAGCAGCCCTAAACTTTGGGGTACTTGTGTCTTGCTGATTTTTAATTTTCCCACTTTATACCCCCATGCGTGGAAGTGCCCTATGCTCTCTAAGCTGTGTTTTTTAGATGTTTCAGGACACACCGTACACTTCTCCAGAGTGGCTGTAGGCAATTTACATCCCGCCCATCAGTGTAGCCAGGCTCCCATTTCTCCATGGCCTGTCCTGCATTTCTTTTTTTGACACTTTTTTCAGCATGGCCCTTTTGACCGATGGGAAGCGAGACTTCTTTGTAGCGCTGCTTTGCCTTTTCAGGTTGCTTGTTTGGCCAAAAAGGGCGTATGCGTTTTTTCCTGAATATATTCAGGAAAAAACGCATACGCCCTTTTTGGCCAAGGGCATCATTGTCAACGTTTTGCCGCTTTTCATGTGCTTTAAAGGCGATTCGAATCTACCTCCTGAAATCTGTTTCCTGCAATTCTGCCTTGATTTCAATTCCTCGTCTTTGCCTTCCCTCAATATATTTGTGGACGAGAGTTATCATTTATAACTCTGCAGATTTGTGAATTACAGTGCCCTGAAGCTCCATTTTACAAGTCGCTTTTTGGGGAGCTGGCCGCAAAAGCGCAGGATGGCTTCAGGCCCTGTTCTGGTTCCGGGGGGCAGGCTGAGCCTGTGGTTAATTCTTCTTCCTGATGGGAAAATAGAGTGACCTGTGCCTGTCCCAACACCAAGAGCTAGTCTCTCATTGGTTCCCCGTCTTCCCGTTCATCCTCAGGACAAATTGCAACCTGTACAGAACAGGAGGTTAAAGGTGCTGATGCTCCAAGTAGGGAGATTGCTAGTAAAGTGGCTGGAATGGCGAACCCGAGCACAAGGAGATGAGAAATGAGGTGCGTTTTAGAAACCTTTCCCCATCACACGGTGTACCATCTTCTGGGTTTCTCATGCATGTTTTCGATGTAGGAAGATGCCCTTGAACCTGGAGATTTGGGACCCATGCGATGGGTAGCACGCAGTATTACTTTAAAGGGTCTGCGTTTGCTCACCCAACCTCACCAAACCTCTCAGCCCCAAGAGTGTCCACCCTTATGTCTCATCCAGCTGTGGGTCTAGATATGGTCAATCCAGGTTGCATCACAGACCCTGAACGAATTGTGTAAGAATTTCTCTCTCTTTCACTGTCTTTGTTTCATGGGTTTTGAAAAGTAGTTTATTTTTATAATGGGGTTTAGCTGCTTTTCACGGCTGTGTTTATGCCGCTTTACACCCACTTGACACACTAACAGAGAGATATCAATACATAGGTTTTAAGATTATTACTAGTCAGATATATTCTTGTGCGGTGAATCGGGCGTGTTGAGTCCAGTTCTCTGAGCAAGGAGTAGGTCTTGTCTATTACATATTGGGTTTATGGAACGGTATCTGAGCTAATTTGAAACTCTTGTTTTATGGATCACCCCACCTCACCTTTCCCGTTAAGCAGCCATAGTGTGTTTTCTGCATGTGTGACTCTGTTCTGTTTTGTAATTCAGTTCAAGTGTAACGGTTTTTACATTCCCTCTATAAGTGACACCTTATGAGAAGTGTCCTTTTCTGTGTGACTTATTTCACTTAGAATCGTCTTACCTAAATCCACTCATCATGCTGCTACTAGCCTTATGACATTGATTTCATGGCTGAGTGATATTCCATTGTACATAAGGACCACAACTTTTTTATCCATTTTTCGCTTTCCTGGGATATTTAAGGTGGAATGAAGTGGAGGTCCTTGTCAACAGAGCAGCCCTAAACTTTGGGGTGCTTGTGTCTTGCTGATTTTCAATTTTCCCACTTTATCCCCCCATGCGTGGAAGTGCCCTATGCTCTCTAAGCTGTGTTTTTTAGATGTTTCAGGACACACCGTACACTTCTCCAGAGTGGCTGTTGGCAATTTACATCCCGCCCATCAGTGTAGCAAGGCTCCCATTTCTCCATGGCCTGTCCTGCATTTCTGGTTTTGACACTTTTTTCGGCATGGCCCTTTTGACCGATGGGAAGCGAGACTTCTTTGTAGCGCTGATTTGCCTTTCCAGGTTGCTTGGTTGGCCAAAAAGGGCGTATGCGTTTTTTCCTGAATATATTCAGGAAAAAACGCATACGCCCTTTTTGGCCAAGGGCCTCATTGTCAACGTTTTGCCGCTTTTCATGTGCTTTAAAGGCGATTTGAATCTACCTCCTGAAATCTGTTTCCTGCAATTCTGCCTTGATTTGAAATCCTCTTCTTGGCCTTCCCTCAATATATTTGTGGACGAGAGTTATCATTTATAACTCTGCAGGTTTGTGAATTGCAGTGCCCTGAAGCTCCAATTTACAAGTCGCTTTTTTGGAAGCTGGCCGCAAAAGCGCAGGATGGCTTCAGGCCCTATTCTGGTTCCGGGGGGCAGGCTGAGCCTGTGGTTAATTCTTCTTCCTGATGGGAAAATAGAGTGACCTGTGCCTGTCCCAACACCAAGAGCTAGTCTCTCATTGGTTCCCCGTCCTCCCGTTCATCCTCAGGACAAATTGCAACCTGTACGGAACAGGAGGTTAAAGGTGCTGATGCTCCAAGTAGGGAGATTGCTAGTAAAGTGGCTGGAATGGCGAACCCGAGCACAAGGAGATGAGAAATGAGGTGCGTTTTAGAAACCTTTCCCCATCACACGGTGTACCATCTTCTGGGTTTCTCATGCATGTTTTCGATGTAGGAAGATGCCCTTGAACCTGGAGATTTGGGACCCATGTGATGGGTAGCACGCAGTATTACTTTAAAGGGTCTGCGTTTGCTCACCCAACCTCACCAAACCTCTCAGCCCCAAGAGTGTCCACCCTTATGTCTCATCCAGCTGTGGGTCTAGATATGGTCAATCCAGGTTGCATCACAGACCCTGAATGAATTGTGTAAGAATTTCTCTCTCTTTCCCTGTCTTTGTTTCATGGGTTTTGAAAAGTAATTTATTTTTATAATGGGGTTTACCTGTTTTTCACGGCTGTGTTTATGCCGCTTTACACCCACTTGACACACTAACAGAGAGATATCAATACATAGGTTTTAAGATTATTACTAGTCAGATATATTCTTGTGTGGTGAATCGGGCGTGTTGAGTCCAGTTCTCTGAGCAAGGAGTAGGTCTTGTCTGTTACATATTGGGTTTCTGGAACGGTATCTGAGCTAATTTGAAACTCTTGTTTTATGGATCACCCCACCTCACCTTTCCCGTTAAGCAGCCATAGTGTGTTTTCTGCATGTGTGACTCTGTTCTGTTTTGTAATTCAGTTCAAGTGTAACGGTTTTTACATTCCCTCTATAAGTGACACCTTATGAGAAGTGTCCTTTTCTGTGTGACTTATTTCACTTAGAATCGTCGTACCTAAATCCACTCATCATGCTGCTACTAGCCTTATGACATTGATTTCATGGCTGAGTGATATTCCATTGTACATATGGACCTCAAAATTTTTATCCATTTTTGGCTTTCCTGGGATATTTAAGGTGGAATGAATTGGAGGTCCTTATCAACAGAGCAGCCCTAAACTTTGGGGTGCTTGTGTCTTGCTGATTTTTAATTTTCCCACTTTATACCCCCATGCGTGGAAGTGCCCTATGCTCTCTAAGCTGTGTTTTTTAGATGTTTCAGGACACACCGTACACTTCTCCAGAGTGGCTGTTGGCAATTTACATCCCGCCCATCAGTGTAGCCAGGCTCCCATTTCTCCATGGCCTGTCCTGCATTTCTTTTTTTGACACTTTTTTCAGCATGGCCCTTTTGACCGATGGGAAGCGAGACTTCTTTGTAGCGCTGCTTTGCCTTTTCAGGTTGCTTGGTTGGCCAAAAAGGGCGTATGCGTTTTTTCCTGAATATATTCAGGAAAAAACGCATACGCCCTTTTTGGCCAAGGGCATCATTGTCAACGTTTTGCCGCTTTTCATGTGCTTTAAAGGCGATTCGAATCTACCTCCTGAAATCTGTTTCCTGCAATTCTGCCTTGATTTCAATTCCTCGTCTTTGCCTTCCCTCAATATATTTGTGGACGAGAGTTATCATTTATAACTCTGCAGATTTGTGAATTGCAGTGCCCTGAAGCTCCATTTTACAAGTCGCTTTTTTGGGAGCTGGCCGCAAAAGCGCAGGATGGCTTCAGGCCCTGTTCTGGTTCCGGGGGGCAGGCTGAGCCTGTGGTTAATTCTTCTTCCTGATGGGAAAATAGAGTGACCTGTGCCTGTCCCAACACCAAGAGCTAGTCTCTCATTGGTTCCCCGTCTTCCCGTTCATCCTCAGGACAAATTGCAACCTGTACAGAACAGGAGGTTAAAGGTGCTGATGCTCCAAGTAGGGAGATTGCTAGTAAAGTGGCTGGAATGGCGAACCCGAGCACAAGGAGATGAGAAATGAGGTGCGTTTTAGAAACCTTTCCCCATCACACGGTGTACCATCTTCTGGGTTTCTCATGCATGTTTTCGATGTAGGAAGATGCCCTTGAACCTGGAGATTTGGGACCCATGCGATGGGTAGCACGCAGTATTACTTTAAAGGGTCTGCGTTTGCTCACCCAACCTCACCAAACCTCTCAGCCCCAAGAGTGTCCACCCTTATGTCTCATCCAGCTGTGGGTCTAGATATGGTCAATCCAGGTTGCATCACAGACCCTGAACGAATTGTGTAAGAATTTCTCTCTCTTTCACTGTCTTTGTTTCATTGGTTTTGAAAAGTAGTTTATTTTTATAATGGGGTTTAGCTGCTTTTCACGGCTGTGTTTATGCCGCTTTACACCCACTTGACACACTAACAGAGAGATATCAATACATAGGTTTTAAGATTATTACTAGTCAGATATATTCTTGTGCGGTGAATCGGGCGTGTTGAGTCCAGTTCTCTGAGCAAGGAGTAGGTCTTGTCTATTACATATTGGGTTTATGGAACGGTATCTGAGCTAATTTGAAACTCTTGTTTTATGGATCACCCCACCTCACCTTTCCCGTTAAGCAGCCATAGTGTGTTTTCTGCATGTGTGACTCTGTTCTGTTTTGTAATTCAGTTCAAGTGTAACGGTTTTTACATTCCCTCTATAAGTGACACCTTATGAGAAGTGTCCTTTTCTGTGTGACTTATTTCACTTAGAATCGTCTTACCTAAATCCACTCATCATGCTGCTACTAGCCTTATGACATTGATTTCATGGCTGAGTGATATTCCATTGTACATAAGGACCACAACTTTTTTATCCATTTTTCGCTTTCCTGGGATATTTAAGGTGGAATGAAGTGGAGGTCCTTGTCAACAGAGCAGCCCTAAACTTTGGGGTGCTTGTGTCTTGCTGATTTTCAATTTTCCCACTTTATCCCCCCATGCGTGGAAGTGCCCTATGCTCTCTAAGCTGTGTTTTTTAGATGTTTCAGGACACACCGTACACTTCTCCAGAGTGGCTGTTGGCAATTTACATCCCGCCCATCAGTGTAGCAAGGCTCCCATTTCTCCATGGCCTGTCCTGCATTTCTGGTTTTGACACTTTTTTCGGCATGGCCCTTTTGACCGATGGGAAGCGAGACTTCTTTGTAGCGCTGATTTGCCTTTCCAGGTTGCTTGGTTGGCCAAAAAGGGCGTATGCGTTTTTTCCTGAATATATTCAGGAAAAAACGCATACGCCCTTTTTGGCCAAGGGCCTCATTGTCAACGTTTTGCCGCTTTTCATGTGCTTTAAAGGCGATTTGAATCTACCTCCTGAAATCTGTTTCCTGCAATTCTGCCTTGATTTGAAATCCTCTTCTTGGCCTTCCCTCAATATATTTGTGGACGAGAGTTATCATTTATAACTCTGCAGGTTTGTGAATTGCAGTGCCCTGAAGCTCCAATTTACAAGTCGCTTTTTTGGAAGCTGGCCGCAAAAGCGCAGGATGGCTTCAGGCCCTGTTCTGGTTCCGGGGGGCAGGCTGAGCCTGTGGTTAATTCTTCTTCCTGATGGGAAAATAGAGTGACCTGTGCCTGTCCCAACACCAAGAGCTAGTCTCTCATTGGTTCCCCGTCTTCCCGTTCATCCTCAGGACAAATTGCAACCTGTACGGAACAGGAGGTTAAAGGTGCTGATGCTCCAAGTAGGGAGATTGCTAGTAAAGTGGCTGGAATGGCGAACCCGAGCACAAGGAGATGAGAAATGAGGTGCGTTTTAGAAACCTTTCCCCATCACACGGTGTACCATCTTCTGGGTTTCTCATGCATGTTTTCGATGTAGGAAGATGCCCTTGAACCTGGAGATTTGGGACCCATGCGATGGGTAGCACGCAGTATTACTTTAAAGGGTCTGCGTTTGCTCACCCAACCTCACCAAACCTCTCAGCCCCAAGAGTGTCCACCCTTATGTCTCATCCAGCTGTGGGTCTAGATATGGTCAATCCAGGTTGCATCACAGACCCTGAACGAATTGTGTAAGAATTTCTCTCTCTTTCACTGTCTTTGTTTCATGGGTTTTGAAAAGTAGTTTATTTTTATAATGGGGTTTAGCTGCTTTTCACGGCTGTGTTTATGCCGCTTTACACCCACTTGACACACTAACAGAGAGATATCAATACATAGGTTTTAAGATTATTACTAGTCAGATATATTCTTGTGTGGTGAATCGGGCGTGTTGAGTCCAGTTCTCTGAGCAAGGAGTAGGTCTTGTCTGTTACATATTGGGTTTCTGGAACGGTATCTGAGCTAATTTGAAACTCTTGTTTTATGGATCACCCCACCTCACCTTTCCCGTTAAGCAGCCATAGTGTGTTTTCTGCATGTGTGACTCTGTTCTGTTTTGTAATTCAGTTCAAGTGTAACGGTTTTTACATTCCCTCTATAAGTGACACCTTATGAGAAGTGTCCTTTTCTGTGTGACTTATTTCACTTAGAATCGTCGTACCTAAATCCACTCATCATGCTGCTACTAGCCTTATGACATTGATTTCATGGCTGAGTGATATTCCATTGTACATATGGACCTCAAATTTTTTATCCATTTTTGGCTTTCCTGGGATATTTAAGGTGGAATGAATTGGAGGTCCTTATCAACAGAGCAGCCCTAAACTTTGGGGTGCTTGTGTCTTGCTGATTTTTAATTTTCCCACTTTATACCCCCATGCGTGGAAGTGCCCTATGCTCTCTAAGCTGTGTTTTTTAGATGTTTCAGGACACACCGTACACTTCTCCAGAGTGGCTGTTGGCAATTTACATCCCGCCCATCAGTGTAGCCAGGCTCCCATTTCTCCATGGCCTGTCCTGCATTTCTTTTTTTGACACTTTTTTCAGCATGGCCCTTTTGACCGATGGGAAGCGAGACTTCTTTGTAGCGCTGCTTTGCCTTTTCAGGTTGCTTGGTTGGCCAAAAAGGGCGTATGCGTTTTTTCCTGAATATATTCAGGAAAAAACGCATACGCCCTTTTTGGCCAAGGGCATCATTGTCAACGTTTTGCCGCTTTTCATGTGCTTTAAAGGCGATTCGAATCTACCTCCTGAAATCTGTTTCCTGCAATTCTGCCTTGATTTCAATTCCTCGTCTTTGCCTTCCCTCAATATATTTGTGGACGAGAGTTATCATTTATAACTCTGCAGATTTGTGAATTGCAGTGCCCTGAAGCTCCATTTTACAAGTCGCTTTTTTGGGAGCTGGCCGCAAAAGCGCAGGATGGCTTCAGGCCCTGTTCTGGTTCCGGGGGGCAGGCTGAGCCTGTGGTTAATTCTTCTTCCTGATGGGAAAATAGAGTGACCTGTGCCTGTCCCAACACCAAGAGCTAGTCTCTCATTGGTTCCCCGTCTTCCCGTTCATCCTCAGGACAAATTGCAACCTGTACGGAACAGGAGGTTAAAGGTGCTGATGCTCCAAGTAGGGAGATTGCTAGTAAAGTGGCTGGAATGGCGAACCCGAGCACAAGGAGATGAGAAATGAGGTGCGTTTTAGAAACCTTTCCCCATCACACGGTGTACCATCTTCTGGGTTTCTCATGCATGTTTTCGATGTAGGAAGATGCCCTTGAACCTGGAGATTTGGGACCCATGCGATGGGTAGCACGCAGTATTACTTTAAAGGGTCTGCGTTTGCTCACCCAACCTCACCAAACCTCTCAGCCCCAAGAGTGTCCACCCTTATGTCTCATCCAGCTGTGGGTCTAGATATGGTCAATCCAGGTTGCATCACAGACCCTGAACGAATTGTGTAAGAATTTCTCTCTCTTTCACTGTCTTTGTTTCATGGGTTTTGAAAAGTAGTTTATTTTTATAATGGGGTTTAGCTGCTTTTCACGGCTGTGTTTATGCCGCTTTACACCCACTTGACACACTAACAGAGAGATATCAATACATAGGTTTTAAGATTATTACTAGTCAGATATATTCTTGTGCGGTGAATCGGGCGTGTTGAGTCCAGTTCTCTGAGCAAGGAGTAGGTCTTGTCTATTACATATTGGGTTTATGGAACGGTATCTGAGCTAATTTGAAACTCTTGTTTTATGGATCACCCCACCTCACCTTTCCCGTTAAGCAGCCATAGTGTGTTTTCTGCATGTGTGACTCTGTTCTGTTTTGTAATTCAGTTCAAGTGTAACGGTTTTTACATTCCCTCTATAAGTGACACCTTATGAGAAGTGTCCTTTTCTGTGTGACTTATTTCACTTAGAATCGTCTTACCTAAATCCACTCATCATGCTGCTACTAGCCTTATGACATTGATTTCATGGCTGAGTGATATTCCATTGTACATAAGGACCACAACTTTTTTATCCATTTTTCGCTTTCCTGGGATATTTAAGGTGGAATGAAGTGGAGGTCCTTGTCAACAGAGCAGCCCTAAACTTTGGGGTGCTTGTGTCTTGCTGATTTTCAATTTTCCCACTTTATCCCCCCATGCGTGGAAGTGCCCTATGCTCTCTAAGCTGTGTTTATTAGATGTTTCAGGACACACCGTACACTTCTCCAGAGTGGCTGTTGGCAATTTACATCCCGCCCATCAGTGTAGCAAGGCTCCCATTTCTCCATGGCCTGTCCTGCATTTCTGGTTTTGACACTTTTTTCGGCATGGCCCTTTTGACCGATGGGAAGCGAGACTTCTTTGTAGCGCTGATTTGCCTTTCCAGGTTGCTTGGTTGGCCAAAAAGGGCGTATGCGTTTTTTCCTGAATATATTCAGGAAAAAACGCATACGCCCTTTTTGGCCAAGGGCCTCATTGTCAACGTTTTGCCGCTTTTCATGTGCTTTAAAGGCGATTTGAATCTACCTCCTGAAATCTGTTTCCTGCAATTCTGCCTTGATTTCAAATCCTCTTCTTGGCCTTCCCTCAATATATTTGTGGACGAGAGTTATCATTTATAACTCTGCAGGTTTGTGAATTGCAGTGCCCTGAAGCTCCAATTTACAAGTCGCTTTTTTGGAAGCTGGCCGCAAAAGCGCAGGATGGCTTCAGGCCCTGTTCTGGTTCCGGGGGGCAGGCTGAGCCTGTGGTTAATTCTTCTTCCTGATGGGAAAATAGAGTGACCTGTGCCTGTCCCAACACCAAGAGCTAGTCTCTCATTGGTTCCCCGTCTTCCCGTTCATCCTCAGGACAAATTGCAACCTGTACGGAACAGGAGGTTAAAGGTGCTGATGCTCCAAGTAGGGAGATTGCTAGTAAAGTGGCTGGAATGGCGAACCCGAGCACAAGGAGATGAGAAATGAGGTGCGTTTTAGAAACCTTTCCCCATCACACGGTGTACCATCTTCTGGGTTTCTCATGCATGTTTTCGATGTAGGAAGATGCCCTTGAACCTGGAGATTTGGGACCCATGCGATGGGTAGCACGCAGTATTACTTTAAAGGGTCTGCGTTTGCTCACCCAACCTCACCAAACCTCTCAGCCCCAAGAGTGTCCACCCTTATGTCTCATCCAGCTGTGGGTCTAGATATGGTCAATCCAGGTTGCATCACAGACCCTGAATGAATTGTGTAAGAATTTCTCTCTCTTTCCCTGTCTTTGTTTCATGGGTTTTGAAAAGTAATTTATTTTTATAATGGGGTTTACCTGTTTTTCACGGCTGTGTTTATGCCGCTTTACACCCACTTGACACACTAACAGAGAGATATCAATACATAGGTTTTAAGATTATTACTAGTCAGATATATTCTTGTGTGGTGGATCGGGCGTGTTGAGTCCAGTTCTCTGAGCAAGGAGTAGGTCTTGTCTGTTACATATTGGGTTTCTGGAACGGTATCTGAGCTAATTTGAAACTCTTGTTTTATGGATCACCCCACCTCACCTTTCCCGTTAAGCAGCCATAGTGTGTTTTCTGCATGTGTGACTCTGTTCTGTTTTGTAATTCAGTTCAAGTGTAACGGTTTTTACATTCCCTCTATAAGTGACACCTTATGAGAAGTGTCCTTTTCTGTGTGACTTATTTCACTTAGAATCGTCGTACCTAAATCCACTCATCATGCTGCTACTAGCCTTATGACATTGATTTCATGGCTGAGTGATATTCCATTGTACATATGGACCTCAAATTTTTTATTCATTTTTGGCTTTCCTGGGATATTTAAGGTGGAATGAATTGGAGGTCCTTATCAACAGAGCTGCCCTAAACTTTGGGGTGATTGTGTCTTGCTGATTTTTAATTTTCCCACTTTATACCCCCATGCGTGGAAGTGCCCTATGCTCTCTAAGCTGTGTTTTTTAGATGTTTCAGGACACACCGTACACTTCTCCAGAGTGGCTGTTGGCAATTTACATCCCGCCCATCAGTGTAGCCAGGCTCCCATTTCTCCATGGCCTGTCCTGCATTTCTTTTTTTGACACTTTTTTCAGCATGGCCCTTTTGACCGATGGGAAGCGAGACTTCTTTGTAGCGCTGCTTTGCCTTTTCAGGTTGCTTGGTTGGCCAAAAAGGGCGTATGCGTTTTTTCCTGAATATATTCAGGAAAAAAAGCATACGCCCTTTTTGGCCAAGGGCATCATTGTCAACGTTTTGCCGCTTTTCATGTGCTTTAAAGGCGATTCGAATCTA
The DNA here is from genome assembly GCF_965194825.1 of Balaenoptera physalus. Classification (NCBI taxonomy): domain Eukaryota; kingdom Metazoa; phylum Chordata; class Mammalia; order Artiodactyla; family Balaenopteridae; genus Balaenoptera; species Balaenoptera physalus. The sequence continues at coordinate 668,066 of NW_028126334.1, forward strand.
CCTCCTGAAATCTGTTTCCTGCAATTCTGCCTTGATTTCAATTCCTCGTCTTTGCCTTCCCTCAATATATTTGTGGACGAGAGTTATCATTTATAACTCTGCAGATTTGTGAATTGCAGTGCCCTGAAGCTCCATTTTACAAGTCGCTTTTTTGGGAGCTGGCCTCAAAAGCGCAGGATGGCTTCAGGCCCTGTTCTGGTTCCGGGGGGCAGGCTGAGCCTGTGGTTAATTCTTCTTCCTGATGGGAAAATAGAGTGACCTGTGCCTGTCCCAACACCAAGAGCTAGTCTCTCATTGGTTCCCCGTCTTCCCGTTCATCCTCAGGACAAATTGCAACCTGTACGGAACAGGAGGTTAAAGGTGCTGATGCTCCAAGTAGGGAGATTACTAGTAAAGTGGCTGGAATGGCGAACCCGAGCACAAGGAGATGAGAAATGAGGTGCGTTTTAGAAACCTTTCCCCATCACACGGTGTACCATCTTCTGGGTTTCTCATGCATGTTTTCGATGTAGGAAGATGCCCTTGAACCTGGAGATTTGGGACCCATGCGATGGGTAGCACGCAGTATTACTTTAAAGGGTCTGCGTTTGCTCACCCAACCTCACCAAACCTCTCAGCCCCAAGAGTGTCCACCCTTATGTCTCATCCAGCTGTGGGTCTAGATATGGTCAATCCAGGTTGCATCACAGACCCTGAACGAATTGTGTAAGAATTTCTCTCTCTTTCACTGTCTTTGTTTCATGGGTTTTGAAAAGTAGTTTATTTTTATAATGGGGTTTAGCTGCTTTTCACGGCTGTGTTTATGCCGCTTTACACCCACTTGACACACTAACAGAGAGATATCAATACATAGGTTTTAAGATTATTACTAGTCAGATATATTCTTGTGTGGTGGATCGGGCGTGTTGAGTCCAGTTCTCTGAGCAAGGAGTAGGTCTTGTCTGTTACATATTGGGTTTCTGGAACGGTATCTGAGCTAATTTGAAACTCTTGTTTTATGGATCACCCCACCTCACCTTTCCCGTTAAGCAGCCATAGTGTGTTTTCTGCATGTGTGACTCTGTTCTGTTTTGTAATTCAGTTCAAGTGTAACGGTTTTTACATTCCCTCTATAAGTGACACCTTATGAGAAGTGTCCTTTTCTGTGTGACTTATTTCACTTAGAATCGTCGTACCTAAATCCACTCATCATGCTGCTACTAGCCTTATGACATTGATTTCATGGCTGAGTGATATTCCATTGTACATATGGACCTCAAATTTTTTATCCATTTTTGGCTTTACTGGGATATTTAAGGTGGAATGAATTGGAGGTCCATATCAACAGAGCAGCCCTAAACTTTGGGGTGCTTGTGTCTTGCTGATTTTTAATTTTCCCACTTTATACCCCCATGCGTGGAAGTGCCCTATGCTCTCTAAGCTGTGTTTTTTAGATGTTTCAGGACACACCGTACACTTCTCCAGAGTGGCTGTTGGCAATTTACATCCCGCCCATCAGTGTAGCCAGGCTCCCATTTCTCCATGGCCTGTCCTGCATTTCTTTTTTTGACACTTTTTTCAGCATGGCCCTTTTGACCGATGGGAAGCGAGACTTCTTTGTAGCGCTGCTTTGCCTTTTCAGGTTGCTTGGTTGGCCAAAAAGGGCGTATGCGTTTTTTCCTGAATATATTCAGGAAAAAAAGCATACGCCCTTTTTGGCCAAGGGCATCATTGTCAACGTTTTGCCGCTTTTCATGTGCTTTAAAGGTGATTCGAATCTACCTCCTGAAATCTGTTTCCTGCAATTCTGCCTTGATTTCAATTCCTCGTCTTTGCCTTCCCTCAATATATTTGTGGACGAGAGTTATCATTTATAACTCTGCAGATTTGTGAATTGCAGTGCCCTGAAGCTCCATTTTACAAGTCGCTTTTTTGGGAGCTGGCCGCAAAAGCGCAGGATGGCTTCAGGCCCTGTTCTGGTTCCGGGGGGCAGGCTGAGCCTGTGGTTAATTCTTCTTCCTGATGGGAAAATAGAGTGACCTGTGCCTGTCCCAACACCAAGAGCTAGTCTCTCATTGGTTCCCCGTCTTCCCGTTCATCCTCAGGACAAATTGCAACCTGTACGGAACAGGAGGTTAAAGGTGCTGATGCTCCAAGTAGGGAGATTGCTAGTAAAGTGGCTGGAATGGCGAACCCGAGCACAAGGAGATGAGAAATGAGGTGAGTTTTAGAAACCTTTCCCCATCACACGGTGTACCATTTTCTGGGTTTCTCATGCATGTTTTCGATGTAGGAAGATGCCCTTGAACCTGGAGATTTGGGACCCATGCGATGGGTAGCACGCAGTATTACTTTAAAGGGTCTGCGTTTGCTCACCCAACCTCACCAAACCTCTCAGCCCCAAGAGTGTCCACCCTTATGTCTCATCCAGCTGTGGGTCTAGATATGGTCAATCCAGGTTGCATCACAGACCCTGAACGAATTGTGTAAGAATTTCTCTCTCTTTCACTGTCTTTGTTTCATGGGTTTTGAAAAGTAGTTTATTTTTATAATGGGGTTTAGCTGCTTTTCACGGCTGTGTTTATGCCGCTTTACACCCACTTGACACACTAACAGAGAGATATCAATACATAGGTTTTAAGATTATTACTAGTCAGATATATTCTTGTGCGGTGAATCGGGCGTGTTGAGTCCAGTTCTCTGAGCAAGGAGTAGGTCTTGTCTGTTACATATTGGATTTATGGAACGGTATCTGAGCTAATTTGAAACTCTTGTTTTATGGATCACCCCACCTCACCTTTCCCGTTAAGCAGCCATAGTGTGTTTTCTGCATGTGTGACTCTGTTCTGTTTTGTAATTCAGTTCACGTGTAACGGTTTTTACATTCCCTCTATAAGTGACACCTTATGAGAAGTGTCCTTTTCTGTGTGACTTATTTCACTTAGAATCGTCGTACCTAAATCCACTCATCATGCTGCTACTAGCCTTATGACATTGATTTCATGGCTGAGTGATATTCCATTGTACATATGGACCTCAAATTTTTTATCCATTTTTGGCTTTCCTGGGATATTTAAGGTGGAATGAATTGGAGGTCCTTATCAACAGAGCAGCCCTAAACTTTGGGGTGCTTGTGTCTTGCTGATTTTTAATTTTCCCACTTTATACCCCCATGCGTGGAAGTGCCCTATGCTCTCTAAGCTGTGTTTTTTAGATGTTTCAGGACACACCGTACACTTCTCCAGAGTGGCTGTTGGCAATTTACATCCCGCCCATCAGTGTAGCCAGGCTCCCATTTCCCCATGGCCTGTCCTGCATTTCTTTTTTTGACACTTTTTTCAGCATGGCCCTTTTGACCGATGGGAAGCGAGACTTCTTTGTAGCGCTGCTTTGCCTTTTCAGGTTGCTTGGTTGGCCAAAAAGGGCGTATGCGTTTTTTCCTGAATATATTCAGGAAAAAAAGCATACGCCCTTTTTGGCCAAGGGCATCATTGTCAACGTTTTGCCGCATTTCATGTGCTTTAAAGGCGATTCGAATCTACCTCCTGAAATCTGTTTCCTGCAATTCTGCCTTGATTTCAATTCCTCGTCTTTGCCTTCCCTCAATATATTTGTGGACGAGAGTTATCATTTATAACTCTGCAGATTTGTGAATTGCAGTGCCCTGAAGCTCCATTTTACAAGTCGCTTTTTTGGGAGCTGGCCGCAAAAGCGCAGGATGGCTTCAGGCCCTGTTCTGGTTCCGGGGGGCAGGCTGAGCCTGTGGTTAATTCTTCTTCCTGATGGGAAAATAGAGTGACCTGTGCCTGTCCCAACACCAAGAGCTAGTCTCTCATTGGTTCCCCGTCTTCCCGTTCATCCTCAGGACAAATTGCAACCTGTACGGAACAGGAGGTTAAAGGTGCTGATGCTCCAAGTAGGGAGATTGCTAGTAAAGTGGCTGGAATGGCGAACCCGAGCACAAGGAGATGAGAAATGAGGTGCGTTTTAGAAACCTTTCCCCATCACACGGTGTACCATCTTCTGGGTTTCTCATGCATGTTTTCGATGTAGGAAGATGCCCTTGAACCTGGAGATTTGGGACCCATGCGATGGGTAGCACGCAGTATTACTTTAAAGGGTCTGCGTTTGCTCACCCAACCTCACCAAACCTCTCAGCCCCAAGAGTGTCCACCCTTATGTCTCATCCAGCTGTGGGTCTAGATATGGTCAATCCAGGTTGCATCACAGACCCTGAACGAATTGTGTAAGAATTTCTCTCTCTTTCACTGTCTTTGTTTCATGGGTTTTGAAAAGTAGTTTATTTTTATAATGGGGTTTAGCTGCTTTTCACGGCTGTGTTTATGCCGCTTTACACCCACTTGACACACTAACAGAGAGATATCAATACATAGGTTTTAAGATTATTACTAGTCAGATATATTCTTGTGTGGTGAATCGGGCGTGTTGAGTCCAGTTCTCTGAGCAAGGAGTAGGTCTTGTCTGTTACATATTGGGTTTCTGGAACGGTATCTGAGCTAATTTGAAACTCTTGTTTTATGGATCACCCCACCTCACCTTTCCCGTTAAGCAGCCATAGTGTGTTTTCTGCATGTGTGACTCTGTTCTGTTTTGTAATTCAGTTCAAGTGTAACGGTTTTTACATTCCCTCTATAAGTGACACCTTATGAGAAGTGTCCTTTTCTGTGTGACTTATTTCACTTAGAATCGTCGTACCTAAATCCACTCATCATGCTGCTACTAGCCTTATGACATTGATTTCATGGCTGAGTGATATTCCATTGTACATATGGACCTCAAATTTTTTATCCATTTTTGGCTTTCCTGGGATATTTAAGGTGGAATGAATTGGAGGTCCTTATCAACAGAGCAGCCCTAATCTTTGGGGTGCTTGTGTCTTGCTGATTTTTAATTTTCCCACTTTATACCCCCATGCGTGGAAGTGCCCTATGCTCTCTAAGCTGTGTTTTTTAGATGTTTCAGGACACACCGTACACTTCTCCAGAGTGGCTGTTGGCAATTTACATCCCGCCCATCAGTGTAGCCAGGCTCCCATTTCTCCATGGCCTGTCCTGCATTTCTTTTTTTGACACTTTTTTCAGCATGGCCCTTTTGACCGATGGGAAGCGAGACTTCTTTGTAGCGCTGCTTTGCCTTTTCAGGTTGCTTGGTTGGCCAAAAAGGGCGTATGCGTTTTTTCCTGAATATATTCAGGAAAAAAAGCATACGCCCTTTTTGGCCAAGGGCATCATTGTCAACGTTTTGCCGCTTTTCATGTGCTTTAAAGGCGATTCGAATCTACCTCCTGAAATCTGTTTCCTGCAATTCTGCCTTGATTTCAATTCCTCGTCTTTGCCTTCCCTCAATATATTTGTGGACGAGAGTTATCATTTATAACTCTGCAGATTTGTGAATTGCAGTGCCCTGAAGCTCCATTTTACAAGTCGCTTTTTTGGGAGCTGGCCGCAAAAGCGCAGGATGGCTTCAGGCCCTGTTCTGGTTCCGGGGGGCAGGCTGAGCCTGTGGTTAATTCTTCTTCCTGATGGGAAAATAGAGTGACCTGTGCCTGTCCCAACACCAAGAGCTAGTCTCTCATTGGTTCCCCGTCTTCCCGTTCATCCTCAGGACAAATTGCAACCTGTACGGAACAGGAGGTTAAAGGTGCTGATGCTCCAAGTAGGGAGATTGCTAGTAAAGTGGCTGGAATGGCGAACCCGAGCACAAGGAGATGAGAAATGAGGTGCGTTTTAGAAACCTTTCCCCATCACACGGTGTACCATCTTCTGGGTTTCTCATGCATGTTTTCGATGTAGGAAGATGCCCTTGAACCTGGAGATTTGGGACCCATGCGATGGGTAGCACGCAGTATTACTTTAAAGGGTCTGCGTTTGCTCACCCAACCTCACCAAACCTCTCAGCCCCAAGAGTGTCCACCCTTATGTCTCATCCAGCTGTGGGTCTAGATATGGTCAATCCAGGTTGCATCACAGACCCTGAACGAATTGTGTAAGAATTTCTCTCTCTTTCACTGTCTTTGTTTCATGGGTTTTGAAAAGTAGTTTATTTTTATAATGGGGTTTAGCTGCTTTTCACGGCTGTGTTTATGCCGCTTTACACCCACTTGACACACTAACAGAGAGATATCAATACATAGGTTTTAAGATTATTACTAGTCAGATATATTCTTGTGCGGTGAATCGGGCGTGTTGAGTCCAGTTCTCTGAGCAAGGAGTAGGTCTTGTCTGTTACATATTGGGTTTCTGGAACGGTATCTGAGCTAATTTGAAACTCTTGTTTTATGGATCACCCCACCTCACCTTTCCCGTTAAGCAGCCATAGTGTGTTTTCTGCATGTGTGACTCTGTTCTGTTTTGTAATTCAGTTCAAGTGTAACGGTTTTTACATTCCCTCTATAAGTGACACCTTATGAGAAGTGTCCTTTTCTGTGTGACTTATTTCACTTAGAATCGTCGTACCTAAATCCACTCATCATGCTGCTACTAGCCTTATGACATTGATTTCATGGCTGAGTGATATTCCATTGTACATATGGACCTCAAATTTTTTATCCATTTTTGGCTTTCCTGGGATATTTAAGGTGGAATGAATTGGAGGTCCTTATCAACAGAGCAGCCCTAATCTTAGGGGTGCTTGTGTCTTGCTGATTTTTAATTTTCCCACTTTATACCCCCATGCGTGGAAGTGCCCTATGCTCTCTAAGCTGTGTTTTTTAGATGTTTCAGGACACACCGTACACTTCTCCAGAGTGGCTGTTGGCAATTTACATCCCGCCCATCAGTGTAGCCAGGCTCCCATTTCTCCATGGCCTGTCCTGCATTTCTTTTTTTGACACTTTTTTCAGCATGGCCCTTTTGACCGATGGGAAGCGAGACTTCTTTGTAGCACTGCTTTGCCTTTTCAGGTTGCTTGGTTGGCCAAAAAGGGCGTATGCGTTTTTTCCTGAATATATTCAGGAAAAAACGCATACGCCCTTTTTGGCCAAGGGCATCATTGTCAACGTTTTGCCGCTTTTCATGTGCTTTAAAGGCGATTCGAATCTACCTCCTGAAATCTGTTTCCTGCAATTCTGCCTTGATTTCAATTCCTCGTCTTTGCCTTCCCTCAATATATTTGTGGACGAGAGTTATCATTTATAACTCTGCAGATTTGTGAATTGCAGTGCCCTGAAGCTCCATTTTACAAGTCGCTTTTTTGGGAGCTGGCCGCAAAAGCGCAGGATGGCTTCAGGCCCTGTTCTGGTTCCGGGGGGCAGGCTGAGCCTGTGGTTAATTCTTCTTCCTGATGGGAAAATAGAGTGACCTGTGCCTGTCCCAACACCAAGAGCTAGTCTCTCATTGGTTCCCCGTCTTCCCGTTCATCCTCAGGACAAATTGCAACCTGTACGGAACAGGAGGTTAAAGGTGCTGATGCTCCAAGTAGGGAGATTGCTAGTAAAGTGGCTGGAATGGCGAACCCGAGCACAAGGAGATGAGAAATGAGGTGCGTTTTAGAAACCTTTCCCCATCACACGGTGTACCATCTTCTGGGTTTCTCATGCATGTTTTCGATGTAGGAAGATGCCCTTGAACCTGGAGATTTGGGACCCATGCGATGGGTAGCACGCAGTATTACTTTAAAGGGTCTGCGTTTGCTCACCCAACCTCACCAAACCTCTCAGCCCCAAGAGTGTCCACCCTTATGTCTCATCCAGCTGTGGGTCTAGATATGGTCAATCCAGGTTGCATCACAGACCCTGAACGAATTGTGTAAGAATTTCTCTCTCTTTCACTGTCTTTGTTTCATGGGTTTTGAAAAGTAGTTTATTTTTATAATGGGGTTTAGCTGCTTTTCACGGCTGTGTTTATGCCGCTTTACACCCACTTGACACACTAACAGAGAGATATCAATACATAGGTTTTAAGATTATTACTAGTCAGATATATTCTTGTGCGGTGAATCGGGCGTGTTGAGTCCAGTTCTCTGAGCAAGGAGTAGGTCTTGTCTGTTACATATTGGATTTATGGAACGGTATCTGAGCTAATTTGAAACTCTTGTTTTATGGATCACCCCACCTCACCTTTCCCGTTAAGCAGCCATAGTGTGTTTTCTGCATGTGTGACTCTGTTCTGTTTTGTAATTCAGTTCAAGTGTAACGGATTTTACATTCCCTCTATAAGTGACACCTTATGAGAAGTGTCCTTTTCTGTGTGACTTATTTCACTTAGAATCGTCGTACCTAAATCCACTCATCATGCTGCTACTAGCCTTATGACATTGATTTCATGGCTGAATGATATTCCATTGTACATAAGGACCACAACTTTTTTATCCATTTTTCGCTTTCCTGGGATATTTAAGGTGGAATGAAGTGGAGGTCCTTGTCAACAGAGCAGCCCTAAACTTTGGGGTGCTTGTGTCTTGCTGATTTTCAATTTTCCCAATTTATCCCCCCATGCGTGGAAGTGCCCTATGCTCTCTAAGCTGTGTTTTTTAGATGTTTCAGGACACACCGTACACTTCTCCAGAGTGGCTGTTGGCAATTTACATCCCGCCCATCAGTGTAGCAAGGCTCCCATTTCTCCATGGCCTGTCCTGCATTTCTGGTTTTGACACTTTTTTCGGCATGGCCCTTTTGACCGATGGGAAGCGAGACTTCTTTGTAGCGCTGATTTGCCTTTCCAGGTTGCTTGGTTGGCCAAAAAGGGCGTATGCGTTTTTTCCTGAATATATTCAGGAAAAAACGCATACGCCCTTTTTGGCCAAGGGCCTCATTGTCAACGTTTTGCCGCTTTTCATGTGCTTTAAAGGCGATTCGAATCTACCTCCTGAAATCTGTTTCCTGCAATTCTGCCTTGATTTCAAATCCTCTTCTTGGCCTTCCCTCAATATATTTGTGGACGAGAGTTATCATTTATAACTCTGCAGGTTTGTGAATTGCAGTGCCCTGAAGCTCCAATTTACAAGTCGCTTTTTTGGAAGCTGGCCGCAAAAGCGCAGGATGGCTTCAGGCCCTGTTCTGGTTCCGGGGGGCAGGCTGAGCCTGTGGTTAATTCTTCTTCCTGATGGGAAAATAGAGTGACCTGTGCCTGTCCCAACACCAAGAGCTAGTCTCTCATTGGTTCCCCGTCTTCCCGTTCATCCTCAGGACAAATTGCAACCTGTACGGAACAGGAGGTTAAAGGTGCTGATGCTCCAAGTAGGGAGATTGCTAGTAAAGTGGCTGGAATGGCGAACCCGAGCACAAGGAGATGAGAAATGAGGTGCGTTTTAGAAACCTTTCCCCATCACACGGTGTACCATCTTCTGGGTTTCTCATGCATGTTTTCGATGTAGGAAGATGCCCTTGAACCTTGAGATTTGGGACCCATGCGATGGGTAGCACGCAGTATTACTTTAAAGGGTCTGCGTTTGCTCACCCAACCTCACCAAACCTCTCAGCCCCAAGAGTGTCCACCCTTATGTCTCATCCAGCTGTGGGTCTAGATATGGTCAATCCAGGTTGCATCACAGACCCTGAATGAATTGTGTAAGAATTTCTCTCTCTTTCCCTGTCTTTGTTTCATGGGTTTTGAAAAGTAATTTATTTTTATAATGGGGTTTAGCTGTTTTTCACGGCTGTGTTTATGCCGCTTTACACCCACTTGACACACTAACAGAGAGATATCAATACATAGGTTTTAAGATTATTACTAGTCAGATATATTCTTGTGTGGTGAATCGGGCGTGTTGAGTCCAGTTCTCTGAGCAAGGAGTAGGTCTTGTCTGTTACATATTGGGTTTCTGGAACGGTATCTGAGCTAATTTGAAACTCTTGTTTTATGGATCACCCCACCTCACCTTTCCCGTTAAGCAGCCATAGTGTGTTTTCTGCATGTGTGACTGTGTTCTGTTTTGTAATTCAGTTCAAGTGTAACGGTTTTTACATTCCCTCTATAAGTGACACCTTATGAGAAGTGTCCTTTTCTGTGTGACTTATTTCACTTAGAATCGTCGTACCTAAATCCACTCATCATGCTGCTACTAGCCTTATGACATTGATTTCATGGCTGAGTGATATTCCATTGTACATATGGACCTCAAATTTTTTATCCATTTTTGGCTTTCCTGGGATATTTAAGGTGGAATGAATTGGAGGTCCTTATCAACAGAGCAGCCCTAAACTTTGGGGTGCTTGTGTCTTGCTGATTTTTAATTTTCCCACTTTATACCCCCATGCGTGGAAGTGCCCTATGCTCTCTAAGCTGTGTTTTTTACATGTTTCAGGACACACCGTACACTTCTCCAGAGTGGCTGTTGGCAATTTACATCCCGCCCATCAGTGTAGCCAGGCTCCCATTTCTCCATGGCCTGTCCTGCATTTCTTTTTTTGACACTTTTTTCGGCATGGCCCTTTTGACCGATGGGAAGCGAGACTTCTTTGTAGCGCTGCTTTGCCTTTTCAGGTTGCTTGGTTGGCCAAAAAGGGCGTATGCGTTTTTTCCTGAATATATTCAGGAAAAAACGCATACGCCCTTTTTGGCCAAGGGCATCATTGTCAACGTTTTGCCGCTTTTCATGTGCTTTAAAGGCGATTCGAATCTACCTCCTGAAATCTGTTTCCTGCAATTCTGCCTTGATTTCAATTCCTTGTCTTTGCCTTCCCTCAATATATTTGTGGACGAGAGTTATCATTTATAACTCTGCAGATTTGTGAATTGCAGTGTCCTGAAGCTCCATTTTACAAGTCGCTTTTTTGGGAGCTGGCCGCAAAAGCGCAGGATGGCTTCAGGCCCTGTTCTGGTTCCGGGGGGCAGGCTGAGCCTGTGGTTAATTCTTCTTCCTGATGGGAAAATAGAGTGACCTGTGCCTGTCCCAACACCAAGAGCTAGTCTCTCATTGGTTCCCCGTCTTCCCGTTCATCCTCAGGACAAATTGCAACCTGTACGGAACAGGAGGTTAAAGGTGCTGATGCTCCAAGTAGGGAGATTGCTAGTAAAGTGGCTGGAATGGCGAACCCGAGCACAAGGAGATGAGAAATGAGGTGCGTTTTAGAAACCTTTCCCCATCACACGGTGTACCATCTTATGGGTTTCTCATGCATGTTTTCGATGTAGGAAGATGCCCTTGAACCTGGAGATTTGGGACCCATGCGATGGGTAGCACGCAGTATTACTTTAAAGGGTCTGCGTTTGCTCACCCAACCTCACCAAACCTCTCAGCCCCAAGAGTGTCCACCCTTATGTCTCATCCAGCTGTGGGTCTAGATATGGTCAATCCAGGTTGCATCACAGACCCTGAATGAATTGTGTAAGAATTTCTCTCTCTTTCCCTGTCTTTGTTTCATGGGTTTTGAAAAGTAATTTATTTTTATAATGGGGTTTAGCTGTTTTTCACGGCTGTGTTTATGCCGCTTTACACCCACTTGACACACTAACAGAGAGATATCAATACATAGGTTTTAAGATTATTACTAGTCAGATATATTCTTGTGTGGTGAATCGGGCGTGTTGAGTCCAGTTCTCTGAGCAAGGAGTAGGTCTTGTCTGTTACATATTGGGTTTCTGGAACGGTATCTGAGCTAATTTGAAACTCTTGTTTTATGGATCACCCCACCTCACCTTTCCCGTTAAGCAGCCATAGTGTATTTTCTGCATGTGTGACTGTGTTCTGTTTTGTAATTCAGTTCAAGTGTAACGGTTTTTACATTCCCTCTATAAGTGACACCTTATGAGAAGTGTCCTTTTCTGTGTGACTTATTTCACTTAGAATCGTCGTACCTAAATCCACTCATCATGCTGCTACTAGCCTTATGACATTGATTTCATGGCTGAGTGATATTCCATTGTACATATGGACCTCAAATTTTTTATCCATTTTTGGCTTTCCTGGGATATTTAAGGTGGAATGAATTGGAGGTCCTTATCAACAGAGCAGCCCTAAACTTTGGGGTGCTTGTGTCTTGCTGATTTTTAATTTTCCCACTTTATACCCCCATGCGTGGAAGTGCCCTATGCTCTCTAAGCTGTGTTTTTTACATGTTTCAGGACACACCGTACACTTCTCCAGAGTGGCTGTTGGCAATTTACATCCCGCCCATCAGTGTAGCCAGGCTCCCATTTCTCCATGGCCTGTCCTGCATTTCTTTTTTTGACACTTTTTTCGGCATGGCCCTTTTGACCGATGGGAAGCGAGACTTCTTTGTAGCGCTGCTTTGCCTTTTCAGGTTGCTTGGTTGGCCAAAAAGGGCGTATGCGTTTTTTCCTGAATATATTCAGGAAAAAACGCATACGCCCTTTTTGGCCAAGGGCATCATTGTCAACGTTTTGCCGCTTTTCATGTGCTTTAAAGGCGATTCGAATCTACCTCCTGAAATCTGTTTCCTGCAATTCTGCCTTGATTTCAATTCCTCGTCTTTGCCTTCCCTCAATATATTTGTGGACGAGAGTTATCATTTATAACTCTGCAGATTTGTGAATTGCAGTGTCCTGAAGCTCCATTTTACAAGTCGCTTTTTTGGGAGCTGGCCGCAAAAGCGCAGGATGGCTTCAGGCCCTGTTCTGGTTCCGGGGGGCAGGCTGAGCCTGTGGTTAATTCTTCTTCCTGATGGGAAAATAGAGTGACCTGTGCCTGTCCCAACACCAAGAGCTAGTCTCTCATTGGTTCCCCGTCTTCCCGTTCATCCTCAGGACAAATTGCAACCTGTACGGAACAGGAGGTTAAAGGTGCTGATGCTCCAAGTAGGGAGATTGCTAGTAAAGTGGCTGGAATGGCGAACCCGAGCACAAGGAGATGAGAAATGAGGTGCGTTTTAGAAACCTTTCCCCATCACACGGTGTACCATCTTCTGGGTTTCTCATGCATGTTTTCGATGTAGGAAGATGCCCTTGAACCTGGAGATTTGGGACCCATGCGATGGGTAGCACGCAGTATTACTTTAAAGGGTCTGCGTTTGCTCACCCAACCTCACCAAACCTCTCAGCCCCAAGAGTGTCCACCCTTATGTCTCATCCAGCTGTGGGTCTAGATATGGTCAATCCAGGTTGCATCACAGCCCCTGAACGAATTGTGTAAGAATTTCTCTCTCTTTCACTGTCTTTGTTTCATGGGTTTTGAAAAGTAGTTTATTTTTATAATGGGGTTTAGCTGCTTTTCACGGCTGTGTTTATGCCGCTTTACACCCACTTGACACACTAACAGAGAGATATCAATACATAGGTTTTAAGATTATTACTAGTCAGATATATTCTTGTGCGGTGAATCGGGCGTGTTGAGTCCAGTTCTCTGAGCAAGGAGTAGGTCTTGTCTGTTACATATTGGGTTTATGGAACGGTATCTGAGCTAATTTGAAACTCTTGTTTTATGGATCACCCCACCTCACCTTTCCCGTTAAGCAGCCATAGTGTGTTTTCTGCATGTGTGACTCTGTTCTGTTTTGTAATTCAGTTCAAGTGTAACGGTTTTTACATTCCCTCTATAAGTGACACCTTATGAGAAGTGTCCTTTTCTGTGTGACTTATTTCACTTAGAATCGTCGTACCTAAATCCACTCATCATGCTGCTACTAGCCTTATGACATTGATTTCATGGCTGAGTGATATTCCATTGTACATAAGGACCACAACTTTTTTATCCATTTTTCGCTTTCCTGGGATATTTAAGGTGGAATGAAGTGGAGGTCCTTGTCAACAGAGCAGCCCTAAACTTTGGGGTGCTTGTGTCTTGCTGATTTTCAATTTTCCCACTTTATCCCCCCATGCGTGGAAGTGCCCTATGCTCTCTAAGCTGTGTTTTTTAGATGTTTCAGGACACACCGTACACTTCTCCAGAGTGGCTGTTGGCAATTTACATCACGCCCATCAGTGTAGCAAGGCTCCCATTTCTCCATGGCCTGTCCTGCATTTCTGGTTTTGACACTTTTTTCAGCATGGCCCTTTTGACCGATGGGAAGCGAGACTTCTTTGTAGCGCTGATTTGCCTTTCCAGGTTGCTTGGTTGGCCAAAAAGGGCGTATGCGTTTTTTCCTGAATATATTCAGGAAAAAACGCATACGCCCTTTTTGGCCAAGGACATCATTGTCAACGTTTTGCCGCTTTTCATGTGCTTTAAAGGCGATTCGAATCTACCTCCTGAAATCTGTTTCCTGCAATTCTGCCTTGATTTCAAATCCTCTTCTTTGCCTTCCCTCAATATATTTGTGGACGAGAGTTATCATTTATAACTCTGCAGGTTTGTGAATTGCAGTGCTCTGAAGCTCCATTTTACAAGTCGCTTTTTTGGGAGCTGGCCGCAAAAGCGCAGGATGGCTTCAGGCCCTGTTCTGGTTCCGGGGGGCAGGCTGAGCCTGTGGTTAATTCTTCTTCCTGATGGGAAAATAGAGTGACCTCTGCCTGTCCCAAAACCAAGAGCTAGTCTCTCATTGGTTCCCCGTCTTCCCGTTCATCCTCAGGACAAATTGCAACCTGTACGGAACAGGAGGTTAAAGGTGCTGAGGCTCCAAGTAGGGAGATTGCTAGTAAAGTGGCTGGAATGGTGAACCCGAGCACAAGGAGATGAGAAATGAGGTGCGTTTTAGAAACCTTTCCCCATCACACGGTGTACCATCTTCTGGGTTTCTCATGAATGTTTTCGATGTAGGAAGAGGCCCTTGAACCTGGAGATTTGGGACCCATGCGATGGGTAGCACGCAGTATTACTTTAAAGGGTCTGCGTTTGCTCACCCAACCTCAGCAAACCTCTCAGCCCCAAGAGTGTCCACCCTTATGTCTCATCCAGCTGTGGGTCTAGATATGGTCAATCCAGGTTGCATCACAGACCCTGAACGAATTGTGTAAGAATTTCTCTCTCTTTCCCTGTCTTTGTTTCATGGGTTTTTAAAAGTAATTTATTTTTATAATGGGGTTTAGCTGCTTTTCACGGCTGTGTTTATGCCGCTTTACACCCACTTGACACAATAACAGAGAGATATCAATACATAGGTTTTAAGATTATTACTAGTCAGATATATTCTTGTGCGGTGAATCGGGCGTGTTGAGTCCAGTTCTCTGAGCAAGGAGTAGGTCTTGTCTATTACATATTGGGTTTATGGAACGGTATCTGAGCTAATTTGAAACTCTTGTTTTATGGATCACCCCACCTCACCTTTCCCGTTAAACAGCCATAGTGTGTTTTCTGCATGTGTGACTGTGTTCTGTTTTGTAATTCAGTTCAAGTGTAACGGTTTTTACATTCCCTCTATAAGTGACACCTTATGAGAAGTGTCCTTTTCTGTGTGACTTATTTCACTTAGAATCGTCGTACCTAAATCCACTCATCATGCTGCTACTAGCCTTATGACATTGATTTCTTGGCTGAGTGATATTCCATTGTACATAAGGACCACAACTTTTTTATCCATTTTTCGCTTTCCTGGGATATTTAAGGTGGAATGAAGTCGAGGTCCTTGTCAACAGAGCAGCCCTAAACTTTGGGGTGCTTGTGTCTTGCTGATTTTCAATTTTCCCACTTTATCCCCCAATGCGTGGAAGTGCCCTATGCTCTCTAAGCTGTGTTTTTTAGATGTTTCAGGACACACCGTACCCTTCTCCAGAGTGGCTGTGGGCAATTTACATCCCGCCCATCAGTGTAGCAAGGCTCCCATTTCTCCATGGCCTGTCCTGCATTTCTGGTTTTGACACTTTTTTCACCATGGCCCTTTTGACCGATGGGAAGCGAGACTTCTTTGTAGCGCTGATTTGCCTTTCCAGGTTGCTTGGTTGGCCAAAAAGGTCGCATGCGTTTTTTCCTGAATATATTCAGGAAAAAACGCATACGCCCTTTTTGGCCAAGGGCATCATTGTCAACGTTTTGCCACTTTTCATGTGCTTTAAAGGCAATTCGAATCTACCTCCTGAAATCTGTTTCCTGCAATTCTGCCTTGATTTCAAATCCTCTTCTTTGCCTTCCCTCAATATATTTGTGGACGAGAGTTATCATTTATAACTCTGCAGGTTTGTGAATTGCAGTGCCCTGAAGCTCCATTTTACAAGTCGCTTTTTTGGGAGCTGGCCGCAAAAGCGCAGGATGGCTTCAGGCCCTGTTCTGGTTCCGGGGGGCAGGCTGAGCCTGTGGTTAATTCTTCTTCCTGATGGGAAAATAGAGTGACCTGTGCCTGTCCCAACACCAAGAGCTAGTCTCTCATTGGTTCCCCGTCTTCCCGTTCATCCTCAGGACAAATTGCAACCTGTACGGAACAGGAGGTTAAAGGTGCTGATGCTCCAAGTAGGGAGATTGCTAGTA
This sequence comes from Balaenoptera physalus, assembly GCF_965194825.1. Classification (NCBI taxonomy): domain Eukaryota; kingdom Metazoa; phylum Chordata; class Mammalia; order Artiodactyla; family Balaenopteridae; genus Balaenoptera; species Balaenoptera physalus. The sequence continues at coordinate 684,299 of NW_028126334.1, forward strand.
AAGTGGCTGGAATGGCGAACCCGAGCACAAGGAGATGAGAAATGAGGTGCGTTTTAGAAACCTTTCCCCATCACACGGTGTACCATCTTCTGGGTTTCTCATGCATGTTTTCGATGTAGGAAGATGCCCTTGAACCTGGAGATTTGGGACCCATGCGATGGGTAGCACGCAGTATTACTTTAAACGGTCTGCGTTTGCTCACCCAACCTCACCAAACCTCTCAGCCCCAAGAGTGTCCACCCTTATGTCTCATCCAGCTGTGGGTCTAGATATGGTCAATGCAGGTTGCATCACAGCCCCTGAACGAATTGTGTAAGAATTTCTCTCTCTTTCCCTGTCTTTGTTTCATGGGTTTTTAAAAGTAATTTATTTTTATAATGGGGTTTAGCTGCTTTTCACGGCTGTGTTTATGCCGCTTTACACCCACTTGACACTCTAACAGAGAGATATCAATACATAGGTTTTAAGAGTATTACTAGTCAGATATATTCTTGTGCGGTGAATCGGGCGTGTTGAGTCCAGTTCTCTGAGCAAGGAGTAGGTCTTGTCTATTACATATTGGGTTTATGGAACGGTATCTGAGCTAATTTGAAACTCTTGTTTTATGTATCACCCCACCTCACCTTTCCCGTTAAGCAGCCATAGTGTGTTTTCTGCATGTGTGACTCTGTTCTGTTTTGTAATTCAGTTCAAGTGTAACGGTTTTTACATTCCCTCTATAAGTGACACCTTATGAGAAGTGTCCTTTTCTGTGTGACTTATTTCACTTAGAATCGTCGTACCTAAATCCACTCATCATGCTGCTACTAGCCTTATGACATTGATTTCATGGCTGAGTGATATTCCATTGTACATAAGGACCACAACTTTTTTATCCATTTTTCGCTTTCCTGGGATATTTAAGGTGGAATGAAGTCGAGGTCCTTGTCAACAGAGCAGCCCTAAACTTTGGGGTGCTTGTGTCTTGCTGATTTTCAATTTTCCCACTTTATCCCCCAATGCGTGGAAGTGCCCTATGCTCTCTAAGCTGTGTTTTTTAGATGTTTCAGGACACACCGTACCCTTCTCCAGAGTGGCTGTGGGCAATTTACATCCCGCCCATCAGTGTAGCAAGGCTCCCATTTCTCCATGGCCTGTCCTGCATTTCTGGTTTTGACACTTTTTTCACCATGGCCCTTTTGACCGATGGGAAGCGAGACTTCTTTGTAGCGCTGATTTGCCTTTCCAGGTTGCTTGGTTGGCCAAAAAGGTCGCATGCGTTTTTTCCTGAATATATTCAGGAAAAAACGCATACGCCCTTTTTGGCCAAGGGCATCATTGTCAACGTTTTGCCACTTTTCATGTGCTTTAAAGGCGATTCGAATCTACCTCCTGAAATCTGTTTCCTGCAATTCTGCCTTGATTTCAAATCCTCTTCTTTGCCTTCCCTCAATATATTTGTGGACGAGAGTTATCATTTATAACTCTGCAGGTTTGTGAATTGCAGTGCCCTGAAGCTCCATTTTACAAGTCGCTTTTTTGGGAGCTGGCCGCAAAAGCGCAGGATGGCTTCAGGCCCTGTTCTGGTTCCGGGGGGCAGGCTGAGCCTGTGGTTAATTCTTCTTCCTGATGGGAAAATAGAGTGACCTGTGCCTGTCCCAACACCAAGAGCTAGTCTCTCATTGGTTCCCCGTCTTCCCGTTCATCCTCAGGACAAATTGCAACCTGTACGGAACAGGAGGTTAAAGGTGCTGATGCTCCAAGTAGGGAGATTGCTAGTAAAGTGGCTGGAATGGCGAACCCGAGCACAAGGAGATGAGAAATGAGGTGCGTTTTAGAAACCTTTCCCCATCACACGGTGTACCATCTTCTGGGTTTCTCATGCATGTTTTCGATGTAGGAAGATGCCCTTGAACCTGGAGATTTGGGACCCATGCGATGGGTAGCACGCAGTATTACTTTAAACGGTCTGCGTTTGCTCACCCAACCTCACCAAACCTCTCAGCCCCAAGAGTGTCCACCCTTATGTCTCATCCAGCTGTGTGTCTAGATATGGTCAATCCAGGTTGCATCACAGCCCCTGAACGAATTGTGTAAGAATTTCTCTCTCTTTCCCTGTCTTTGTTTCATGGGTTTTTAAAAGTAATTTATTTTTATAATGGGGTTTAGCTGCTTTTCACGGCTGTGTTTATGCCGCTTTACACCCACTTGACACTCTAACAGAGAGATATCAATACATAGGTTTTAAGATTATTACTAGTCAGATATATTCTTGTGCGGTGAATCGGGCGTGTTGAGTCCAGTTCTCTGAGCAAGGAGTAGGTCTTGTCTATTACATATTGGGTTTATGGAACGGTATCTGAGCTAATTTGAAACTCTTGTTTTATGTATCACCCCACCTCACCTTTCCCGTTAAGCAGCCATAGTGTGTTTTCTGCATGTGTGACTCTGTTCTGTTTTGTAATTCAGTTCAAGTGTAACGGTTTTTACATTCCCTCTATAAGTGACACCTTATGAGAAGTGTCCTTTTCTGTGTGACTTATTTCACTTAGAATCGTCGTACCTAAATCCACTCATCATGCTGCTACTAGCCTTATGACATTGATTTCATGGCTGAGTGATATTCCATTGTACATAAGGACCACAACTTTTTTATCCATTTTTCGCTTTCCTGGGATATTTAAGGTGGAATGAAGTGGAGGTCCTTGTCAACAGAGCAGCCCTAAACTTTGGGGTGCTTGTGTCTTGCTGATTTTCAATTTTCCCACTTTATCCCCCCATGCGTGGAAGTGCCCTATGCTCTCTAAGCTGTGTTTTTTAGATGTTTCAGGACACACCGTACACTTCTTCAGAGTGGCTGTTGGAAATTTACATCCCGCCCATCAGTGTAGCAAGGCTCCCATTTCTCCATGGCCTGTCCTGCATTTCTGGTTTTGACACTTTTTTCGGCATGGCCCTTTTGACCGATGGGAAGCGAGACTTCTTTGTAGCGCTGATTTGCCTTTCCAGGTTGCTTGGTTGGCCAAAAAGGGCGTATGCGTTTTTTCCTGAATATATTCAGGAAAAAACGCATACGCCCTTTTTGGCCAAGGGCCTCATTGTCAACGTTTTGCCGCTTTTCATGTGCTTTAAAGGCGATTCGAATCTACCTCCTGAAATCTGTTTCCTGCAATTCTGCCTTGATTTCAATTCCTCGTCTTTGCCTTCGCTCAATATATTTGTGGACGAGAGTTATCATTTATAACTCTGCAGATTTGTGAATTGCAGTGCCCTGAAGCTCCATTTTACAACTCGCTTTTTCGGGAGCTGGCCGCAAAAGCGCAGGATGGCTTCAGGCCCTGTTCTGGTTCCGGGGGGCAGGCTGAGCCTGTGGTTAATTCTTCTTCCTGATGGGAAAATAGAGTGACCTGTGCCTGTCCCAACACCAAGAGCTAGTCTCTCATTGGTTCCCCATCTTCCCTTTCATCCTCAGGACAAATTGCAACCTGTACGGAACAGGAGGTTAAAGGTGCTGATGCTCCAAGTAGGGAGATTGCTAGTAAAGTGGCTGGAATGGCGAACCCGAGCACAAGGAGATGAGAAATGAGGTGCGTTTTAGAAACCTTTCCCCATCACACGGTGTACCATCTTCTGGGTTTCTCATGCATGTTTTCGATGTAGGAAGATGCCCTTGAACCTGGAGATTTGGGACCCATGCGATGGGTAGCACGCAGTATTACTTTAAAGGGTCTGCGTTTGCTCACCCAACCTCACCAAACCTCTCAGCCCCAAGAGGGTCCACCCTTATGTCTCATCCAGCTGTGGGACTAGATATGGTCAATCCAGGTTGCATCACAGCCCCTGAACGAATTTGGTAAGAATTTCTCTCTCTTTCCCTGTCTTTGTTTCATGGGTTTTTAAAAGTAATTTATTTTTATAATGGGGTTTAGCTGCTTTTCACGGCTGTGTTTATGCCGCTTTACACCCACTTGACACACTAACAGAGAGATATCAATACATAGGTTTTAAGATTATTACTAGTCAGATATATTCTTGTGCGGTGAATCGGGCGTGTTGAGTCCAGTTCTCTGAGCAAGGAGTAGGTCTTGTCTGTTACATATTGGGTTTATGGAACGGTATCTGAGCTAATTTGAAACTCTTGTTTTATGGATCACCCCACCTCACCTTTCCCGTTAAGCAGCCATAGTGTGTTTTCTGCATGTGTGACTCTGTTCTGTTTTGTAATTCAGTTCAAGTGTAACGGATTTTACATTCCCTCTATAAGTGACACCTTATGAGAAGTGTCCTTTTCTGTGTGACTTATTTCACTTAGAATCGTTGTACCTAAATCCACTCATCATGCTGCTACTAGCCTTATGACATTGATTTCATGGCTGAGTGATATTCCATTGTACATATGGACCTCAAATTTTTTATCCATTTTTCGCTTTCCTGGGATATTTAAGGTGGAATGAAGTGGAGGTCCTTGTCAACAGAGCAGCCCTAAACTTTGGGGTGCTTGTGTCTTGCTGATTTTCAATTTTCCCACTTTATCCCCCTATGCGTGGAAGTGCCCTATGCTCTCTAAGCTGTGTTTTTTAGATGTTTCAGGACACACCGTACACTTCTCCATAGTGGCTGTTGGCAATTTACATCCCGCCCATCAGTGTAGCAAGGCTCCCATTTCTCCATGGCCTGTCCTGCATTTCTGGTTTTGACACTTTTTTCGGCATGGCCCTTTTGACCGATGGGAAGCGAGACTTCTTTGTATCGCTGATTTGCCTTTCCAGGTTGCTTGGTTGGCCAAAAAGGGCGTATGCGTTTTTTCCTGAATATATTCAGGAAAAAACGCATACGCCCTTTTTGGCCAAGGGCATCATTGTCAACGTTTTGCCGCTTTTCATGTGCTTTAAAGGCGATTCGAATCTACCTCCTGAAATCTGTTTCCTGCAATTCTGCCTTGATTTCAAATCCTCTTCTTTGCCTTCCCTCAATATATTTGTGGACGAGAGTTATCATTTATAACTCTGCAGATTTGTGAATTGCAGTGCCCTGAAGCTCCATTTTACAACTCGCTTTTTCGGGAGCTGGCCGCAAAAGCGCAGGATGGCTTCAGGCCCTGTTCTGGTTCCGGGGGGCAGGCTGAGCCTGTGGTTAATTCTTCTTCCTGATGGGAAAATAGAGTGACCTGTGCCTGTCCCAACACCAAGAGCTAGTCTCTCATTGGTTCCTCGTCTTCCCGTTCATCCTCAGGACAAATTGCAACCTGTACGGAACAGGAGGTTAAAGGTGCTGATGCTCCAAGTAGGGAGATTGCTAGTAAAGTGGCTGGAATGGCGAACCCGAGCACAAGGAGATGAGAAATGAGGTGCGTTTTAGAAACCTTTCCCCATCACACGGTGTACCATCTTCTGGGTTTCTCATGCATGTTTTCGATGTAGGAAGATGCCCTTGAACCTGGAGATTTGGGACCCATGCGATGGGTAGCACGCAGTATTACTTTAAAGGGTCTGCGTTTGCTCACCCAACCTCACCAAACCTCTCAGCCCCAAGAGTGTCCACCCTTATGTCTCATCCAGCTGTGGGTCTAGATATGGTCAATCCAGGTTGCATCACAGACCCTGAACGAATTGTGTAAGAATTTCTCTCTCTTTCCCTGTCTTTGTTTCATGGGTTTTGAAAACTAAGTTATTTTTATAATGGGGTTTAGCTGCTTTTCACGGCTGTGTTTATGCCGCTTTACACCCACTTGACACACTAACAGAGAGATATCAATACATAGGTTTTAAGATTATTACTAGTCAGATATATTCTTGTGCGGTGAATCGGGCGTGTTGAGTCCAGTTCTCTGAGCAAGGAGTAGGTCTTGTCTGTTACATATTGGGTTTCTGGAACGGTATCTGAGCTAATTTGAAACTCTTGTTTTATGTATCACCCCACCTCACCTTTCCCGTTAAGCAGCCATAGTGTGTTTTCTGCATGTGTGACTCTGTTCTGTTTTGTAATTCAGTTCAAGTGTAACGGATTTTACATTCCCTCTATAAGTGACACCTTATGAGAAGTGTCCTTTTCTGTGTGACTTATTTCACTTAGAATCGTCGTACCTAAATCCACTCATCATGCTGCTACTAGCCTTATGACATTGATTTCATGGCTGAGTGATATTCCATTGTACATATGGACCTCAAATTTTTTATCCAATTTTCGCTTTCCTGGGATATTTAAGGTGGAATGAAGTGGAGGTCCTTGTCAACAGAGCAGCCCTAAACTTTGGGGTGCTTGTGTCTTGCTGATTTTCAATTTTCCCACTTTATCCCCCTATGCGTGGAAGTGCCCTTTGCTCTCTAAGCTGTGTTTTTTAGATGTTTCAGGACACACCGTACACTTCTCCATAGTGGCTGTTGGCAATTTACATCCCGCCCATCAGTGTAGCCAGGCTCCCATTTCTCCATGGCCTGTCCTGCATTTCTTTTTTTGACACTTTTTTCGGCATGGCCCTTTTGACCGATGGGAAGCGAGACTTCTTTGTAGCGCTGCTTTGCCTTTTCAGGTTGCTTGGTTGGCCAAAAAGGGCGTATGCGTTTTTTCCTGAATATATTCAGGAAAAAACGCATACGCCCTTTTTGGCCAAGGGCATCATTGTCAACGTTTTGCCGCTTTTCATGTGCTTTAAAGGCGATTCGAATCTACCTCCTGAAATCTGTTTCCTGCAATTCTGCCTTGATTTCAATTCCTCCTCTTTGCCTTCCCTCAATATATTTGTGGACGAGAGTTATCATTTATAACTCTGCAGATTTGTGAATTGCAGTGTCCTGAAGCTCCATTTTACAAGTCGCTTTTTTGGGAGCTGGCCGCAAAAGCGCAGGATGGCTTCAGGCCCTGTTCTGGTTCCGGGGGGCAGGCTGAGCCTGTGGTTAATTCTTCTTCCTGATGGGAAAATAGAGTGACCTGTGCCTGTCCCAACACCAAGAGCTAGTCTCTCATTGGTTCCCCGTCTTCCCGTTCATCCTCAGGACAAATTGCAACCTGTACGGAACAGGAGGTTAAAGGTGCTGATGCTCCAAGTAGGGAGATTGCTAGTAAAGTGGCTGGAATGGCGAACCCGAGCACAAGGAGATGAGAAATGAGGTGCGTTTTAGAAACCTTTCCCCATCACACGGTGTACCATCTTCTGGGTTTCTCATGCATGTTTTCGATGTAGGAAGATGCCCTTGAACCTGGAGATTTGGGACCCATGCGATGGGTAGCACGCAGTATTACTTTAAAGGGTCTGCGTTTGCTCACCCAACCTCACCAAACCTCTCAGCCCCAAGAGTGTCCACCCTTATGTCTCATCCAGCTGTGGGTCTAGATATGGTCAATCCAGGTTGCATCACAGACCCTGAACGAATTGTGTAAGAATTTCTCTCTCTTTCACTGTCTTTGTTTCATGGGTTTTGAAAAGTAGTTTATTTTTATAATGGGGTTTAGCTGCTTTTCACGGCTGTGTTTATGCCGCTTTACACCCACTTGACACACTAACAGAGAGATATCAATACATAGGTTTTAAGATTATTACTAGTCAGATATATTCTTGTGCGGTGAATCGGGCGTGTTGAGTCCAGTTCTCTGAGCAAGGAGTAGGTCTTGTCTGTTACATATTGGGTTTATGGAACGGTATCTGAGCTAATTTGAAACTCTTGTTTTATGTATCACCCCACCTCACCTTTCCCGTTAAGCAGCCATAGTGTGTTTTCTGCATGTGTGACTCTGTTCTGTATTGTAATTCAGTTCAAGTGTAACGGTTTTTACATTCCCTCTATAAGTGACACCTTATGAGAAGTGTCCTTTTCTGTGTGACTTATTTCACTTAGAATCGTCGTACCTAAATCCACTCATCATGCTGCTACTAGCCTTATGACATTGATTTCATGGCTGAGTGATATTCCATTGTACATAAGGACCACAACTTTTTTATCCATTTTTCGCTTTCCTGGGATATTTAAGGTGGAATGAAGTGGAGGTCCTTGTCAACAGAGCAGCCCTAAACTTTGGGGTGCTTGTGTCTTGCTGATTTTCAATTTTCCCACTTTATCCCCCCATGCGTGGAAGTGCCCTATGCTCTCTAAGCTGTGTTTTTTAGATGTTTCAGGACACACCGTACACTTCTCCAGAGTGGCTGTTGGCAATTTACATCACGCCCATCAGTGTAGCAAGGCTCCCATTTCTCCATGGCCTGTCCTGCATTTCTGGTTTTGACACTTTTTTCAGCATGGCCCTTTTGACCGATGGGAAGCGAGACTTCTTTGTAGCGCTGATTTGCCTTTCCAGGTTGCTTGGTTGGCCAAAAAGGGCGTATGCGTTTTTTCCTGAATATATTCAGGAAAAAACGCATACGCCCTTTTTGGCCAAGGACATCATTGTCAACGTTTTGCCGCTTTTCATGTGCTTTAAAGGCGATTCGAATCTACCTCCTGAAATCTGTTTCCTGCAATTCTGCCTTGATTTCAAATCCTCTTCTTTGCCTTCCCTCAATATATTTGTGGACGAGAGTTATCATTTATAACTCTGCAGGTTTGTGAATTGCAGTGCCCTGAAGCTCCATTTTACAAGTCGCTTTTTTGGGAGCTGGCCGCAAAAGCGCAGGATGGCTTCAGGCCCTGTTCTGGTTCCGGGGGGCAGGCTGAGCCTGTGGTTAATTCTTCTTCCTGATGGGAAAATAGAGTGACCTCTGCCTGTCCCAAAACCAAGAGCTAGTCTCTCATTGGTTCCCCGTCTTCCCGTTCATCCTCAGGACAAATTGCAACCTGTACGGAACAGGAGGTTAAAGGTGCTGAGGCTCCAAGTAGGGAGATTGCTAGTAAAGTGGCTGGAATGGTGAACCCGAGCACAAGGAGATGAGAAATGAGGTGCGTTTTAGAAACCTTTCCCCATCACACGGTGTACCATCTTCTGGGTTTCTCATGCATGTTTTCGATGTAGGAAGAGGCCCTTGAACCTGGAGATTTGGGACCCATGCGATGGGTAGCACGCAGTATTACTTTAAAGGGTCTGCGTTTGCTCACCGAACCTCACCAAACCTCTCAGCCCCAAGAGTGTCCACCCTTATGTCTCATCCAGCTGTGGGTCTAGATATGGTCAATCCAGGTTGCATCACAGCCCCTGAACGAATTGTGTAAGAATTTCTCTCTCTTTCCCTGTCTTTGTTTCATGGGTTTTTAAAAGTAATTTATTTTTATAATGGGGTTTAGCTGCTTTTCACGGCTGTGTTTATGCCGCTTTACACCCACTTGACACAATAACAGAGGGATATCAATACATAGGTTTTAAGATTATTACTAGTCAGATATATTCTTGTGCGGTGAATCGGGCGTGTTGAGTCCAGTTCTCTGAGCAAGGAGTAGGTCTTGTCTATTACATATTGGGTTTATGGAACGGTATCTGAGCTAATTTGAAACTCTTGTTTTATGGATCACCCCACCTCACCTTTCCCGTTAAGCAGCCATAGTGTGTTTTCTGCATGTGTGACTCTGTTCTGTTTTGTAATTCAGTTCAAGTGTAACGGTTTTTACATTCCCTCTATAAGTGACACCTTATGAGAAGTGTCCTTTTCTGTGTGACTTATTTCACTTAGAATCGTCGTACCTAATTCCACTCATCATGCTGCTACTAGCCTTATGACATTGATTTCATGGCTGAGTGATATTCCATTGTACATAAGGACCACAACTTTTTTATCCATTTTTCGCTTTCCTGGGATATTTAAGGTGGAATGAAGTCGAGGTCCTTGTCAACAGAGCAGCCCTAAACTTTGGGGTGCTTGTGTCTTGCTGATTTTCAATTTTCCCACTTTATCCCCCAATGCGTGGAAGTGCCCTATGCTCTCTAAGCTGTGTTTTTTAGATGTTTCAGGACACACCGTACCCTTCTCCAGAGTGGCTGTGGGCAATTTACATCCCGCCCATCAGTGTAGCAAGGCTCCCATTTCTCCATGGCCTGTCCTGCATTTCTGGTTTTGACACTTTTTTCACCATGGCCCTTTTGACCGATGGGAAGCGAGACTTCTTTGTAGCGCTGATTTGCCTTTCCAGGTTGCTTGGTTGGCCAAAAAGGTCGCATGCGTTTTTTCCTGAATATATTCAGGAAAAAACGCATACGCCCTTTTTGGCCAAGGGCATCATTGTCAACGTTTTGCCACTTTTCATGTGCTTTAAAGGCGATTCGAATCTACCTCCTGAAATCTGTTTCCTGCAATTCTGCCTTGATTTCAAATCCTCTTCTTTGCCTTCCCTCAATATATTTGTGGACGAGAGTTATCATTTATAACTCTGCAGGTTTGTGAATTGCAGTGCCCTGAAGCTCCATTTTACAAGTCGCTTTTTTGGGAGCTGGCCGCAAAAGCGCAGGATGGCTTCAGGCCCTGTTCTGGTTCCGGGGGGCAGGCTGAGCCTGTGGTTAATTCTTCTTCCTGATGGGAAAATAGAGTGACCTGTGCCTGTCCCAACACCAAGAGCTAGTCTCTCATTGGTTCCCCGTCTTCCCGTTCATCCTCAGGACAAATTGCAACCTGTACGGAACAGGAGGTTAAAGGTGCTGATGCTCCAAGTAGGGAGATTGCTAGTAAAGTGGCTGGAATGGCGAACCCGAGCACAAGGAGATGAGAAATGAGGTGCGTTTTAGAAACCTTTCCCCATCACACGGTGTACCATCTTCTGGGTTTCTCATGCATGTTTTCGATGTAGGAAGATGCCCTTGAACCTGGAGATTTGGGACCCATGCGATGGGTAGCACGCAGTATTACTTTAAACGGTCTGCGTTTGCTCACCCAACCTCACCAAACCTCTCAGCCCCAAGAGTGTCCACCCTTATGTCTCATCCAGCTGTGTGTCTAGATATGGTCAATCCAGGTTGCATCACAGCCCCTGAACGAATTGTGTAAGAATTTCTCTCTCTTTCCCTGTCTTTGTTTCATGGGTTTTTAAAAGTAATTTATTTTTATAATGGGGTTTAGCTGCTTTTCACGGCTGTGTTTATGCCGCTTTACACCCACTTGACACTCTAACAGAGAGATATCAATACATAGGTTTTAAGATTATTACTAGTCAGATATATTCTTGTGCGGTGAATCGGGCGTGTTGAGTCCAGTTCTCTGAGCAAGGAGTAGGTCTTGTCTATTACATATTGGGTTTATGGAACGGTATCTGAGCTAATTTGAAACTCTTGTTTTATGTATCACCCCACCTCACCTTTCCCGTTAAGCAGCCATAGTGTGTTTTCTGCATGTGTGACTCTGTTCTGTTTTGTAATTCAGTTCAAGTGTAACGGTTTTTACATTCCCTCTATAAGTGACACCTTATGAGAAGTGTCCTTTTCTGTGTGACTTATTTCACTTAGAATCGTCGTACCTAAATCCACTCATCATGCTGCTACTAGCCTTATGACATTGATTTCATGGCTGAGTGATATTCCATTGTACATAAGGACCACAACTTTTTTATCCATTTTTCGCTTTCCTGGGATATTTAAGGTGGAATGAAGTGGAGGTCCTTGTCAACAGAGCAGCCCTAAACTTTGGGGTGCTTGTGTCTTGCTGATTTTCAATTTTCCCACTTTATCCCCCCATGCGTGGAAGTGCCCTATGCTCTCTAAGCTGTGTTTTTTAGATGTTTCAGGACACACCGTACACTTCTTCAGAGTGGCTGTTGGAAATTTACATCCCGCCCATCAGTGTAGCAAGGCTCCCATTTCTCCATGGCCTGTCCTGCATTTCTGGTTTTGACACTTTTTTCGGCATGGCCCTTTTGACCGATGGGAAGCGAGACTTCTTTGTAGCGCTGATTTGCCTTTCCAGGTTGCTTGGTTGGCCAAAAAGGGCGTATGCGTTTTTTCCTGAATATATTCAGGAAAAAACGCATACGCCCTTTTTGGCCAAGGGCCTCATTGTCAACGTTTTGCCGCTTTTCATGTGCTTTAAAGGCGATTCGAATCTACCTCCTGAAATCTGTTTCCTGCAATTCTGCCTTGATTTCAAATCCTCTTCTTTGCCTTCCCTCAATATATTTGTGGACGAGAGTTATCATTTATAACTCTGCAGGTTTGTGAATTGCAGTGCCCTGAAGCTCCATTTTACAAGTCGCTTTTTTGGGAGCTGGCCGCAAAAGCGCAGGATGGCTTCAGGCCCTGTTCTGGTTCCGGGGGGCAGGCTGAGCCTGTGGTTAATTCTTCTTCCTGATGGGAAAATAGAGTGACCTGTGCCTGTCCCAACACCAAGAGCTAGTCTCTCATTGGTTCCCCGTCTTCCCGTTCATCCTCAGGACAAATTGCAACCTGTACGGAACAGGAGGTTAAAGGTGCTGATGCTCCAAGTAGGGAGATTGCTAGTAAAGTGGCTGGAATGGCGAACCCGAGCACAAGGAGATGAGAAATGAGGTGCGTTTTAGAAACCTTTCCCCATCACACGGTGTACCATCTTCTGGGTTTCTCATGCATGTTTTCGATGTAGGAAGATGCCCTTGAACCTGGAGATTTGGGACCCATGCGATGGGTAGCACGCAGTATTACTTTAAACGGTCTGCGTTTGCTCACCCAACCTCACCAAACCTCTCAGCCCCAAGAGTGTCCACCCTTATGTCTCATCCAGCTGTGTGTCTAGATATGGTCAATCCAGGTTGCATCACAGCCCCTGAACGAATTGTGTAAGAATTTCTCTCTCTTTCCCTGTCTTTGTTTCATGGGTTTTTAAAAGTAATTTATTTTTATAATGGGGTTTAGCTGCTTTTCACGGCTGTGTTTATGCCGCTTTACACCCACTTGACACTCTAACAGAGAGATATCAATACATAGGTTTTAAGATTATTACTAGTCAGATATATTCTTGTGCGGTGAATCGGGCGTGTTGAGTCCAGTTCTCTGAGCAAGGAGTAGGTCTTGTCTATTACATATTGGGTTTATGGAACGGTATCTGAGCTAATTTGAAACTCTTGTTTTATGTATCACCCCACCTCACCTTTCCCGTTAAGCAGCCATAGTGTGTTTTCTGCATGTGTGACTCTGTTCTGTTTTGTAATTCAGTTCAAGTGTAACGGTTTTTACATTCCCTCTATAAGTGACACCTTATGAGAAGTGTCCTTTTCTGTGTGACTTATTTCACTTAGAATCGTCGTACCTAAATCCACTCATCATGCTGCTACTAGCCTTATGACATTGATTTCATGGCTGAGTGATATTCCATTGTACATAAGGACCACAACTTTTTTATCCATTTTTCGCTTTCCTGGGATATTTAAGGTGGAATGAAGTGGAGGTCCTTGTCAACAGAGCAGCCCTAAACTTTGGGGTGCTTGTGTCTTGCTGATTTTCAATTTTCCCACTTTATCCCCCCATGCGTGGAAGTGCCCTATGCTCTCTAAGCTGTGTTTTTTAGATGTTTCAGGACACACCGTACACTTCTTCAGAGTGGCTGTTGGAAATTTACATCCCGCCCATCAGTGTAGCAAGGCTCCCATTTCTCCATGGCCTGTCCTGCATTTCTGGTTTTGACACTTTTTTCGGCATGGCCCTTTTGACCGATGGGAAGCGAGACTTCTTTGTAGCGCTGATTTGCCTTTCCAGGTTGCTTGGTTGGCCAAAAAGGGCGTATGCGTTTTTTCCTGAATATATTCAGGAAAAAACGCATACGCCCTTTTTGGCCAAGGGCCTCATTGTCAACGTTTTGCCGCTTTTCATGTGCTTTAAAGGCGATTCGAATCTACCTCCTGAAATCTGTTTCCTGCAATTCTGCCTTGATTTCAGTTCCTCGTCTTTGCCTTCGCTCAATATATTTGTGGACGAGAGTTATCATTTATAACTCTGCAGATTTGTGAATTGCAGTGCCCTGAAGCTCCATTTTACAACTCGCTTTTTCGGGAGCTGGCCGCAAAAGCGCAGGATGGCTTCAGGCCCTGTTCTGGTTCCGGGGGGCAGGCTGAGCCTGTGGTTAATTCTTCTTCCTGATGGGAAAATAGAGTGACCTGTGCCTGTCCCAACACCAAGAGCTAGTCTCTCATTGGTTCCCCATCTTCCCTTTCATCCTCAGGACAAATTGCAACCTGTACGGAACAGGAGGTTAAAGGTGCTGATGCTCCAAGTAGGGAGATTGCTAGTAAAGTGGCTGGAATGGCGAACCCGAGCACAAGGAGATGAGAAATGAGGTGCGTTTTAGAAACCTTTCCCCATCACACGGTGTACCATCTTCTGGGTTTCTCATGCATGTTTTCGATGTAGGAAGATGCCCTTGAACCTGGAGATTTGGGACCCATGCGATGGGTAGCACGCAGTATTACTTTAAAGGGTCTGCGTTTGCTCACCCAACCTCACCAAACCTCTCAGCCCCAAGAGGGTCCACCCTTATGTCTCATCCAGCTGTGGGACTAGATATGGTCAATCCAGGTTGCATCACAGCCCCTGAACGAATTGGGTAAGAATTTCTCTCTCTTTCCCTGTCTTTGTTTCATGGGTTTTTAAAAGTAATTTATTTTTATAATGGGGTTTAGCTGCTTTTCACGGCTGTGTTTATGCCGCTTTACACCCACTTGACACACTAACAGAGAGATATCAATACATAGGTTTTAAGATTATTACTAGTCAGATATATTCTTGTGCGGTGAATCGGGCGTGTTGAGTCCAGTTCTCTGAGCAAGGAGTAGGTCTTGTCTGTTACATATTGGGTTTATGGAACGGTATCTGAGCTAATTTGAAACTCTTGTTTTATGGATCACCCCACCTCACCTTTCCCGTTAAGCAGCCATAGTGTGTTTTCTGCATGTGTGACTCTGTTCTGTTTTGTAATTCAGTTCAAGTGTAACGGATTTTACATTCCCTCTATAAGTGACACCTTATGAGAAGTGTCCTTTTCTGTGTGACTTATTTCACTTAGAATCGTTGTACCTAAATCCACTCATCATGCTGCTACTAGCCTTATGACATTGATTTCATGGCTGAGTGATATTCCATTGTACATATGGACCTCAAATTTTTTATCCATTTTTCGCTTTCCTGGGATATTTAAGGTGGAATGAAGTGGAGGTCCTTGTCAACAGAGCAGCCCTAAACTTTGGGGTGCTTGTGTCTTGCTGATTTTCAATTTTCCCACTTTATCCCCCTATGCGTGGAAGTGCCCTATGCTCTCTAAGCTGTGTTTTTTAGATGTTTCAGGACACACCGTACACTTCTCCATAGTGGCTGTTGGCAATTTACATCCCGCCCATCAGTGTAGCAAGGCTCCCATTTCTCCATGGCCTGTCCTGCATTTCTGGTTTTGACACTTTTTTCGGCATGGCCCTTTTGACCGATGGGAAGCGAGACTTCTTTGTATCGCTGATTTGCCTTTCCAGGTTGCTTGGTTGGCCAAAAAGGGCGTATGCGTTTTTTCCTGAATATATTCAGGAAAAAACGCATACGCCCTTTTTGGCCAAGGGCATCATTGTCAACGTTTTGCCGCTTTTCATGTGCTTTAAAGGCGATTCGAATCTACCTCCTGAAATCTGTTTCCTGCAATTCTGCCTTGATTTCAAATCCTCTTCTTTGCCTTCCCTCAATATATTTGTGGACGAGAGTTATCATTTATAACTCTGCAGATTTGTGAATTGCAGTGCCCTGAAGCTCCATTTTACAACTCGCTTTTTCGGGAGCTGGCCGCAAAAGCGCAGGATGGCTTCAGGCCCTGTTCTGGTTCCGGGGGGCAGGCTGAGCCTGTGGTTAATTCTTCTTCCTGATGGGAAAATAGAGTGACCTGTGCCTGTCCCAACACCAAGAGCTAGTCTCTCATTGGTTCCTCGTCTTCCCGTTCATCCTCAGGACAAATTGCAACCTGTACGGAACAGGAGGTTAAAGGTGCTGATGCTCCAAGTAGGGAGATTGCTAGTAAAGTGGCTGGAATGGCGAACCCGAGCACAAGGAGATGAGAAATGAGGTGCGTTTTAGAAACCTTTCCCCATCACACGGTGTACCATCTTCTGGGTTTCTCATGCATGTTTTCGATGTAGGAAGATGCCCTTGAACCTGGAGATTTGGGACCCATGCGATGGGTAGCACGCAGTATTACTTTAAAGGGTCTGCGTTTGCTCACCCAACCTCACCAAACCTCTCAGCCCCAAGAGTGTCCACCCTTATGTCTCATCCAGCTGTGGGTCTAGATATGGTCAATCCAGGTTGCATCACAGACCCTGAACGAATTGTGTAAGAATTTCTCTCTCTTTCACTGTCTTTGTTTCATGGGTTTTGAAAACTAAGTTATTTTTATAATGGGGTTTAGCTGCTTTTCACGGCTGTGTTTATGCCGCTTTACACCCACTTGACACACTAACAGAGAGATATCAATACATAGGTTTTAAGATTATTACTAGTCAGATATATTCTTGTGCGGTGAATCGGGCGTGTTGAGTCCACTTCTCTGAGCAAGGAGTAGGTCTTGTCTGTTACATATTGGGTTTATGGAACGGTATCTGAGCTAATTTGAAACTCTTGCTTTATGTATCACCCCACCTCACCTTTCCCGTTAAGCAGCCATAGTGTGTTTTCTGCATGTGTGACTCTGTTCTGTTTTGTAATTCAGTTCAAGTGTAACGGATTTTACATTCCCTCTATAAGTGACACCTTATGAGAAGTGTCCTTTTCTGTGTGACTTATTTCACTTAGAATCGTCGTACCTAAATCCACTCATCATGCTGCTACTAGCCTTATGACATTGATTTCATGGCTGAGTGATATTCCATTGTACATAAGGACCACAACTTTTTTATCCATTTTTCGCTTTCCTGGGATATTTAAGGTGGAATGAAGTCGAGGTCCTTGTCAACAGAGCAGCCCTAAACTTTGGGGTGCTTGTGTCTTGCTGATTTTCAATTTTCCCACTTTATCCCCCCATGCGTGGAAGTGCCCTATGCTCTCTAAGCTGTGTTTTTTAGATGTTTCAGGACACACCGTACACTTCTCAAAGAGTGGCTGTTGGCAATTTACATCCCGCCCATCAGTGTAGCAAGGCTCCCATTTCTCCATGGCCTGTCCTGCATTTCTGGTTTTGACACTTTTTTCAGCATGGCCCTTTTGACCAATGGGAAGCGAGACTTCTTTGTAGCGCTGATTTGCCTTTCCAGGTTGCTTGGTTGGCCAAAAAGGGCGTATGCGTTTTTTCCTGAATATATTCAGGAAAAAACGCATACGCCCTTTTTGGCCAAGGGCATCATTGTCAACGTTTTGCCGCTTTTCATGTGCTTTAAAGGCGATTCGAATCTACCTCCTGAAATCTGTTTCCTGCAATTCTGCTTTGATTTCAAATCCTCTTCTTTGCCTTCCCTCAATATATTTGTGGACGAGAGTTATCATTTATAACTCTGCAGGTTTGTGAATTGCAGTGCCCTGAAGCTCCATTTTACAACTCGCTTTTTTTGGAGCTGGCCTCAAAAGCGCAGGTTGGCTTCAGGCCCTGTTCTGGTTCCGGGGGGCAGGCTGAGCCTGTGGTTAATTCTTCTTCCTGATGGGAAAATAGAGTGACCTGTGCCTGTCCCAACACCAAGAGCTAGTCTCTCATTGGTTCCCCATCTTCCCTTTCATCCTCAGGACAAATTGCAACCTGTACGGAACAGGAGGTTAAAGGTGCTGATGCTCCAAGTAGGGAGATTGCTAGTAAAGTGGCTGGAATGGCGAACCCGAGCACAAGGAGATGAGAAATGAGGTGCGTTTTAGAAACCTTTCCCCATCACACGGTGTACCCTCTTCTGGGTTTCTCATGCATGTTTTCGATGTAGGAAGATGCCCTTGAACCTGGAGATTTGGGACCCATGCGATGGGTAGCACGCAGTATTACTTTAAAGGGTCTGCGTTTGCTCACCCAACCTCACCAAACCTCTCAGCCCCAAGAGGGTCCACCCTTATGTCTCATCCAGCTGTGGGACTAGATATGGTCAATCCAGGTTGCATCACAGCCCCTGAACGAATTGGGTAAGAATTTCTCTCTCTTTCCCTGTCTTTGTTTCATGGGTTTTTAAAATAATTTATTTTTATAATGGGGTTTAGCTGCTTTTCACGGCTGTGTTTATGCCGCTTTACACCCAATTGACACACTAACAGAGAGATATCAATACATAGGTTTTAAGATTATTACTAGTCAGATATATTCTTGTGCGGTGAATCGGGCGTGTTGAGTCCAGTTCTCTGAGCAAGGAGTAGGTCTTGTCTGTTACATATTGGGTTTCTGGAACGGTATCTGAGCTAATTTGAAACTCTTGTTTTATGGATCACCCCACCTCACCTTTCCCGTTAAGCAGCCATAGTGTGTTTTCTGCATGTGTGACTCTGTTCTGTTTTGTAATTCAGTTCAAGTGTATCGGATTTTACATTCCCTCTATAAGTGACACCTTATGAGAAGTGTCCTTTTCTGTGTGACTTATTTCACTTAGAATCGTCGTACCTAAATCCACTCATCATGCTGCTACTAGCCTTATGACATTGATTTCATGGCTGAGTGACATTCCATTGTACATATGGACCTCAAATTTTTTATCCATTTTTCGCTTTCCTGGGATATTTAAGGTGGAATGAAGTGGAGGTCCTTGTCAACAGAGCAGCCCTAAACTTTGGGGTGCTTGTGTCTTGCTGATTTTCAATTTTCCCACTTTATCCCCGTATGCGTGGAAGTGCCCTATGCTCTCTAAGCTGTGTTTTTTAGATGTTTCAGGACACACCGTACACTTCTCCATAGTGGCTGTTGGCAATTTACATCCCGCCCATCAGTGTAGCAAGGCTCCCATTTCTCCATGGCCTGTCCTGCATTTCTGGTTTTGACACTTTTTTCGGCATGGCCCTTTTGACCGATGGGAAGCGAGACTTCTTTGTAGCGCTGATTTGCCTTTCCAGGTTGCTTGGTTGGCCAAAAAGGGCGTATGCGTTTTTTCCTGAATATATTCAGGAAAAAACGCATACGCCCTTTTTGGCCAAGGGCATCATTGTCAACGTTTTGCCGCTTTTCATGTGCTTTAAAGGCGATTCGAATCTACCTCCTGAAATCTGTTTCCTGCAATTCTGCCTTGATTTCAAATCCTCTTCTTTGCCTTCCCTCAATATATTTGTGGACGAGAGTTATCATTTATAACTCTGCAGGTTTGTGAATTGCAGTGCCCTGAAGCTCCATTTTACAAGTCGCTTTTTGGGGAGCAGGCCACAAAAGCGCAGGATGGCTTCAGGCCCTGTTCTGGTTCCGGGGGGCAGGCTGAGCCTGTGGTTAATTCTTCTTCCTGATGGGAAAATAGAGTGACCTGTGCCTGTCCCAACACCAAGAGCTAGTCTCTCATTGGTTCCTCGTCTTCCCGTTCATCCTCAGGACAAATTGCAACCTGTACGGAACAGGAGGTTAAAGGTGCTGATGCTCCAAGTAGGGAGATTGCTAGTAAAGTGGCTGGAATGGCGAACCCGAGCACAAGGAGATGAGAAATGAGGTGCGTTTTAGAAACCTTTCCCCATCACACGGTGTACCATCTTCTGGGTTTCTCATGCATGTTTTCGATGTAGGAAGATGCCCTTGAACCTGGAGATTTGGGACCCATGCGATGGGTAGCACGCAGTATTACTTTAAAGGGTCTGCGTTTGCTCACCCAACCTCACCAAACCTCTCAGCCCCAAGAGTGTCCACCCTTATGTCTCATCCAGCTGTGGGTCTAGATATGGTCAATCCAGGTTGCATCACAGCCCCTGAACGAATTGTGTAAGAATTTCTCTCTCTTTCCCTGTCTTTGTTTCATGGGTTTTTAAAAGTAATTTATTTTTATAATGGGGTTTAGCTGCTTTTCACGGCTGTGTTTATGCCGCTTTACACCCACTTGACACTCTAACAGAGAGATATCAATACATAGGTTTTAAGATTATTACTAGTCAGATATATTCTTGTGCGGTGAATCGGGCGTGGTGAGTCCAGTTCTCTGAGCAAGGAGTAGGTCTTGTCTGTTACATATTGGGTTTCTGGAACGGTATCTGAGCTAATTTGAAACTCTTGTTTTATGGATCACCCCACCTCACCTTTCCCGTTAAGCAGCCATAGTGTGTTTTCTGCATGTGTGACTCTGTTCTGTTTTGTAATTCAGTTCAAGTGTAACGGATTTTACATTCCCTCTCTAAGTGACACCTTATGAGAAGTGTCCTTTTCTGTGTGACTTATTTCACTTAGAATCGTCGTACCTAAATCCACTCATCATGCTGCTACTAGCCTTATGACATTGATTTCATGGCTGAGTGATATTCCATTGTACATATGGACCTCAAATTTTTTATCCATTTTTCGCTTTCCTGGGATATTTAAGGTGGAATGAAGTGGAGGTCCTTGTCAACAGAGCAGCCCTAAACTTTGGGGTGCTTGTGTCTTGCTGATTTTCAATTTTCCCACTTTATCCCCCTATGCGTGGAAGTGCCCTTTGCTCTCTAAGCTGTGTTTTTTAGATGTTTCAGGACACACCGTACACTTCTCCATAGTGGCTGTTGGCAATTTACATCCCGCCCATCAGTGTAGCAAGGCTCCCATTTCTCCATGGCCTGTCCTGCATTTCTGGTTTTGACACTTTTTTCGGCATGGCCCTTTTGACCGATGGGAAGCGAGACTTCTTTGTAGCGCTGATTTGCCTTTCCAGGTTGCTTGGTTGGCCAAAAATGGCGTATGCGTTTTTTCCTGAATATATTCAGGAAAAAACGCATACGCCCTTTTTGGCCAAGGGCATCATTGTCAACGTTTTGCCGCTTTTCATGTGCTTTAAAGGCGATTCGAATCTACCTCCTGAAATCTGTTTCCTGCAATTCTGCCTTGATTTCAAATCCTCTTCTTTGCCTTCCCTCAATATATTTGTGGACGAGAGTTATCATTTATAACTCTGCAGGTTTGTGAATTGCAGTGCCCTGAAGCTCCATTTTACAAGTCGCTTTTTGGGGAGCTGGCCGCAAAAGCGCAGGATGGCTTCAGGCCCTGTTCTGGTTCCGGGGGGCAGGCTGAGCCTGTGGTTAATTCTTCTTCCTGATGGGAAAATAGAGTGACCTGTGCCTGTCCCAACACCAAGAGCTAGTCTCTCATTGGTTCCCCGTCTTCCCGTTCATCCTCAGGACAAATTGCAACCTGTACGGAACAGGAGGTTAAAGGTGCTGATGCTCCAAGTAGGGAGATTGCTAGTAAAGTGGCTGGAATGGAGAACCCGAGCACAAGGAGATGAGAAATGAGGTGCGTTTTAGAAACCTTTCCCCATCACACGGTGTACCATCTTCTGGGTTTCTCATGCATGTTTTCGATGTAGGAAGATGCCCTTGAACCTGGAGATTTGGGACCCATGCGATGGGTAGCACGCAGTATTACTTTAAAGGGTCTGCGTTTGCTCACCCAACCTCACCAAACCTCTCAGCCCCAAGAGTGTCCACCCTTATGTCTCATCCAGCTGTGGGTCTAGATATGGTCAATCCAGGTTGCATCACAGCCCCTGAACGAATTGTGTAAGAATTTCTCTCTCTTTCCCTGTCTTTGTTTCATGGGTTTTTAAAAGTAATTTATTTTTATAATGGGGTTTAGCTGCTTTTCATGGCTGTGTTTATGCCGCTTTACACCCACTTGACACTCTAACAGAGAGATATCAATACATAGGTTTTAAGATTATTACTAGTCAGATATATTCTTGTGCGGTGAATCGGGCGTGGTGAGTCCAGTTCTCTGAGCAAGGAGTAGGTCTTGTCTGTTACATATTGGGTTTATGGAACGGTATCTGAGCTAATTTGAAACTCTTGTTTTATGTATCACCCCACCTCACCTTTCCCGTTAAGCAGCCATAGTGTGTTTTCTGCATGTGTGACTCTGTTCTGTTTTGTAATTCAGTTCAAGTGTAACGGATTTTACATTCCCTCTATAAGTGACACCTTATGAGAAGTGTCCTTTTCTGTGTGACTTATTTCACTTAGAATCGTCGTACCTAAATCCACTCATCATGCTGCTACTAGCCTTATGACATTGATTTCATGGCTGAGTGATATTCCATTGTACATAAGGACCACAACTTTTTTATCCATTTTTCGCTTTCCTGGGATATTTAAGGTGGAATGAAGTGGAGGTCCTTGTCAACAGAGCAGCCCTAAACTTTGGGGTGCTTGTGTCTTGCTGATTTTCAATTTTCCCACTTTATCCCCCCATGCGTGGAAGTGCCCTATGCTCTCTAAGCTGTGTTTTTTAGATGTTTCAGGACACACCGTACACTTCTCAAATAGTGGCTGTTGGCAATTTATATCCCGCCCATCAGTGTAGCAAGGCTCCCATTTCTCCATGGCCTGTCCTGCATTTCTGGTTTTGACACTTTTTTCAGCATGGCCCTTTTGACCAATGGGAAGCGCGACTTCTTTGTAGCGCTGATTTGCCTTTCCAGGTTGCTTGGTTGGCCAAAAAGGGCGTATGCGTTTTTTCCTGAATATATTCAGGAAAAAACGCATACGCCCTTTTTGGCCAAGGGCATCATTGTCAACGTTTTGCCGCTTTTCATGTGCTTTAAAGGCGATTCGAATCTACCTCCTGAAATCTCTTTCCTGCAATTCTGCCTTGATTTCAAATCCTCTTCTTTGCCTTCCCTGAATATATTTGTGGACGAGAGTTATCATTTATAACTCTGCAGGTTTGTGAATTGCAGTGCCCTGAAGCTCCATTTTACAAATCGCTTTTTGGGGAGCTGGCCGCAAAAGCGCAGGATGGCTTCAGGCCCTGTTCTGGTTCCGGGGGGCAGGCTGAGCCTGTGGTTAATTCTTCTTCCTGATGGGAAAATAGAGTGACCTGTGCCTGTCCCAACACCAAGAGCTAGTCTCTCATTGGTTCCCCGTCTTCCCGTTCATCCTCAGGACAAATTGCAACCTGTACGGAACAGGAGGTTAAAGGTGCTGATGCTCCAAGTAGGGAGATTGCTAGTAAAGTGGCTGGAATGGCGAACCCGAGCACAAGGAGATGAGAAATGAGGTGCGTTTTAGAAACCTTTCCCCATCACACGGTGTACCATCTTCTGGGTTTCTCATGCATGTTTTCGATGTAGGAAGATGCCCTTGAACCTGGAGATTTGGGACCCATGCGATGGGTAGCACGCAGTATTACTTTAAAGGGTCTGCGTTTGCTCACCCAACCTCACCAAACCTCTCAGCCCCAAGAGTGTCCACCCTTATGTCTCATCCAGCTGTGGGTCTAGATATGGTCAATCCAGGTTGCATCACAGCCCCTGAACGAATTGTGTAAGAATTTCTCTCTCTTTCCCTGTCTTTGTTTCATGGGTTTTGAAAAGTAATTTATTTTTATAATGGGGTTTAGCTGCTTTTCACGGCTGTGTTTATGCCGCTTTACACCCACTTGACACACTAACAGAGAGATATCAATACATAGGTTTTAAGATTATTACTAGTCAGATATATTCTTGTGCGGTGAATCGGGCGTGTTGAGTCCAGTTCTCTGAGCAAGGAGTAGGTCTTGTCTATTACATATTGGGTTTATGGAACGGTATCTGAGCTAATTTGAAACTCTTGTTTTATGTATCACCCCACCTCACCTTTCCCGTTAAGCAGCCATAGTGTGTTTTCTGCATGTGTGACTCTGTTCTGTTTTGTAATTCAGTTCAAGTGTAACGGTTTTTACATTCCCTCTATAAGTGACACCTTATGAGAAGTGTCCTTTTCTGTGTGACTTATTTCACTTAGAATCGTCGTACCTAAATCCACTCATCATGCTGCTACTAGCCTTATGACATTGATTTCATGGCTGAGTGATATTCCATTGTACATAAGGACCACAACTTTTTTATCCATTTTTCGCTTTCCTGGGATATTTAAGGTGGAATGAAGTGGAGGTCCTTGTCAACAGAGCAGCCCTAAACTTTGGGGTGCTTGTGTCTTGCTGATTTTCAATTTTCCCACTTTATCCCCCCATGCGTGGAAGTGCCCTATGCTCTCTAAGCTGTGTTTTTTAGATGTTTCAGGACACACCGTACACTTCTTCAGAGTGGCTGTTGGAAATTTACATCCCGCCCATCAGTGTAGCAAGGCTCCCATTTCTCCATGGCCTGTCCTGCATTTCTGGTTTTGACACTTTTTTCGGCATGGCCCTTTTGACCGATGGGAAGCGAGACTTCTTTGTAGCGCTGATTTGCCTTTCCAGGTTGCTTGGTTGGCCAAAAAGGGCGTATGCGTTTTTTCCTGAATATATTCAGGAAAAAACGCATACGCCCTTTTTGGCCAAGGGCCTCATTGTCAACGTTTTGCCGCTTTTCATGTGCTTTAAAGGCGATTCGAATCTACCTCCTGAAATCTGTTTCCTGCAATTCTGCCTTGATTTCAAATCCTCTTCTTTGCCTTCCCTCAATATATTTGTGGACGAGAGTTATCATTTATAACTCTGCAGGTTTGTGAATTGCAGTGCCCTGAAGCTCCATTTTACAAGTCGCTTTTTTGGGAGCTGGCCGCAAAAGCGCAGGATGGCTTCAGGCCCTGTTCTGGTTCCGGGGGGCAGGCTGAGCCTGTGGTTAATTCTTCTTCCTGATGGGAAAATAGAGTGACCTGTGCCTGTCCCAACACCAAGAGCTAGTCTCTCATTGGTTCCCCGTCTTCCCGTTCATCCTCAGGACAAATTGCAACCTGTACGGAACAGGAGGTTAAAGGTGCTGATGCTCCAAGTAGGGAGATTGCTAGTAAAGTGGCTGGAATGGCGAACCCGAGCACAAGGAGATGAGAAATGAGGTGCGTTTTAGAAACCTTTCCCCATCACACGGTGTACCATCTTCTGGGTTTCTCATGCATGTTTTCGATGTAGGAAGATGCCCTTGAACCTGGAGATTTGGGACCCATGCGATGGGTAGCACGCAGTATTACTTTAAACGGTCTGCGTTTGCTCACCCAACCTCACCAAACCTCTCAGCCCCAAGAGTGTCCACCCTTATGTCTCATCCAGCTGTGTGTCTAGATATGGTCAATCCAGGTTGCATCACAGCCCCTGAACGAATTGTGTAAGAATTTCTCTCTCTTTCCCTGTCTTTGTTTCATGGGTTTTTAAAAGTAATTTATTTTTATAATGGGGTTTAGCTGCTTTTCACGGCTGTGTTTATGCCGCTTTACACCCACTTGACACTCTAACAGAGAGATATCAATACATAGGTTTTAAGATTATTACTAGTCAGATATATTCTTGTGCGGTGAATCGGGCGTGTTGAGTCCAGTTCTCTGAGCAAGGAGTAGGTCTTGTCTATTACATATTGGGTTTATGGAACGGTATCTGAGCTAATTTGAAACTCTTGTTTTATGTATCACCCCACCTCACCTTTCCCGTTAAGCAGCCATAGTGTGTTTTCTGCATGTGTGACTCTGTTCTGTTTTGTAATTCAGTTCAAGTGTAACGGTTTTTACATTCCCTCTATAAGTGACACCTTATGAGAAGTGTCCTTTTCTGTGTGACTTATTTCACTTAGAATCGTCGTACCTAAATCCACTCATCATGCTGCTACTAGCCTTATGACATTGATTTCATGGCTGAGTGATATTCCATTGTACATAAGGACCACAACTTTTTTATCCATTTTTCGCTTTCCTGGGATATTTAAGGTGGAATGAAGTGGAGGTCCTTGTCAACAGAGCAGCCCTAAACTTTGGGGTGCTTGTGTCTTGCTGATTTTCAATTTTCCCACTTTATCCCCCCATGCGTGGAAGTGCCCTATGCTCTCTAAGCTGTGTTTTTTAGATGTTTCAGGACACACCGTACACTTCTTCAGAGTGGCTGTTGGAAATTTACATCCCGCCCATCAGTGTAGCAAGGCTCCCATTTCTCCATGGCCTGTCCTGCATTTCTGGTTTTGACACTTTTTTCGGCATGGCCCTTTTGACCGATGGGAAGCGAGACTTCTTTGTAGCGCTGATTTGCCTTTCCAGGTTGCTTGGTTGGCCAAAAAGGGCGTATGCGTTTTTTCCTGAATATATTCAGGAAAAAACGCATACGCCCTTTTTGGCCAAGGGCCTCATTGTCAACGTTTTGCCGCTTTTCATGTGCTTTAAAGGCGATTCGAATCTACCTCCTGAAATCTGTTTCCTGCAATTCTGCCTTGATTTCAGTTCCTCGTCTTTGCCTTCGCTCAATATATTTGTGGACGAGAGTTATCATTTATAACTCTGCAGATTTGTGAATTGCAGTGCCCTGAAGCTCCATTTTACAACTCGCTTTTTCGGGAGCTGGCCGCAAAAGCGCAGGATGGCTTCAGGCCCTGTTCTGGTTCCGGGGGGCAGGCTGAGCCTGTGGTTAATTCTTCTTCCTGATGGGAAAATAGAGTGACCTGTGCCTGTCCCAACACCAAGAGCTAGTCTCTCATTGGTTCCCCATCTTCCCTTTCATCCTCAGGACAAATTGCAACCTGTACGGAACAGGAGGTTAAAGGTGCTGATGCTCCAAGTAGGGAGATTGCTAGTAAAGTGGCTGGAATGGCGAACCCGAGCACAAGGAGATGAGAAATGAGGTGCGTTTTAGAAACCTTTCCCCATCACACGGTGTACCATCTTCTGGGTTTCTCATGCATGTTTTCGATGTAGGAAGATGCCCTTGAACCTGGAGATTTGGGACCCATGCGATGGGTAGCACGCAGTATTACTTTAAAGGGTCTGCGTTTGCTCACCCAACCTCACCAAACCTCTCAGCCCCAAGAGGGTCCACCCTTATGTCTCATCCAGCTGTGGGACTAGATATGGTCAATCCAGGTTGCATCACAGCCCCTGAACGAATTGGGTAAGAATTTCTCTCTCTTTCCCTGTCTTTGTTTCATGGGTTTTTAAAAGTAATTTATTTTTATAATGGGGTTTAGCTGCTTTTCACGGCTGTGTTTATGCCGCTTTACACCCACTTGACACACTAACAGAGAGATATCAATACATAGGTTTTAAGATTATTACTAGTCAGATATATTCTTGTGCGGTGAATCGGGCGTGTTGAGTCCAGTTCTCTGAGCAAGGAGTAGGTCTTGTCTGTTACATATTGGGTTTATGGAACGGTATCTGAGCTAATTTGAAACTCTTGTTTTATGGATCACCCCACCTCACCTTTCCCGTTAAGCAGCCATAGTGTGTTTTCTGCATGTGTGACTCTGTTCTGTTTTGTAATTCAGTTCAAGTGTAACGGATTTTACATTCCCTCTATAAGTGACACCTTATGAGAAGTGTCCTTTTCTGTGTGACTTATTTCACTTAGAATCGTTGTACCTAAATCCACTCATCATGCTGCTACTAGCCTTATGACATTGATTTCATGGCTGAGTGATATTCCATTGTACATATGGACCTCAAATTTTTTATCCATTTTTCGCTTTCCTGGGATATTTAAGGTGGAATGAAGTGGAGGTCCTTGTCAACAGAGCAGCCCTAAACTTTGGGGTGCTTGTGTCTTGCTGATTTTCAATTTTCCCACTTTATCCCCCTATGCGTGGAAGTGCCCTATGCTCTCTAAGCTGTGTTTTTTAGATGTTTCAGGACACACCGTACACTTCTCCATAGTGGCTGTTGGCAATTTACATCCCGCCCATCAGTGTAGCAAGGCTCCCATTTCTCCATGGCCTGTCCTGCATTTCTGGTTTTGACACTTTTTTCGGCATGGCCCTTTTGACCGATGGGAAGCGAGACTTCTTTGTATCGCTGATTTGCCTTTCCAGGTTGCTTGGTTGGCCAAAAAGGGCGTATGCGTTTTTTCCTGAATATATTCAGGAAAAAACGCATACGCCCTTTTTGGCCAAGGGCATCATTGTCAACGTTTTGCCGCTTTTCATGTGCTTTAAAGGCGATTCGAATCTACCTCCTGAAATCTGTTTCCTGCAATTCTGCCTTGATTTCAAATCCTCTTCTTTGCCTTCCCTCAATATATTTGTGGACGAGAGTTATCATTTATAACTCTGCAGATTTGTGAATTGCAGTGCCCTGAAGCTCCATTTTACAACTCGCTTTTTCGGGAGCTGGCCGCAAAAGCGCAGGATGGCTTCAGGCCCTGTTCTGGTTCCGGGGGGCAGGCTGAGCCTGTGGTTAATTCTTCTTCCTGATGGGAAAATAGAGTGACCTGTGCCTGTCCCAACACCAAGAGCTAGTCTCTCATTGGTTCCTCGTCTTCCCGTTCATCCTCAGGACAAATTGCAACCTGTACGGAACAGGAGGTTAAAGGTGCTGATGCTCCAAGTAGGGAGATTGCTAGTAAAGTGGCTGGAATGGCGAACCCGAGCACAAGGAGATGAGAAATGAGGTGCGTTTTAGAAACCTTTCCCCATCACACGGTGTACCATCTTCTGGGTTTCTCATGCATGTTTTCAATGTAGGAAGATGCCCTTGAACCTGGAGATTTGGGACCCATGCGATGGGTAGCACGCAGTATTACTTTAAAGGGTCTGCGTTTGCTCACCCAACCTCACCAAACCTCTCAGCCCCAAGAGTGTCCACCCTTATGTCTCATCCAGCTGTGGGTCTAGATATGGTCAATCCAGGTTGCATCACAGACCCTGAACGAATTGTGTAAGAATTTCTCTCTCTTTCCCTGTCTTTGTTTCATGGGTTTTGAAAACTAAGTTATTTTTATAATGGGGTTTAGCTGCTTTTCACGGCTGTGTTTATGCCGCTTTACACCCACTTGACACACTAACAGAGAGATATCAATACATAGGTTTTAAGATTATTACTAGTCAGATATATTCTTGTGCGGTGAATCGGGCGTGTTGAGTCCAGTTCTCTGAGCAAGGAGTAGGTCTTGTCTGTTACATATTGGGTTTCTGGAACGGTATCTGAGCTAATTTGAAACTCTTGTTTTATGTATCACCCCACCTCACCTTTCCCGTTAAGCAGCCATAGTGTGTTTTCTGCATGTGTGACTCTGTTCTGTTTTGTAATTCAGTTCAAGTGTAACGGATTTTACATTCCCTCTATAAGTGACACCTTATGAGAAGTGTCCTTTTCTGTGTGACTTATTTCACTTAGAATCGTCGTACCTAAATCCACTCATCATGCTGCTACTAGCCTTATGACATTGATTTCATGGCTGAGTGATATTCCATTGTACATATGGACCTCAAATTTTTTATCCAATTTTCGCTTTCCTGGGATATTTAAGGTGGAATGAAGTGGAGGTCCTTGTCAACAGAGCAGCCCTAAACTTTGGGGTGCTTGTGTCTTGCTGATTTTCAATTTTCCCACTTTATCCCCCTATGCGTGGAAGTGCCCTTTGCTCTCTAAGCTGTGTTTTTTAGATGTTTCAGGACACACCGTACACTTCTCCATAGTGGCTGTTGGCAATTTACATCCCGCCCATCAGTGTAGCCAGGCTCCCATTTCTCCATGGCCTGTCCTGCATTTCTTTTTTTGACACTTTTTTCGGCATGGCCCTTTTGACCGATGGGAAGCGAGACTTCTTTGTAGCGCTGCTTTGCCTTTTCAGGTTGCTTGGTTGGCCAAAAAGGGCGTATGCGTTTTTTCCTGAATATATTCAGGAAAAAACGCATACGCCCTTTTTGGCCAAGGGCATCATTGTCAACGTTTTGCCGCTTTTCATGTGCTTTAAAGGCGATTCGAATCTACCTCCTGAAATCTGTTTCCTGCAATTCTGCCTTGATTTCAATTCCTCCTCTTTGCCTTCCCTCAATATATTTGTGGACGAGAGTTATCATTTATAACTCTGCAGATTTGTGAATTGCAGTGTCCTGAAGCTCCATTTTACAAGTCGCTTTTTTGGGAGCTGGCCGCAAAAGCGCAGGATGGCTTCAGGCCCTGTTCTGGTTCCGGGGGGCAGGCTGAGCCTGTGGTTAATTCTTCTTCCTGATGGGAAAATAGAGTGACCTGTGCCTGTCCCAACACCAAGAGCTAGTCTCTCATTGGTTCCCCGTCTTCCCGTTCATCCTCAGGACAAATTGCAACCTGTACGGAACAGGAGGTTAAAGGTGCTGATGCTCCAAGTAGGGAGATTGCTAGTAAAGTGGCTGGAATGGCGAACCCGAGCACAAGGAGATGAGAAATGAGGTGCGTTTTAGAAACCTTTCCCCATCACACGGTGTACCATCTTCTGGGTTTCTCATGCATGTTTTCGATGTAGGAAGATGCCCTTGAACCTGGAGATTTGGGACCCATGCGATGGGTAGCACGCAGTATTACTTTAAAGGGTCTGCGTTTGCTCACCCAACCTCACCAAACCTCTCAGCCCCAAGAGTGTCCACCCTTATGTCTCATCCAGCTGTGGGTCTAGATATGGTCAATCCAGGTTGCATCACAGACCCTGAACGAATTGTGTAAGAATTTCTCTCTCTTTCACTGTCTTTGTTTCATGGGTTTTGAAAAGTAGTTTATTTTTATAATGGGGTTTAGCTGCTTTTCACGGCTGTGTTTATGCCGCTTTACACCCACTTGACACACTAACAGAGAGATATCAATACATAGGTTTTAAGATTATTACTAGTCAGATATATTCTTGTGCGGTGAATCGGGCGTGTTGAGTCCAGTTCTCTGAGCAAGGAGTAGGTCTTGTCTGTTACATATTGGGTTTATGGAACGGTATCTGAGCTAATTTGAAACTCTTGTTTTATGTATCACCCCACCTCACCTTTCCCGTTAAGCAGCCATAGTGTGTTTTCTGCATGTGTGACTCTGTTCTGTATTGTAATTCAGTTCAAGTGTAACGGTTTTTACATTCCCTCTATAAGTGACACCTTATGAGAAGTGTCCTTTTCTGTGTGACTTATTTCACTTAGAATCGTCGTACCTAAATCCACTCATCATGCTGCTACTAGCCTTATGACATTGATTTCATGGCTGAGTGATATTCCATTGTACATAAGGACCACAACTTTTTTATCCATTTTTCGCTTTCCTGGGATATTTAAGGTGGAATGAAGTGGAGGTCCTTGTCAACAGAGCAGCCCTAAACTTTGGGGTGCTTGTGTCTTGCTGATTTTCAATTTTCCCACTTTATCCCCCCATGCGTGGAAGTGCCCTATGCTCTCTAAGCTGTGTTTTTTAGATGTTTCAGGACACACCGTACACTTCTCCAGAGTGGCTGTTGGCAATTTACATCACGCCCATCAGTGTAGCAAGGCTCCCATTTCTCCATGGCCTGTCCTGCATTTCTGGTTTTGACACTTTTTTCAGCATGGCCCTTTTGACCGATGGGAAGCGAGACTTCTTTGTAGCGCTGATTTGCCTTTCCAGGTTGCTTGGTTGGCCAAAAAGGGCGTATGCGTTTTTTCCTGAATATATTCAGGAAAAAACGCATACGCCCTTTTTGGCCAAGGACATCATTGTCAACGTTTTGCCGCTTTTCATGTGCTTTAAAGGCGATTCGAATCTACCTCCTGAAATCTGTTTCCTGCAATTCTGCCTTGATTTCAAATCCTCTTCTTTGCCTTCCCTCAATATATTTGTGGACGAGAGTTATCATTTATAACTCTGCAGGTTTGTGAATTGCAGTGCCCTGAAGCTCCATTTTACAAGTCGCTTTTTTGGGAGCTGGCCGCAAAAGCGCAGGATGGCTTCAGGCCCTGTTCTGGTTCCGGGGGGCAGGCTGAGCCTGTGGTTAATTCTTCTTCCTGATGGGAAAATAGAGTGACCTCTGCCTGTCCCAAAACCAAGAGCTAGTCTCTCATTGGTTCCCCGTCTTCCCGTTCATCCTCAGGACAAATTGCAACCTGTACGGAACAGGAGGTTAAAGGTGCTGAGGCTCCAAGTAGGGAGATTGCTAGTAAAGTGGCTGGAATGGTGAACCCGAGCACAAGGAGATGAGAAATGAGGTGCGTTTTAGAAACCTTTCCCCATCACACGGTGTACCATCTTCTGGGTTTCTCATGAATGTTTTCGATGTAGGAAGAGGCCCTTGAACCTGGAGATTTGGGACCCATGCGATGGGTAGCACGCAGTATTACTTTAAAGGGTCTGCGTTTGCTCACCCAACCTCACCAAACCTCTCAGCCCCAAGAGTGTCCACCCTTATGTCTCATCCAGCTGTGGGTCTAGATATGGTCAATCCAGGTTGCATCACAGCCCCTGAACGAATTGTGTAAGAATTTCTCTCTCTTTCCCTGTCTTTGTTTCATGGGTTTTTAAAAGTAATTTATTTTTATAATGGGGTTTAGCTGCTTTTCACGGCTGTGTTTATGCCGCTTTACACCCACTTGACACAATAACAGAGGGATATCAATACATAGGTTTTAAGATTATTACTAGTCAGATATATTCTTGTGCGGTGAATCGGGCGTGTTGAGTCCAGTTCTCTGAGCAAGGAGTAGGTCTTGTCTATTACATATTGGGTTTATGGAACGGTATCTGAGCTAATTTGAAACTCTTGTTTTATGGATCACCCCACCTCACCTTTCCCGTTAAGCAGCCATAGTGTGTTTTCTGCATGTGTGACTCTGTTCTGTTTTGTAATTCAGTTCAAGTGTAACGGTTTTTACATTCCCTCTATAAGTGACACCTTATGAGAAGTGTCCTTTTCTGTGTGACTTATTTCACTTAGAATCGTCGTACCTAATTCCACTCATCATGCTGCTACTAGCCTTATGACATTGATTTCATGGCTGAGTGATATTCCATTGTACATAAGGACCACAACTTTTTTATCCATTTTTCGCTTTCCTGGGATATTTAAGGTGGAATGAAGTCGAGGTCCTTGTCAACAGAGCAGCCCTAAACTTTGGGGTGCTTGTGTCTTGCTGATTTTCAATTTTCCCACTTTATCCCCCAATGCGTGGAAGTGCCCTATGCTCTCTAAGCTGTGTTTTTTAGATGTTTCAGGACACACCGTACCCTTCTCCAGAGTGGCTGTGGGCAATTTACATCCCGCCCATCAGTGTAGCAAGGCTCCCATTTCTCCATGGCCTGTCCTGCATTTCTGGTTTTGACACTTTTTTCACCATGGCCCTTTTGACCGATGGGAAGCGAGACTTCTTTGTAGCGCTGATTTGCCTTTCCAGGTTGCTTGGTTGGCCAAAAAGGTCGCATGCGTTTTTTCCTGAATATATTCAGGAAAAAACGCATACGCCCTTTTTGGCCAAGGGCATCATTGTCAACGTTTTGCCACTTTTCATGTGCTTTAAAGGCGATTCGAATCTACCTCCTGAAATCTGTTTCCTGCAATTCTGCCTTGATTTCAAATCCTCTTCTTTGCCTTCCCTCAATATATTTGTGGACGAGAGTTATCATTTATAACTCTGCAGGTTTGTGAATTGCAGTGCCCTGAAGCTCCATTTTACAAGTCGCTTTTTTGGGAGCTGGCCGCAAAAGCGCAGGATGGCTTCAGGCCCTGTTCTGGTTCCGGGGGGCAGGCTGAGCCTGTGGTTAATTCTTCTTCCTGATGGGAAAATAGAGTGACCTGTGCCTGTCCCAACACCAAGAGCTAGTCTCTCATTGGTTCCCCGTCTTCCCGTTCATCCTCAGGACAAATTGCAACCTGTACGGAACAGGAGGTTAAAGGTGCTGATGCTCCAAGTAGGGAGATTGCTAGTAAAGTGGCTGGAATGGCGAACCCGAGCACAAGGAGATGAGAAATGAGGTGCGTTTTAGAAACCTTTCCCCATCACACGGTGTACCATCTTCTGGGTTTCTCATGCATGTTTTCGATGTAGGAAGATGCCCTTGAACCTGGAGATTTGGGACCCATGCGATGGGTAGCACGCAGTATTACTTTAAACGGTCTGCGTTTGCTCACCCAACCTCACCAAACCTCTCAGCCCCAAGAGTGTCCACCCTTATGTCTCATCCAGCTGTGTGTCTAGATATGGTCAATCCAGGTTGCATCACAGCCCCTGAACGAATTGTGTAAGAATTTCTCTCTCTTTCCCTGTCTTTGTTTCATGGGTTTTTAAAAGTAATTTATTTTTATAATGGGGTTTAGCTGCTTTTCACGGCTGTGTTTATGCCGCTTTACACCCACTTGACACTCTAACAGAGAGATATCAATACATAGGTTTTAAGATTATTACTAGTCAGATATATTCTTGTGCGGTGAATCGGGCGTGTTGAGTCCAGTTCTCTGAGCAAGGAGTAGGTCTTGTCTATTACATATTGGGTTTATGGAACGGTATCTGAGCTAATTTGAAACTCTTGTTTTATGTATCACCCCACCTCACCTTTCCCGTTAAGCAGCCATAGTGTGTTTTCTGCATGTGTGACTCTGTTCTGTTTTGTAATTCAGTTCAAGTGTAACGGTTTTTACATTCCCTCTATAAGTGACACCTTATGAGAAGTGTCCTTTTCTGTGTGACTTATTTCACTTAGAATCGTCGTACCTAAATCCACTCATCATGCTGCTACTAGCCTTATGACATTGATTTCATGGCTGAGTGATATTCCATTGTACATAAGGACCACAACTTTTTTATCCATTTTTCGCTTTCCTGGGATATTTAAGGTGGAATGAAGTGGAGGTCCTTGTCAACAGAGCAGCCCTAAACTTTGGGGTGCTTGTGTCTTGCTGATTTTCAATTTTCCCACTTTATCCCCCCATGCGTGGAAGTGCCCTATGCTCTCTAAGCTGTGTTTTTTAGATGTTTCAGGACACACCGTACACTTCTTCAGAGTGGCTGTTGGAAATTTACATCCCGCCCATCAGTGTAGCAAGGCTCCCATTTCTCCATGGCCTGTCCTGCATTTCTGGTTTTGACACTTTTTTCGGCATGGCCCTTTTGACCGATGGGAAGCGAGACTTCTTTGTAGCGCTGATTTGCCTTTCCAGGTTGCTTGGTTGGCCAAAAAGGGCGTATGCGTTTTTTCCTGAATATATTCAGGAAAAAACGCATACGCCCTTTTTGGCCAAGGGCCTCATTGTCAACGTTTTGCCGCTTTTCATGTGCTTTAAAGGCGATTCGAATCTACCTCCTGAAATCTGTTTCCTGCAATTCTGCCTTGATTTCAAATCCTCTTCTTTGCCTTCCCTCAATATATTTGTGGACGAGAGTTATCATTTATAACTCTGCAGGTTTGTGAATTGCAGTGCCCTGAAGCTCCATTTTACAAGTCGCTTTTTTGGGAGCTGGCCGCAAAAGCGCAGGATGGCTTCAGGCCCTGTTCTGGTTCCGGGGGGCAGGCTGAGCCTGTGGTTAATTCTTCTTCCTGATGGGAAAATAGAGTGACCTGTGCCTGTCCCAACACCAAGAGCTAGTCTCTCATTGGTTCCCCGTCTTCCCGTTCATCCTCAGGACAAATTGCAACCTGTACGGAACAGGAGGTTAAAGGTGCTGATGCTCCAAGTAGGGAGATTGCTAGTAAAGTGGCTGGAATGGCGAACCCGAGCACAAGGAGATGAGAAATGAGGTGCGTTTTAGAAACCTTTCCCCATCACACGGTGTACCATCTTCTGGGTTTCTCATGCATGTTTTCGATGTAGGAAGATGCCCTTGAACCTGGAGATTTGGGACCCATGCGATGGGTAGCACGCAGTATTACTTTAAACGGTCTGCGTTTGCTCACCCAACCTCACCAAACCTCTCAGCCCCAAGAGTGTCCACCCTTATGTCTCATCCAGCTGTGTGTCTAGATATGGTCAATCCAGGTTGCATCACAGCCCCTGAACGAATTGTGTAAGAATTTCTCTCTCTTTCCCTGTCTTTGTTTCATGGGTTTTTAAAAGTAATTTATTTTTATAATGGGGTTTAGCTGCTTTTCACGGCTGTGTTTATGCCGCTTTACACCCACTTGACACTCTAACAGAGAGATATCAATACATAGGTTTTAAGATTATTACTAGTCAGATATATTCTTGTGCGGTGAATCGGGCGTGTTGAGTCCAGTTCTCTGAGCAAGGAGTAGGTCTTGTCTATTACATATTGGGTTTATGGAACGGTATCTGAGCTAATTTGAAACTCTTGTTTTATGTATCACCCCACCTCACCTTTCCCGTTAAGCAGCCATAGTGTGTTTTCTGCATGTGTGACTCTGTTCTGTTTTGTAATTCAGTTCAAGTGTAACGGTTTTTACATTCCCTCTATAAGTGACACCTTATGAGAAGTGTCCTTTTCTGTGTGACTTATTTCACTTAGAATCGTCGTACCTAAATCCACTCATCATGCTGCTACTAGCCTTATGACATTGATTTCATGGCTGAGTGATATTCCATTGTACATAAGGACCACAACTTTTTTATCCATTTTTCGCTTTCCTGGGATATTTAAGGTGGAATGAAGTGGAGGTCCTTGTCAACAGAGCAGCCCTAAACTTTGGGGTGCTTGTGTCTTGCTGATTTTCAATTTTCCCACTTTATCCCCCCATGCGTGGAAGTGCCCTATGCTCTCTAAGCTGTGTTTTTTAGATGTTTCAGGACACACCGTACACTTCTTCAGAGTGGCTGTTGGAAATTTACATCCCGCCCATCAGTGTAGCAAGGCTCCCATTTCTCCATGGCCTGTCCTGCATTTCTGGTTTTGACACTTTTTTCGGCATGGCCCTTTTGACCGATGGGAAGCGAGACTTCTTTGTAGCGCTGATTTGCCTTTCCAGGTTGCTTGGTTGGCCAAAAAGGGCGTATGCGTTTTTTCCTGAATATATTCAGGAAAAAACGCATACGCCTTTTTGGCCAAGGGCCTCATTGTCAACGTTTTGCCGCTTTTCATGTGCTTTAAAGGCGATTCGAATCTACCTCCTGAAATCTGTTTCCTGCAATTCTGCCTTGATTTCAGTTCCTCGTCTTTGCCTTCGCTCAATATATTTGTGGACGAGAGTTATCATTTATAACTCTGCAGATTTGTGAATTGCAGTGCCCTGAAGCTCCATT
Organism: Balaenoptera physalus; assembly: GCF_965194825.1. Classification (NCBI taxonomy): domain Eukaryota; kingdom Metazoa; phylum Chordata; class Mammalia; order Artiodactyla; family Balaenopteridae; genus Balaenoptera; species Balaenoptera physalus. The sequence continues at coordinate 721,002 of NW_028126334.1, forward strand.
TTACAACTCGCTTTTTCGGGAGCTGGCCGCAAAAGCGCAGGATGGCTTCAGGCCCTGTTCTGGTTCCGGGGGGCAGGCTGAGCCTGTGGTTAATTCTTCTTCCTGATGGGAAAATAGAGTGACCTGTGCCTGTCCCAACACCAAGAGCTAGTCTCTCATTGGTTCCCCATCTTCCCTTTCATCCTCAGGACAAATTGCAACCTGTACGGAACAGGAGGTTAAAGGTGCTGATGCTCCAAGTAGGGAGATTGCTAGTAAAGTGGCTGGAATGGCGAACCCGAGCACAAGGAGATGAGAAATGAGGTGCGTTTTAGAAACCTTTCCCCATCACACGGTGTACCATCTTCTGGGTTTCTCATGCATGTTTTCGATGTAGGAAGATGCCCTTGAACCTGGAGATTTGGGACCCATGCGATGGGTAGCACGCAGTATTACTTTAAAGGGTCTGCGTTTGCTCACCCAACCTCACCAAACCTCTCAGCCCCAAGAGGGTCCACCCTTATGTCTCATCCAGCTGTGGGACTAGATATGGTCAATCCAGGTTGCATCACAGCCCCTGAACGAATTGGGTAAGAATTTCTCTCTCTTTCCCTGTCTTTGTTTCATGGGTTTTTAAAAGTAATTTATTTTTATAATGGGGTTTAGCTGCTTTTCACGGCTGTGTTTATGCCGCTTTACACCCACTTGACACACTAACAGAGAGATATCAATACATAGGTTTTAAGATTATTACTAGTCAGATATATTCTTGTGCGGTGAATCGGGCGTGTTGAGTCCAGTTCTCTGAGCAAGGAGTAGGTCTTGTCTGTTACATATTGGGTTTATGGAACGGTATCTGAGCTAATTTGAAACTCTTGTTTTATGGATCACCCCACCTCACCTTTCCCGTTAAGCAGCCATAGTGTGTTTTCTGCATGTGTGACTCTGTTCTGTTTTGTAATTCAGTTCAAGTGTAACGGATTTTACATTCCCTCTATAAGTGACACCTTATGAGAAGTGTCCTTTTCTGTGTGACTTATTTCACTTAGAATCGTTGTACCTAAATCCACTCATCATGCTGCTACTAGCCTTATGACATTGATTTCATGGCTGAGTGATATTCCATTGTACATATGGACCTCAAATTTTTTATCCATTTTTCGCTTTCCTGGGATATTTAAGGTGGAATGAAGTGGAGGTCCTTGTCAACAGAGCAGCCCTAAACTTTGGGGTGCTTGTGTCTTGCTGATTTTCAATTTTCCCACTTTATCCCCCTATGCGTGGAAGTGCCCTATGCTCTCTAAGCTGTGTTTTTTAGATGTTTCAGGACACACCGTACACTTCTCCATAGTGGCTGTTGGCAATTTACATCCCGCCCATCAGTGTAGCAAGGCTCCCATTTCTCCATGGCCTGTCCTGCATTTCTGGTTTTGACACTTTTTTCGGCATGGCCCTTTTGACCGATGGGAAGCGAGACTTCTTTGTATCGCTGATTTGCCTTTCCAGGTTGCTTGGTTGGCCAAAAAGGGCGTATGCGTTTTTTCCTGAATATATTCAGGAAAAAACGCATACGCCCTTTTTGGCCAAGGGCATCATTGTCAACGTTTTGCCGCTTTTCATGTGCTTTAAAGGCGATTCGAATCTACCTCCTGAAATCTGTTTCCTGCAATTCTGCCTTGATTTCAAATCCTCTTCTTTGCCTTCCCTCAATATATTTGTGGACGAGAGTTATCATTTATAACTCTGCAGATTTGTGAATTGCAGTGCCCTGAAGCTCCATTTTACAACTCGCTTTTTCGGGAGCTGGCCGCAAAAGCGCAGGATGGCTTCAGGCCCTGTTCTGGTTCCGGGGGGCAGGCTGAGCCTGTGGTTAATTCTTCTTCCTGATGGGAAAATAGAGTGACCTGTGCCTGTCCCAACACCAAGAGCTAGTCTCTCATTGGTTCCTCGTCTTCCCGTTCATCCTCAGGACAAATTGCAACCTGTACGGAACAGGAGGTTAAAGGTGCTGATGCTCCAAGTAGGGAGATTGCTAGTAAAGTGGCTGGAATGGCGAACCCGAGCACAAGGAGATGAGAAATGAGGTGCGTTTTAGAAACCTTTCCCCATCACACGGTGTACCATCTTCTGGGTTTCTCATGCATGTTTTCGATGTAGGAAGATGCCCTTGAACCTGGAGATTTGGGACCCATGCGATGGGTAGCACGCAGTATTACTTTAAAGGGTCTGCGTTTGCTCACCCAACCTCACCAAACCTCTCAGCCCCAAGAGTGTCCACCCTTATGTCTCATCCAGCTGTGGGTCTAGATATGGTCAATCCAGGTTGCATCACAGACCCTGAACGAATTGTGTAAGAATTTCTCTCTCTTTCACTGTCTTTGTTTCATGGGTTTTGAAAACTAAGTTATTTTTATAATGGGGTTTAGCTGCTTTTCACGGCTGTGTTTATGCCGCTTTACACCCACTTGACACACTAACAGAGAGATATCAATACATAGGTTTTAAGATTATTACTAGTCAGATATATTCTTGTGCGGTGAATCGGGCGTGTTGAGTCCACTTCTCTGAGCAAGGAGTAGGTCTTGTCTGTTACATATTGGGTTTATGGAACGGTATCTGAGCTAATTTGAAACTCTTGCTTTATGTATCACCCCACCTCACCTTTCCCGTTAAGCAGCCATAGTGTGTTTTCTGCATGTGTGACTCTGTTCTGTTTTGTAATTCAGTTCAAGTGTAACGGATTTTACATTCCCTCTATAAGTGACACCTTATGAGAAGTGTCCTTTTCTGTGTGACTTATTTCACTTAGAATCGTCGTACCTAAATCCACTCATCATGCTGCTACTAGCCTTATGACATTGATTTCATGGCTGAGTGATATTCCATTGTACATAAGGACCACAACTTTTTTATCCATTTTTCGCTTTCCTGGGATATTTAAGGTGGAATGAAGTCGAGGTCCTTGTCAACAGAGCAGCCCTAAACTTTGGGGTGCTTGTGTCTTGCTGATTTTCAATTTTCCCACTTTATCCCCCCATGCGTGGAAGTGCCCTATGCTCTCTAAGCTGTGTTTTTTAGATGTTTCAGGACACACCGTACACTTCTCAAAGAGTGGCTGTTGGCAATTTACATCCCGCCCATCAGTGTAGCAAGGCTCCCATTTCTCCATGGCCTGTCCTGCATTTCTGGTTTTGACACTTTTTTCAGCATGGCCCTTTTGACCAATGGGAAGCGAGACTTCTTTGTAGCGCTGATTTGCCTTTCCAGGTTGCTTGGTTGGCCAAAAAGGGCGTATGCGTTTTTTCCTGAATATATTCAGGAAAAAACGCATACGCCCTTTTTGGCCAAGGGCATCATTGTCAACGTTTTGCCGCTTTTCATGTGCTTTAAAGGCGATTCGAATCTACCTCCTGAAATCTGTTTCCTGCAATTCTGCTTTGATTTCAAATCCTCTTCTTTGCCTTCCCTCAATATATTTGTGGACGAGAGTTATCATTTATAACTCTGCAGGTTTGTGAATTGCAGTGCCCTGAAGCTCCATTTTACAACTCGCTTTTTTTGGAGCTGGCCTCAAAAGCGCAGGTTGGCTTCAGGCCCTGTTCTGGTTCCGGGGGGCAGGCTGAGCCTGTGGTTAATTCTTCTTCCTGATGGGAAAATAGAGTGACCTGTGCCTGTCCCAACACCAAGAGCTAGTCTCTCATTGGTTCCCCATCTTCCCTTTCATCCTCAGGACAAATTGCAACCTGTACGGAACAGGAGGTTAAAGGTGCTGATGCTCCAAGTAGGGAGATTGCTAGTAAAGTGGCTGGAATGGCGAACCCGAGCACAAGGAGATGAGAAATGAGGTGCGTTTTAGAAACCTTTCCCCATCACACGGTGTACCCTCTTCTGGGTTTCTCATGCATGTTTTCGATGTAGGAAGATGCCCTTGAACCTGGAGATTTGGGACCCATGCGATGGGTAGCACGCAGTATTACTTTAAAGGGTCTGCGTTTGCTCACCCAACCTCACCAAACCTCTCAGCCCCAAGAGGGTCCACCCTTATGTCTCATCCAGCTGTGGGACTAGATATGGTCAATCCAGGTTGCATCACAGCCCCTGAACGAATTGGGTAAGAATTTCTCTCTCTTTCCCTGTCTTTGTTTCATGGGTTTTTAAAATAATTTATTTTTATAATGGGGTTTAGCTGCTTTTCACGGCTGTGTTTATGCCGCTTTACACCCAATTGACACACTAACAGAGAGATATCAATACATAGGTTTTAAGATTATTACTAGTCAGATATATTCTTGTGCGGTGAATCGGGCGTGTTGAGTCCAGTTCTCTGAGCAAGGAGTAGGTCTTGTCTGTTACATATTGGGTTTCTGGAACGGTATCTGAGCTAATTTGAAACTCTTGTTTTATGGATCACCCCACCTCACCTTTCCCGTTAAGCAGCCATAGTGTGTTTTCTGCATGTGTGACTCTGTTCTGTTTTGTAATTCAGTTCAAGTGTATCGGATTTTACATTCCCTCTATAAGTGACACCTTATGAGAAGTGTCCTTTTCTGTGTGACTTATTTCACTTAGAATCGTCGTACCTAAATCCACTCATCATGCTGCTACTAGCCTTATGACATTGATTTCATGGCTGAGTGACATTCCATTGTACATATGGACCTCAAATTTTTTATCCATTTTTCGCTTTCCTGGGATATTTAAGGTGGAATGAAGTGGAGGTCCTTGTCAACAGAGCAGCCCTAAACTTTGGGGTGCTTGTGTCTTGCTGATTTTCAATTTTCCCACTTTATCCCCGTATGCGTGGAAGTGCCCTATGCTCTCTAAGCTGTGTTTTTTAGATGTTTCAGGACACACCGTACACTTCTCCATAGTGGCTGTTGGCAATTTACATCCCGCCCATCAGTGTAGCAAGGCTCCCATTTCTCCATGGCCTGTCCTGCATTTCTGGTTTTGACACTTTTTTCGGCATGGCCCTTTTGACCGATGGGAAGCGAGACTTCTTTGTAGCGCTGATTTGCCTTTCCAGGTTGCTTGGTTGGCCAAAAAGGGCGTATGCGTTTTTTCCTGAATATATTCAGGAAAAAACGCATACGCCCTTTTTGGCCAAGGGCATCATTGTCAACGTTTTGCCGCTTTTCATGTGCTTTAAAGGCGATTCGAATCTACCTCCTGAAATCTGTTTCCTGCAATTCTGCCTTGATTTCAAATCCTCTTCTTTGCCTTCCCTCAATATATTTGTGGACGAGAGTTATCATTTATAACTCTGCAGGTTTGTGAATTGCAGTGCCCTGAAGCTCCATTTTACAAGTCGCTTTTTGGGGAGCAGGCCACAAAAGCGCAGGATGGCTTCAGGCCCTGTTCTGGTTCCGGGGGGCAGGCTGAGCCTGTGGTTAATTCTTCTTCCTGATGGGAAAATAGAGTGACCTGTGCCTGTCCCAACACCAAGAGCTAGTCTCTCATTGGTTCCTCGTCTTCCCGTTCATCCTCAGGACAAATTGCAACCTGTACGGAACAGGAGGTTAAAGGTGCTGATGCTCCAAGTAGGGAGATTGCTAGTAAAGTGGCTGGAATGGCGAACCCGAGCACAAGGAGATGAGAAATGAGGTGCGTTTTAGAAACCTTTCCCCATCACACGGTGTACCATCTTCTGGGTTTCTCATGCATGTTTTCGATGTAGGAAGATGCCCTTGAACCTGGAGATTTGGGACCCATGCGATGGGTAGCACGCAGTATTACTTTAAAGGGTCTGCGTTTGCTCACCCAACCTCACCAAACCTCTCAGCCCCAAGAGTGTCCACCCTTATGTCTCATCCAGCTGTGGGTCTAGATATGGTCAATCCAGGTTGCATCACAGCCCCTGAACGAATTGTGTAAGAATTTCTCTCTCTTTCCCTGTCTTTGTTTCATGGGTTTTTAAAAGTAATTTATTTTTATAATGGGGTTTAGCTGCTTTTCACGGCTGTGTTTATGCCGCTTTACACCCACTTGACACTCTAACAGAGAGATATCAATACATAGGTTTTAAGATTATTACTAGTCAGATATATTCTTGTGCGGTGAATCGGGCGTGGTGAGTCCAGTTCTCTGAGCAAGGAGTAGGTCTTGTCTGTTACATATTGGGTTTCTGGAACGGTATCTGAGCTAATTTGAAACTCTTGTTTTATGGATCACCCCACCTCACCTTTCCCGTTAAGCAGCCATAGTGTGTTTTCTGCATGTGTGACTCTGTTCTGTTTTGTAATTCAGTTCAAGTGTAACGGATTTTACATTCCCTCTCTAAGTGACACCTTATGAGAAGTGTCCTTTTCTGTGTGACTTATTTCACTTAGAATCGTCGTACCTAAATCCACTCATCATGCTGCTACTAGCCTTATGACATTGATTTCATGGCTGAGTGATATTCCATTGTACATATGGACCTCAAATTTTTTATCCATTTTTCGCTTTCCTGGGATATTTAAGGTGGAATGAAGTGGAGGTCCTTGTCAACAGAGCAGCCCTAAACTTTGGGGTGCTTGTGTCTTGCTGATTTTCAATTTTCCCACTTTATCCCCCTATGCGTGGAAGTGCCCTTTGCTCTCTAAGCTGTGTTTTTTAGATGTTTCAGGACACACCGTACACTTCTCCATAGTGGCTGTTGGCAATTTACATCCCGCCCATCAGTGTAGCAAGGCTCCCATTTCTCCATGGCCTGTCCTGCATTTCTGGTTTTGACACTTTTTTCGGCATGGCCCTTTTGACCGATGGGAAGCGAGACTTCTTTGTAGCGCTGATTTGCCTTTCCAGGTTGCTTGGTTGGCCAAAAATGGCGTATGCGTTTTTTCCTGAATATATTCAGGAAAAAACGCATACGCCCTTTTTGGCCAAGGGCATCATTGTCAACGTTTTGCCGCTTTTCATGTGCTTTAAAGGCGATTCGAATCTACCTCCTGAAATCTGTTTCCTGCAATTCTGCCTTGATTTCAAATCCTCTTCTTTGCCTTCCCTCAATATATTTGTGGACGAGAGTTATCATTTATAACTCTGCAGGTTTGTGAATTGCAGTGCCCTGAAGCTCCATTTTACAAGTCGCTTTTTGGGGAGCTGGCCGCAAAAGCGCAGGATGGCTTCAGGCCCTGTTCTGGTTCCGGGGGGCAGGCTGAGCCTGTGGTTAATTCTTCTTCCTGATGGGAAAATAGAGTGACCTGTGCCTGTCCCAACACCAAGAGCTAGTCTCTCATTGGTTCCCCGTCTTCCCGTTCATCCTCAGGACAAATTGCAACCTGTACGGAACAGGAGGTTAAAGGTGCTGATGCTCCAAGTAGGGAGATTGCTAGTAAAGTGGCTGGAATGGAGAACCCGAGCACAAGGAGATGAGAAATGAGGTGCGTTTTAGAAACCTTTCCCCATCACACGGTGTACCATCTTCTGGGTTTCTCATGCATGTTTTCGATGTAGGAAGATGCCCTTGAACCTGGAGATTTGGGACCCATGCGATGGGTAGCACGCAGTATTACTTTAAAGGGTCTGCGTTTGCTCACCCAACCTCACCAAACCTCTCAGCCCCAAGAGTGTCCACCCTTATGTCTCATCCAGCTGTGGGTCTAGATATGGTCAATCCAGGTTGCATCACAGCCCCTGAACGAATTGTGTAAGAATTTCTCTCTCTTTCCCTGTCTTTGTTTCATGGGTTTTTAAAAGTAATTTATTTTTATAATGGGGTTTAGCTGCTTTTCATGGCTGTGTTTATGCCGCTTTACACCCACTTGACACTCTAACAGAGAGATATCAATACATAGGTTTTAAGATTATTACTAGTCAGATATATTCTTGTGCGGTGAATCGGGCGTGGTGAGTCCAGTTCTCTGAGCAAGGAGTAGGTCTTGTCTGTTACATATTGGGTTTATGGAACGGTATCTGAGCTAATTTGAAACTCTTGTTTTATGTATCACCCCACCTCACCTTTCCCGTTAAGCAGCCATAGTGTGTTTTCTGCATGTGTGACTCTGTTCTGTTTTGTAATTCAGTTCAAGTGTAACGGATTTTACATTCCCTCTATAAGTGACACCTTATGAGAAGTGTCCTTTTCTGTGTGACTTATTTCACTTAGAATCGTCGTACCTAAATCCACTCATCATGCTGCTACTAGCCTTATGACATTGATTTCATGGCTGAGTGATATTCCATTGTACATAAGGACCACAACTTTTTTATCCATTTTTCGCTTTCCTGGGATATTTAAGGTGGAATGAAGTGGAGGTCCTTGTCAACAGAGCAGCCCTAAACTTTGGGGTGCTTGTGTCTTGCTGATTTTCAATTTTCCCACTTTATCCCCCCATGCGTGGAAGTGCCCTATGCTCTCTAAGCTGTGTTTTTTAGATGTTTCAGGACACACCGTACACTTCTCAAATAGTGGCTGTTGGCAATTTATATCCCGCCCATCAGTGTAGCAAGGCTCCCATTTCTCCATGGCCTGTCCTGCATTTCTGGTTTTGACACTTTTTTCAGCATGGCCCTTTTGACCAATGGGAAGCGCGACTTCTTTGTAGCGCTGATTTGCCTTTCCAGGTTGCTTGGTTGGCCAAAAAGGGCGTATGCGTTTTTTCCTGAATATATTCAGGAAAAAACGCATACGCCCTTTTTGGCCAAGGGCATCATTGTCAACGTTTTGCCGCTTTTCATGTGCTTTAAAGGCGATTCGAATCTACCTCCTGAAATCTCTTTCCTGCAATTCTGCCTTGATTTCAAATCCTCTTCTTTGCCTTCCCTGAATATATTTGTGGACGAGAGTTATCATTTATAACTCTGCAGGTTTGTGAATTGCAGTGCCCTGAAGCTCCATTTTACAAATCGCTTTTTGGGGAGCTGGCCGCAAAAGCGCAGGATGGCTTCAGGCCCTGTTCTGGTTCCGGGGGGCAGGCTGAGCCTGTGGTTAATTCTTCTTCCTGATGGGAAAATAGAGTGACCTGTGCCTGTCCCAACACCAAGAGCTAGTCTCTCATTGGTTCCCCGTCTTCCCGTTCATCCTCAGGACAAATTGCAACCTGTACGGAACAGGAGGTTAAAGGTGCTGATGCTCCAAGTAGGGAGATTGCTAGTAAAGTGGCTGGAATGGCGAACCCGAGCACAAGGAGATGAGAAATGAGGTGCGTTTTAGAAACCTTTCCCCATCACACGGTGTACCATCTTCTGGGTTTCTCATGCATGTTTTCGATGTAGGAAGATGCCCTTGAACCTGGAGATTTGGGACCCATGCGATGGGTAGCACGCAGTATTACTTTAAAGGGTCTGCGTTTGCTCACCCAACCTCACCAAACCTCTCAGCCCCAAGAGTGTCCACCCTTATGTCTCATCCAGCTGTGGGTCTAGATATGGTCAATCCAGGTTGCATCACAGCCCCTGAACGAATTGTGTAAGAATTTCTCTCTCTTTCCCTGTCTTTGTTTCATGGGTTTTGAAAAGTAATTTATTTTTATAATGGGGTTTAGCTGCTTTTCACGGCTGTGTTTATGCCGCTTTACACCCACTTGACACACTAACAGAGAGATATCAATACATAGGTTTTAAGATTATTACTAGTCAGATATATTCTTGTGCGGTGAATCGGGCGTGTTGAGTCCAGTTCTCTGAGCAAGGAGTAGGTCTTGTCTATTACATATTGGGTTTATGGAACGGTATCTGAGCTAATTTGAAACTCTTGTTTTATGTATCACCCCACCTCACCTTTCCCGTTAAGCAGCCATAGTGTGTTTTCTGCATGTGTGACTCTGTTCTGTTTTGTAATTCAGTTCAAGTGTAACGGTTTTTACATTCCCTCTATAAGTGACACCTTATGAGAAGTGTCCTTTTCTGTGTGACTTATTTCACTTAGAATCGTCGTACCTAAATCCACTCATCATGCTGCTACTAGCCTTATGACATTGATTTCATGGCTGAGTGATATTCCATTGTACATAAGGACCACAACTTTTTTATCCATTTTTCGCTTTCCTGGGATATTTAAGGTGGAATGAAGTGGAGGTCCTTGTCAACAGAGCAGCCCTAAACTTTGGGGTGCTTGTGTCTTGCTGATTTTCAATTTTCCCACTTTATCCCCCCATGCGTGGAAGTGCCCTATGCTCTCTAAGCTGTGTTTTTTAGATGTTTCAGGACACACCGTACACTTCTTCAGAGTGGCTGTTGGAAATTTACATCCCGCCCATCAGTGTAGCAAGGCTCCCATTTCTCCATGGCCTGTCCTGCATTTCTGGTTTTGACACTTTTTTCGGCATGGCCCTTTTGACCGATGGGAAGCGAGACTTCTTTGTAGCGCTGATTTGCCTTTCCAGGTTGCTTGGTTGGCCAAAAAGGGCGTATGCGTTTTTTCCTGAATATATTCAGGAAAAAACGCATACGCCCTTTTTGGCCAAGGGCCTCATTGTCAACGTTTTGCCGCTTTTCATGTGCTTTAAAGGCGATTCGAATCTACCTCCTGAAATCTGTTTCCTGCAATTCTGCCTTGATTTCAAATCCTCTTCTTTGCCTTCCCTCAATATATTTGTGGACGAGAGTTATCATTTATAACTCTGCAGGTTTGTGAATTGCAGTGCCCTGAAGCTCCATTTTACAAGTCGCTTTTTTGGGAGCTGGCCGCAAAAGCGCAGGATGGCTTCAGGCCCTGTTCTGGTTCCGGGGGGCAGGCTGAGCCTGTGGTTAATTCTTCTTCCTGATGGGAAAATAGAGTGACCTGTGCCTGTCCCAACACCAAGAGCTAGTCTCTCATTGGTTCCCCGTCTTCCCGTTCATCCTCAGGACAAATTGCAACCTGTACGGAACAGGAGGTTAAAGGTGCTGATGCTCCAAGTAGGGAGATTGCTAGTAAAGTGGCTGGAATGGCGAACCCGAGCACAAGGAGATGAGAAATGAGGTGCGTTTTAGAAACCTTTCCCCATCACACGGTGTACCATCTTCTGGGTTTCTCATGCATGTTTTCGATGTAGGAAGATGCCCTTGAACCTGGAGATTTGGGACCCATGCGATGGGTAGCACGCAGTATTACTTTAAACGGTCTGCGTTTGCTCACCCAACCTCACCAAACCTCTCAGCCCCAAGAGTGTCCACCCTTATGTCTCATCCAGCTGTGTGTCTAGATATGGTCAATCCAGGTTGCATCACAGCCCCTGAACGAATTGTGTAAGAATTTCTCTCTCTTTCCCTGTCTTTGTTTCATGGGTTTTTAAAAGTAATTTATTTTTATAATGGGGTTTAGCTGCTTTTCACGGCTGTGTTTATGCCGCTTTACACCCACTTGACACTCTAACAGAGAGATATCAATACATAGGTTTTAAGATTATTACTAGTCAGATATATTCTTGTGCGGTGAATCGGGCGTGTTGAGTCCAGTTCTCTGAGCAAGGAGTAGGTCTTGTCTATTACATATTGGGTTTATGGAACGGTATCTGAGCTAATTTGAAACTCTTGTTTTATGTATCACCCCACCTCACCTTTCCCGTTAAGCAGCCATAGTGTGTTTTCTGCATGTGTGACTCTGTTCTGTTTTGTAATTCAGTTCAAGTGTAACGGTTTTTACATTCCCTCTATAAGTGACACCTTATGAGAAGTGTCCTTTTCTGTGTGACTTATTTCACTTAGAATCGTCGTACCTAAATCCACTCATCATGCTGCTACTAGCCTTATGACATTGATTTCATGGCTGAGTGATATTCCATTGTACATAAGGACCACAACTTTTTTATCCATTTTTCGCTTTCCTGGGATATTTAAGGTGGAATGAAGTGGAGGTCCTTGTCAACAGAGCAGCCCTAAACTTTGGGGTGCTTGTGTCTTGCTGATTTTCAATTTTCCCACTTTATCCCCCCATGCGTGGAAGTGCCCTATGCTCTCTAAGCTGTGTTTTTTAGATGTTTCAGGACACACCGTACACTTCTTCAGAGTGGCTGTTGGAAATTTACATCCCGCCCATCAGTGTAGCAAGGCTCCCATTTCTCCATGGCCTGTCCTGCATTTCTGGTTTTGACACTTTTTTCGGCATGGCCCTTTTGACCGATGGGAAGCGAGACTTCTTTGTAGCGCTGATTTGCCTTTCCAGGTTGCTTGGTTGGCCAAAAAGGGCGTATGCGTTTTTTCCTGAATATATTCAGGAAAAAACGCATACGCCCTTTTTGGCCAAGGGCCTCATTGTCAACGTTTTGCCGCTTTTCATGTGCTTTAAAGGCGATTCGAATCTACCTCCTGAAATCTGTTTCCTGCAATTCTGCCTTGATTTCAGTTCCTCGTCTTTGCCTTCGCTCAATATATTTGTGGACGAGAGTTATCATTTATAACTCTGCAGATTTGTGAATTGCAGTGCCCTGAAGCTCCATTTTACAACTCGCTTTTTCGGGAGCTGGCCGCAAAAGCGCAGGATGGCTTCAGGCCCTGTTCTGGTTCCGGGGGGCAGGCTGAGCCTGTGGTTAATTCTTCTTCCTGATGGGAAAATAGAGTGACCTGTGCCTGTCCCAACACCAAGAGCTAGTCTCTCATTGGTTCCCCATCTTCCCTTTCATCCTCAGGACAAATTGCAACCTGTACGGAACAGGAGGTTAAAGGTGCTGATGCTCCAAGTAGGGAGATTGCTAGTAAAGTGGCTGGAATGGCGAACCCGAGCACAAGGAGATGAGAAATGAGGTGCGTTTTAGAAACCTTTCCCCATCACACGGTGTACCATCTTCTGGGTTTCTCATGCATGTTTTCGATGTAGGAAGATGCCCTTGAACCTGGAGATTTGGGACCCATGCGATGGGTAGCACGCAGTATTACTTTAAAGGGTCTGCGTTTGCTCACCCAACCTCACCAAACCTCTCAGCCCCAAGAGGGTCCACCCTTATGTCTCATCCAGCTGTGGGACTAGATATGGTCAATCCAGGTTGCATCACAGCCCCTGAACGAATTGGGTAAGAATTTCTCTCTCTTTCCCTGTCTTTGTTTCATGGGTTTTTAAAAGTAATTTATTTTTATAATGGGGTTTAGCTGCTTTTCACGGCTGTGTTTATGCCGCTTTACACCCACTTGACACACTAACAGAGAGATATCAATACATAGGTTTTAAGATTATTACTAGTCAGATATATTCTTGTGCGGTGAATCGGGCGTGTTGAGTCCAGTTCTCTGAGCAAGGAGTAGGTCTTGTCTGTTACATATTGGGTTTATGGAACGGTATCTGAGCTAATTTGAAACTCTTGTTTTATGGATCACCCCACCTCACCTTTCCCGTTAAGCAGCCATAGTGTGTTTTCTGCATGTGTGACTCTGTTCTGTTTTGTAATTCAGTTCAAGTGTAACGGATTTTACATTCCCTCTATAAGTGACACCTTATGAGAAGTGTCCTTTTCTGTGTGACTTATTTCACTTAGAATCGTTGTACCTAAATCCACTCATCATGCTGCTACTAGCCTTATGACATTGATTTCATGGCTGAGTGATATTCCATTGTACATATGGACCTCAAATTTTTTATCCATTTTTCGCTTTCCTGGGATATTTAAGGTGGAATGAAGTGGAGGTCCTTGTCAACAGAGCAGCCCTAAACTTTGGGGTGCTTGTGTCTTGCTGATTTTCAATTTTCCCACTTTATCCCCCTATGCGTGGAAGTGCCCTATGCTCTCTAAGCTGTGTTTTTTAGATGTTTCAGGACACACCGTACACTTCTCCATAGTGGCTGTTGGCAATTTACATCCCGCCCATCAGTGTAGCAAGGCTCCCATTTCTCCATGGCCTGTCCTGCATTTCTGGTTTTGACACTTTTTTCGGCATGGCCCTTTTGACCGATGGGAAGCGAGACTTCTTTGTATCGCTGATTTGCCTTTCCAGGTTGCTTGGTTGGCCAAAAAGGGCGTATGCGTTTTTTCCTGAATATATTCAGGAAAAAACGCATACGCCCTTTTTGGCCAAGGGCATCATTGTCAACGTTTTGCCGCTTTTCATGTGCTTTAAAGGCGATTCGAATCTACCTCCTGAAATCTGTTTCCTGCAATTCTGCCTTGATTTCAAATCCTCTTCTTTGCCTTCCCTCAATATATTTGTGGACGAGAGTTATCATTTATAACTCTGCAGATTTGTGAATTGCAGTGCCCTGAAGCTCCATTTTACAACTCGCTTTTTCGGGAGCTGGCCGCAAAAGCGCAGGATGGCTTCAGGCCCTGTTCTGGTTCCGGGGGGCAGGCTGAGCCTGTGGTTAATTCTTCTTCCTGATGGGAAAATAGAGTGACCTGTGCCTGTCCCAACACCAAGAGCTAGTCTCTCATTGGTTCCTCGTCTTCCCGTTCATCCTCAGGACAAATTGCAACCTGTACGGAACAGGAGGTTAAAGGTGCTGATGCTCCAAGTAGGGAGATTGCTAGTAAAGTGGCTGGAATGGCGAACCCGAGCACAAGGAGATGAGAAATGAGGTGCGTTTTAGAAACCTTTCCCCATCACACGGTGTACCATCTTCTGGGTTTCTCATGCATGTTTTCGATGTAGGAAGATGCCCTTGAACCTGGAGATTTGGGACCCATGCGATGGGTAGCACGCAGTATTACTTTAAAGGGTCTGCGTTTGCTCACCCAACCTCACCAAACCTCTCAGCCCCAAGAGTGTCCACCCTTATGTCTCATCCAGCTGTGGGTCTAGATATGGTCAATCCAGGTTGCATCACAGACCCTGAACGAATTGTGTAAGAATTTCTCTCTCTTTCACTGTCTTTGTTTCATGGGTTTTGAAAACTAAGTTATTTTTATAATGGGGTTTAGCTGCTTTTCACGGCTGTGTTTATGCCGCTTTACACCCACTTGACACACTAACAGAGAGATATCAATACATAGGTTTTAAGATTATTACTAGTCAGATATATTCTTGTGCGGTGAATCGGGCGTGTTGAGTCCACTTCTCTGAGCAAGGAGTAGGTCTTGTCTGTTACATATTGGGTTTATGGAACGGTATCTGAGCTAATTTGAAACTCTTGCTTTATGTATCACCCCACCTCACCTTTCCCGTTAAGCAGCCATAGTGTGTTTTCTGCATGTGTGACTCTGTTCTGTTTTGTAATTCAGTTCAAGTGTAACGGATTTTACATTCCCTCTATAAGTGACACCTTATGAGAAGTGTCCTTTTCTGTGTGACTTATTTCACTTAGAATCGTCGTACCTAAATCCACTCATCATGCTGCTACTAGCCTTATGACATTGATTTCATGGCTGAGTGATATTCCATTGTACATAAGGACCACAACTTTTTTATCCATTTTTCGCTTTCCTGGGATATTTAAGGTGGAATGAAGTCGAGGTCCTTGTCAACAGAGCAGCCCTAAACTTTGGGGTGCTTGTGTCTTGCTGATTTTCAATTTTCCCACTTTATCCCCCCATGCGTGGAAGTGCCCTATGCTCTCTAAGCTGTGTTTTTTAGATGTTTCAGGACACACCGTACACTTCTCAAAGAGTGGCTGTTGGCAATTTACATCCCGCCCATCAGTGTAGCAAGGCTCCCATTTCTCCATGGCCTGTCCTGCATTTCTGGTTTTGACACTTTTTTCAGCATGGCCCTTTTGACCAATGGGAAGCGAGACTTCTTTGTAGCGCTGATTTGCCTTTCCAGGTTGCTTGGTTGGCCAAAAAGGGCGTATGCGTTTTTTCCTGAATATATTCAGGAAAAAACGCATACGCCCTTTTTGGCCAAGGGCATCATTGTCAACGTTTTGCCGCTTTTCATGTGCTTTAAAGGCGATTCGAATCTACCTCCTGAAATCTGTTTCCTGCAATTCTGCTTTGATTTCAAATCCTCTTCTTTGCCTTCCCTCAATATATTTGTGGACGAGAGTTATCATTTATAACTCTGCAGGTTTGTGAATTGCAGTGCCCTGAAGCTCCATTTTACAACTCGCTTTTTTTGGAGCTGGCCTCAAAAGCGCAGGTTGGCTTCAGGCCCTGTTCTGGTTCCGGGGGGCAGGCTGAGCCTGTGGTTAATTCTTCTTCCTGATGGGAAAATAGAGTGACCTGTGCCTGTCCCAACACCAAGAGCTAGTCTCTCATTGGTTCCCCATCTTCCCTTTCATCCTCAGGACAAATTGCAACCTGTACGGAACAGGAGGTTAAAGGTGCTGATGCTCCAAGTAGGGAGATTGCTAGTAAAGTGGCTGGAATGGCGAACCCGAGCACAAGGAGATGAGAAATGAGGTGCGTTTTAGAAACCTTTCCCCATCACACGGTGTACCCTCTTCTGGGTTTCTCATGCATGTTTTCGATGTAGGAAGATGCCCTTGAACCTGGAGATTTGGGACCCATGCGATGGGTAGCACGCAGTATTACTTTAAAGGGTCTGCGTTTGCTCACCCAACCTCACCAAACCTCTCAGCCCCAAGAGGGTCCACCCTTATGTCTCATCCAGCTGTGGGACTAGATATGGTCAATCCAGGTTGCATCACAGCCCCTGAACGAATTGGGTAAGAATTTCTCTCTCTTTCCCTGTCTTTGTTTCATGGGTTTTTAAAATAATTTATTTTTATAATGGGGTTTAGCTGCTTTTCACGGCTGTGTTTATGCCGCTTTACACCCAATTGACACACTAACAGAGAGATATCAATACATAGGTTTTAAGATTATTACTAGTCAGATATATTCTTG
Source organism: Balaenoptera physalus (assembly GCF_965194825.1). Taxonomy (NCBI): domain Eukaryota; kingdom Metazoa; phylum Chordata; class Mammalia; order Artiodactyla; family Balaenopteridae; genus Balaenoptera; species Balaenoptera physalus. The sequence continues at coordinate 737,594 of NW_028126334.1, forward strand.
TGCGGTGAATCGGGCGTGTTGAGTCCAGTTCTCTGAGCAAGGAGTAGGTCTTGTCTGTTACATATTGGGTTTCTGGAACGGTATCTGAGCTAATTTGAAACTCTTGTTTTATGGATCACCCCACCTCACCTTTCCCGTTAAGCAGCCATAGTGTGTTTTCTGCATGTGTGACTCTGTTCTGTTTTGTAATTCAGTTCAAGTGTATCGGATTTTACATTCCCTCTATAAGTGACACCTTATGAGAAGTGTCCTTTTCTGTGTGACTTATTTCACTTAGAATCGTCGTACCTAAATCCACTCATCATGCTGCTACTAGCCTTATGACATTGATTTCATGGCTGAGTGACATTCCATTGTACATATGGACCTCAAATTTTTTATCCATTTTTCGCTTTCCTGGGATATTTAAGGTGGAATGAAGTGGAGGTCCTTGTCAACAGAGCAGCCCTAAACTTTGGGGTGCTTGTGTCTTGCTGATTTTCAATTTTCCCACTTTATCCCCGTATGCGTGGAAGTGCCCTATGCTCTCTAAGCTGTGTTTTTTAGATGTTTCAGGACACACCGTACACTTCTCCATAGTGGCTGTTGGCAATTTACATCCCGCCCATCAGTGTAGCAAGGCTCCCATTTCTCCATGGCCTGTCCTGCATTTCTGGTTTTGAAACTTTTTTCGGCATGGCCCTTTTGACCGATGGGAAGCGAGACTTCTTTGTAGCGCTGATTTGCCTTTCCAGGTTGCTTGGTTGGCCAAAAAGGGCGTATGCGTTTTTTCCTGAATATATTCAGGAAAAAACGCATACGCCCTTTTTGGCCAAGGGCATCATTGTCAACGTTTTGCCGCTTTTCATGTGCTTTAAAGGCGATTCGAATCTACCTCCTGAAATCTGTTTCCTGCAATTCTGCCTTGATTTCAAATCCTCTTCTTTGCCTTCCCTCAATATATTTGTGGACGAGAGTTATCATTTATAACTCTGCAGGTTTGTGAATTGCAGTGCCCTGAAGCTCCATTTTACAAGTCGCTTTTTGGGGAGCTGGCCACAAAAGCGCAGGATGGCTTCAGGCCCTGTTCTGGTTCCGGGGGGCAGGCTGAGCCTGTGGTTAATTCTTCTTCCTGATGGGAAAATAGAGTGACCTGTGCCTGTCCCAACACCAAGAGCTAGTCTCTCATTGGTTCCTCGTCTTCCCGTTCATCCTCAGGACAAATTGCAACCTGTACGGAACAGGAGGTTAAAGGTGCTGATGCTCCAAGTAGGGAGATTGCTAGTAAAGTGGCTGGAATGGCGAACCCGAGCACAAGGAGATGAGAAATGAGGTGCGTTTTAGAAACCTTTCCCCATCACACGGTGTACCATCTTCTGGGTTTCTCATGCATGTTTTCGATGTAGGAAGATGCCCTTGAACCTGGAGATTTGGGACCCATGCGATGGGTAGCACGCAGTATTACTTTAAAGGGTCTGCGTTTGCTCACCCAACCTCACCAAACCTCTCAGCCCCAAGAGTGTCCACCCTTATGTCTCATCCAGCTGTGGGTCTAGATATGGTCAATCCAGGTTGCATCACAGCCCCTGAACGAATTGTGTAAGAATTTCTCTCTCTTTCCCTGTCTTTGTTTCATGGGTTTTTAAAAGTAATTTATTTTTATAATGGGGTTTAGCTGCTTTTCACGGCTGTGTTTATGCCGCTTTACACCCACTTGACACTCTAACAGAGAGATATCAATACATAGGTTTTAAGATTATTACTAGTCAGATATATTCTTGTGCGGTGAATCGGGCGTGGTGAGTCCAGTTCTCTGAGCAAGGAGTAGGTCTTGTCTGTTACATATTGGGTTTCTGGAACGGTATCTGAGCTAATTTGAAACTCTTGTTTTATGGATCACCCCACCTCACCTTTCCCGTTAAGCAGCCATAGTGTGTTTTCTGCATGTGTGACTCTGTTCTGTTTTGTAATTCAGTTCAAGTGTAACGGATTTTACATTCCCTCTCTAAGTGACACCTTATGAGAAGTGTCCTTTTCTGTGTGACTTATTTCACTTAGAATCGTCGTACCTAAATCCACTCATCATGCTGCTACTAGCCTTATGACATTGATTTCATGGCTGAGTGATATTCCATTGTACATATGGACCTCAAATTTTTTATCCATTTTTCGCTTTCCTGGGATATTTAAGGTGGAATGAAGTGGAGGTCCTTGTCAACAGAGCAGCCCTAAACTTTGGGGTGCTTGTGTCTTGCTGATTTTCAATTTTCCCACTTTATCCCCCTATGCGTGGAAGTGCCCTTTGCTCTCTAAGCTGTGTTTTTTAGATGTTTCAGGACACACCGTACACTTCTCCATAGTGGCTGTTGGCAATTTACATCCCGCCCATCAGTGTAGCAAGGCTCCCATTTCTCCATGGCCTGTCCTGCATTTCTGGTTTTGACACTTTTTTCGGCATGGCCCTTTTGACCGATGGGAAGCGAGACTTCTTTGTAGCGCTGATTTGCCTTTCCAGGTTGCTTGGTTGGCCAAAAATGGCGTATGCGTTTTTTCCTGAATATATTCAGGAAAAAACGCATACGCCCTTTTTGGCCAAGGGCATCATTGTCAACGTTTTGCCGCTTTTCATGTGCTTTAAAGGCGATTCGAGTCTACCTCCTGAAATCTGTTTCCTGCAATTCTGCCTTGATTTCAAATCCTCTTCTTTGCCTTCCCTCAATATATTTGTGGACGAGAGTTATCATTTATAACTCTGCAGGTTTGTGAATTGCAGTGCCCTGAAGCTCCATTTTACAAGTCGCTTTTTGGGGAGCTGGCCGCAAAAGCGCAGGATGGCTTCAGGCCCTGTTCTGGTTCCGGGGGGCAGGCTGAGCCTGTGGTTAATTCTTCTTCCTGATGGGAAAATAGAGTGACCTGTGCCTGTCCCAACACCAAGAGCTAGTCTCTCATTGGTTCCCCGTCTTCCCGTTCATCCTCAGGACAAATTGCAACCTGTACGGAACAGGAGGTTAAAGGTGCTGATGCTCCAAGTAGGGAGATTGCTAGTAAAGTGGCTGGAATGGAGAACCCGAGCACAAGGAGATGAGAAATGAGGTGCGTTTTAGAAACCTTTCCCCATCACACGGTGTACCATCTTCTGGGTTTCTCATGCATGTTTTCGATGTAGGAAGATGCCCTTGAACCTGGAGATTTGGGACCCATGCGATGGGTAGCACGCAGTATTACTTTAAAGGGTCTGCGTTTGCTCACCCAACCTCACCAAACCTCTCAGCCCCAAGAGTGTCCACCCTTATGTCTCATCCAGCTGTGGGTCTAGATATGGTCAATCCAGGTTGCATCACAGCCCCTGAACGAATTGTGTAAGAATTTCTCTCTCTTTCCCTGTCTTTGTTTCATGGGTTTTTAAAAGTAATTTATTTTTATAATGGGGTTTAGCTGCTTTTCATGGCTGTGTTTATGCCGCTTTACACCCACTTGACACTCTAACAGAGAGATATCAATACATAGGTTTTAAGATTATTACTAGTCAGATATATTCTTGTGCGGTGAATCGGGCGTGGTGAGTCCAGTTCTCTGAGCAAGGAGTAGGTCTTGTCTGTTACATATTGGGTTTATGGAACGGTATCTGAGCTAATTTGAAACTCTTGTTTTATGTATCACCCCACCTCACCTTTCCCGTTAAGCAGCCATAGTGTGTTTTCTGCATGTGTGACTCTGTTCTGTTTTGTAATTCAGTTCAAGTGTAACGGATTTTACATTCCCTCTATAAGTGACACCTTATGAGAAGTGTCCTTTTCTGTGTGACTTATTTCACTTAGAATCGTCGTACCTAAATCCACTCATCATGCTGCTACTAGCCTTATGACATTGATTTCATGGCTGAGTGATATTCCATTGTACATAAGGACCACAACTTTTTTATCCATTTTTCGCTTTCCTGGGATATTTAAGGTGGAATGAAGTGGAGGTCCTTGTCAACAGAGCAGCCCTAAACTTTGGGGTGCTTGTGTCTTGCTGATTTTCAATTTTCCCACTTTATCCCCCCATGCGTGGAAGTGCCCTATGCTCTCTAAGCTGTGTTTTTTAGATGTTTCAGGACACACCGTACACTTCTCAAATAGTGGCTGTTGGCAATTTATATCCCGCCCATCAGTGTAGCAAGGCTCCCATTTCTCCATGGCCTGTCCTGCATTTCTGGTTTTGACACTTTTTTCAGCATGGCCCTTTTGACCAATGGGAAGCGAGACTTCTTTGTAGCGCTGATTTGCCTTTCCAGGTTGCTTGGTTGGCCAAAAAGGGCGTATGCGTTTTTTCCTGAATATATTCAGGAAAAAACGCATACGCCCTTTTTGGCCAAGGGCATCATTGTCAACGTTTTGCCGCTTTTCATGTGCTTTAAAGGCGATTCGAATCTACCTCCTGAAATCTCTTTCCTGCAATTCTGCCTTGATTTCAAATCCTCTTCTTTGCCTTCCCTGAATATATTTGTGGACGAGAGTTATCATTTATAACTCTGCAGGTTTGTGAATTGCAGTGCCCTGAAGCTCCATTTTACAAGTCGCTTTTTGGGGAGCTGGCCGCAAAAGCGCAGGATGGCTTCAGGCCCTGTTCTGGTTCCGGGGGGCAGGCTGAGCCTGTGGTTAATTCTTCTTCCTGATGGGAAAATAGAGTGACCTGTGCCTGTCCCAACACCAAGAGCTAGTCTCTCATTGGTTCCCCGTCTTCCCGTTCATCCTCAGGACAAATTGCAACCTGTACGGAACAGGAGGTTAAAGGTGCTGATGCTCCAAGTAGGGAGATTGCTAGTAAAGTGGCTGGAATGGCGAACCCGAGCACAAGGAGATGAGAAATGAGGTGCGTTTTAGAAACCTTTCCCCATCACACGGTGTACCATCTTCTGGGTTTCTCATGCATGTTTTCGATGTAGGAAGATGCCCTTGAACCTGGAGATTTGGGACCCATGCGATGGGTAGCACGCAGTATTACTTTAAAGGGTCTGCGTTTGCTCACCCAACCTCACCAAACCTCTCAGCCCCAAGAGTGTCCACCCTTATGTCTCATCCAGCTGTGGGTCTAGATATGGTCAATCCAGGTTGCATCACAGCCCCTGAACGAATTGTGTAAGAATTTCTCTCTCTTTCCCTGTCTTTGTTTCATGGGTTTTTAAAAGTAATTTATTTTTATAATGGGGTTTAGCTGCTTTTCATGGCTGTGTTTATGCCGCTTTACACCCACTTGACACTCTAACAGAGAGATATCAATACATAGGTTTTAAGATTATTACTAGTCAGATATATTCTTGTGCGGTGAATCGGGCGTGGTGAGTCCAGTTCTCTGAGCAAGGAGTAGGTCTTGTCTGTTACATATTGGGTTTATGGAACGGTATCTGAGCTAATTTGAAACTCTTGTTTTATGTATCACCCCACCTCACCTTTCCCGTTAAGCAGCCATAGTGTGTTTTCTGCATGTGTGACTCTGTTCTGTTTTGTAATTCAGTTCAAGTGTAACGGATTTTACATTCCCTCTATAAGTGACACCTTATGAGAAGTGTCCTTTTCTGTGTGACTTATTTCACTTAGAATCGTCGTACCTAAATCCACTCATCATGCTGCTACTAGCCTTATGACATTGATTTCATGGCTGAGTGATATTCCATTGTACATAAGGACCACAACTTTTTTATCCATTTTTCGCTTTCCTGGGATATTTAAGGTGGAATGAAGTGGAGGTCCTTGTCAACAGAGCAGCCCTAAACTTTGGGGTGCTTGTGTCTTGCTGATTTTCAATTTTCCCACTTTATCCCCCCATGCGTGGAAGTGCCCTATGCTCTCTAAGCTGTGTTTTTTAGATGTTTCAGGACACACCGTACACTTCTCAAATAGTGGCTGTTGGCAATTTATATCCCGCCCATCAGTGTAGCAAGGCTCCCATTTCTCCATGGCCTGTCCTGCATTTCTGGTTTTGACACTTTTTTCAGCATGGCCCTTTTGACCAATGGGAAGCGAGACTTCTTTGTAGCGCTGATTTGCCTTTCCAGGTTGCTTGGTTGGCCAAAAAGGGCGTATGCGTTTTTTCCTGAATATATTCAGGAAAAAACGCATACGCCCTTTTTGGCCAAGGGCATCATTGTCAACGTTTTGCCGCTTTTCATGTGCTTTAAAGGCGATTCGAATCTACCTCCTGAAATCTCTTTCCTGCAATTCTGCCTTGATTTCAAATCCTCTTCTTTGCCTTCCCTGAATATATTTGTGGACGAGAGTTATCATTTATAACTCTGCAGGTTTGTGAATTGCAGTGCCCTGAAGCTCCATTTTACAAGTCGCTTTTTGGGGAGCTGGCCGCAAAAGCGCAGGATGGCTTCAGGCCCTGTTCTGGTTCCGGGGGGCAGGCTGAGCCTGTGGTTAATTCTTCTTCCTGATGGGAAAATAGAGTGACCTGTGCCTGTCCCAACACCAAGAGCTAGTCTCTCATTGGTTCCCCGTCTTCCCGTTCATCCTCAGGACAAATTGCAACCTGTACGGAACAGGAGGTTAAAGGTGCTGATGCTCCAAGTAGGGAGATTGCTAGTAAAGTGGCTGGAATGGCGAACCCGAGCACAAGGAGATGAGAAATGAGGTGCGTTTTAGAAACCTTTCCCCATCACACGGTGTACCATCTTCTGGGTTTCTCATGCATGTTTTCGATGTAGGAAGATGCCCTTGAACCTGGAGATTTGGGACCCATGCGATGGGTAGCACGCAGTATTACTTTAAAGGGTCTGCGTTTGCTCACCCAACCTCACCAAACCTCTCAGCCCCAAGAGTGTCCACCCTTATGTCTCATCCAGCTGTGGGTCTAGATATGGTCAATCCAGGTTGCATCACAGCCCCTGAACGAATTGTGTAAGAATTTCTCTCTCTTTCCCTGTCTTTGTTTCATGGGTTTTGAAAAGTAATTTATTTTTATAATGGGGTTTAGCTGCTTTTCACGGCTGTGTTTATGCCGCTTTACACCCACTTGACACACTAACAGAGAGATATCAATACATAGGTTTTAAGATTATTACTAGTCAGATATATTCTTGTGCGGTGAATCGGGCGTGTTGAGTCCAGTTCTCTGAGCAAGGAGTAGGTCTTGTCTATTACATATTGGGTTTATGGAACGGTATCTGAGCTAATTTGAAGCTCTTGTTTTATGTATCACCCCACCTCACCTTTCCCGTTAAGCAGCCATAGTGTGTTTTCTGCATGTGTGACTCTGTTCCGTTTTGTAATTCAGTTCAAGTGTAACGGTTTTTACATTCCCTCTATAAGTGACACCTTATGAGAAGTGTCCTTTTCTGTGTGACTTATTTCACTTAGAATCGTCTTACCTAAATCTAATCATCATGCTGCTACTAGCCTTATGACATTGATTTCATGGCTGAGTGATATTCCATTGTACATAAGGACCACAACTTTTTTATCCATTTTTCGCTTTCCTGGGATATTTAAGGTGGAATGAAGTGGAGGTCCTTGTCAACAGAGCAGCCCTAAACTTTGGGGTGCTTGTGTCTTGCTGATTTTCAATTTTCCCACTTTATCCCCCCATGCGTGGAAGTGCCCTATGCTCTCTAAGCTGTGTTTTTTAGATGTTTCAGGACACACCGTACACTTCTCCAGAGTGGCTGTTGGCAATTTACATCCCGCCCATCAGTGTAGCAAGGCTCCCATTTCTCCATGGCCTGTCCTGCATTTCTGGTTTTGACACTTTTTTCAGCATGGCCCTTTTGACCGATGGGAAGCGAGACTTTTTGTAGCGCTGATTTGCCTTTCCAGGTTGCTTGGTTGGCCAAAAAGGGCGTATGCGTTTTTTCCTGAATATATTCAGGAAAAAACGCATACGCCCTTTTTGGCCAAGGGCATCATTGTCAACGTTTAGCCGCTTTTCATGTGCTTAAAAGGCGATTCGAATCTACCTCCTGAAATCTGTTTCCTGCAATTCTGCCTTGATTTCAAATCCTCTTCTTTGCCTTCCCTCAATATATTTGTGGACGAGAGTTATCATTTATAACTCTGCAGGTTTGTGAATTGCAGTGCCCTGAAGCTCCATTTTACAAGTCGCTTTTTTGGGAGCTGGCCGCAAAAGCGCAGGATGGCTTCAGGCCCTGTTCTGGTTCCGGGGGGCAGGCTGAGCCTGTGGTTAATTCTTCTTCCTGATGGGAAAATAGAGTGACCTGTGCCTGTCCCAACACCAAGAGCTAGTCTCTCATTGGTTCCCCGTCTTCCCGTTCATCCTCAGGACAAATTGCAACCTGTACGGAACAGGAGGTTAAAGGTGCTGATGCTCCAAGTGGGGAGATTGCTATAAAGTGGCTGGAATGGCGAACCCGAGCACAAGGAGATGAGAAATGAGGTGCGTTTTAGAAACCTTTCCCCATCACACGGTGTACCATCTTCTGGGTTTCTCATGCATGTTTTCGATGTAGGAAGATGCCCTTGAACCTGGAGATTTGGGACCCATGCGATGGGTAGCACGCAGTATTACTTTAAAGGATCTGCGTTTGCTCACCCAACCTCACCAAAACTCTCAGCCCCAAGAGGGTCCACCCTTATGTCTCATCCAGCTGTGGGTCTAGATATGGTCAATCCAGGTTGCATCACAGCCCCTGAACGAATTGTGTAAGAATTTCTCTCTCTTTCACTGTCTTTGTTTCATGGGTTTTTAAAAGTAATTTATTTTTATAATGGGGTTTAGCTGCTTTTCACGGCTGTGTTTATGCCGCTTTACACCCACTTGACACACTAACAGAGAGATATCAATACATAGGTTTTAAGATTATTACTAGTCAGATATATTCTTGTGCGGTGAATCGGGCGTGTTGAGTCCAGTTCTCTGAGCAAGGAGTAGGTCTTGTCTATTACATATTGGGTTTATGGAACGGTATCTGAGCTAATTTGAAACTCTTGTTTTATGGATCACCCCACCTCACCTTTCCCGTTAAGCAGCCATAGTGTGTTTTCTGCATGTGTGACTCTGTTCTGTTTTGTAATTCAGTTCAAGTGTAACGGTTTTTACATTCCCTCTATAAGTGACACCTTATGAGAAGTGTCCTTTTCTGTGTGACTTATTTCACTTAGAATCGTCGTACCTAAATCCACTCATCATGCTGCTACTAGCCTTATGACATTGATTTCATGGCTGAGTGATATTCCATTGTACATATGGACCTCAAATTTTTTATCCATTTTTGGCTTTCCTGGGATATTTAAGGTGGAATGAATTGGAGGTCCTTGTCAACAGAGCAGCCCTAAACTTTGGGGTGCTTGTGTCTTGCTGATTTTTAATTTTCCCACTTTATACCCCCATGCGTGGAAGTGCCCTATGCTCTCTAAGCTGTGTTTTTTAGATGTTTCAGGACACACCGTACACTTCTCCAGAGTGGCTGTTGGCAATTTACATCCCGCCCATCAGTGTAGCCAGGCTCCCATTTCTCCATGGCCTGTCCTGCATTTCTTTTTTTGACACTTTTTTCAGCATGGCCCTTTTGACCGATGGGAAGCGAGACTTCTTTGTAGCGCTGCTTTGCCTTTCCAGGTTGCTTGGTTGGCCAAAAAGGGCGTATGCGTTTTTTCCTGAATATATTCAGGAAAAAACGCATACGCCCTTTTTGGCCAAGGGCATCATTGTCAACGTTTTGCCGCTTTTCATGTGCTTTAAAGGCGATTCGAATCTACCTCCTGAAATCTGTTTCCTGCAATTCTGCCTTGATTTCAATTCCTCGTCTTTGCCTTCCCTCAATATATTTGTGGACGAGAGTTATCATTTATAACTCTGCAGGTTTGTGAATTGCAGTGCCCTGAAGCTCCATTTTACAAGTCGCTTTTTGGGGAGCTGGCCGCAAAAGCGCAGGATGGCTTCAGGCCCTGTTCTGGTTCCGGGGGGCAGGCTGAGCCTGTGGTTAATTCTTCTTCCTGATGGGAAAATAGAGTGACCTGTGCCTGTCCCAACACCAAGAGCTAGTCTCTCATTGGTTCCCCGTCTTCCCGTTCATCCTCAGGACAAATTGCAACCTGTACGGAACAGGAGGTTAAAGGTGCTGATGCTCCAAGTAGGGAGATTGCTAGTAAAGTGGCTGGAATGGCGAACCCGAGCACAAGGAGATGAGAAATGAGGTGCGTTTTAGAAACCTTTCCCCATCACACGGTGTACCATCTTCTGGGTTTCTCATGCATGTTTTCGATGTAGGAAGATGCCCTTGAACCTGGAGATTTGGGACCCATGCGATGGGTAGCACGCAGTATTACTTTAAAGGGTCTGCGTTTGCTCACCCAACCTCACCAAACCTCTCAGCCCCAAGAGTGTCCACCCTTATGTCTCATCCAGCTGTGGGTCTAGATATGGTCAATCCAGGTTGCATCACAGCCCCTGAACGAATTGTGTAAGAATTTCTCTCTCTTTCCCTGTCTTTGTTTCATGGGTTTTGAAAAGTAATTTATTTTTATAATGGGGTTTAGCTGCTTTTCACGGCTGTGTTTATGCCGCTTTACACCCACTTGACACACTAACAGAGAGATATCAATACATAGGTTTTAAGATTATTACTAGTCAGATATATTCTTGTGCGGTGAATCGGGCGTGTTGAGTCCAGTTCTCTGAGCAAGGAGTAGGTCTTGTCTATTACATATTGGGTTTATGGAACGGTATCTGAGCTAATTTGAAGCTCTTGTTTTATGTATCACCCCACCTCACCTTTCCCGTTAAGCAGCCATAGTGTGTTTTCTGCATGTGTGACTCTGTTCCGTTTTGTAATTCAGTTCAAGTGTAACGGTTTTTACATTCCCTCTATAAGTGACACCTTATGAGAAGTGTCCTTTTCTGTGTGACTTATTTCACTTAGAATCGTCTTACCTAAATCTAATCATCATGCTGCTACTAGCCTTATGACATTGATTTCATGGCTGAGTGACATTCCATTGTACATAAGGACCACAACTTTTTTATCCATTTTTCTCTTTCCTGGGATATTTAAGGTGGAATGAAGTGGAGGTCCTTGTCAACAGAGCAGCCCTAAACTTTGGGGTGCTTGTGTCTTGCTGATTTTCAATTTTCCCACTTTATCCCCCCATGCGTGGAAGTGCCCTATGCTCTCTAAGCTGTGTTTTTTAGATGTTTCAGGACACACCGTACACTTCTCCAGAGTGGCTGTTGGCAATTTACATCCCGCCCATGAGTGTAGCAAGGCTCCCATTTCTCCATGGCCTGTCCTGCATTTCTGGTTTTGACACTTTTTTCAGCATGGCCCTTTTGACCGATGGGAAGCGAGACTTTTTGTAGTGCTGCTTTGCCTTTCCAGGTTGCTTGGTTGGCCAAAAAGGGCGTATGCGTTTTTTCCTGAATATATTCATGAAAAAACGCATACGCCCTTTTTGGCCAAGGGCATCATTGTCAACGTTTTGCCGCTTTTCATGTGCTTTAAAGGCGATTCGAATCTACCTCCTGAAATCTGTTTCCTGCAATTCTGCCTTGATTTCAAATCCTCTTCTTTGCCTTCCCTCAATATATTTGTGGACGAGATTTATCATTTATAACTCTGCAGGTTTGTGAATTGCAGTGCCCTGAAGCTCCATTTTACAAGTCGCTTTTTGGGGAGCTGGCCGCAAAAGCGCAGGATGGCTTCAGGCCCTGTTCTGGTTCCGGGGTGCAGGCTGAGCCTGTGGTTAATTCTTCTTCCTGATGGGAAAATAGAGTGACCTGTGCCTGTCCCAACACCAAGAGCTAGTCTCTCATTGGTTCCCCGTCTTCCCGTTCATCCTCAGGACAAATTGCAACCTGTACGGAACAGGAGGTTAAAGGTGCTGATGCTCCAAGTAGGGAGATTGCTAGTAAAGTGGCTGGAAAGGCGAACCCGAGCACAAGGAGATGAGAAATGAGGTGCGTTTTAGAAACCTTTCCCCATCACACGGTGTACCATCTTCTGGGTTTCTCATGCATGTTTACGATGTAGGAAGATGCCCTTGAACCTGGAGATTTGGGACCCATGCGATGGGTAGCACGCAGTATTACTTTAAAGGGTCTGCGTTTGCTCACCCAACCTCACCAAACCTCTCAGCCCCAAGAGTGTCCACCCTTATGTCTCATCCAGCTGTGGGTCTAGATATGGTCAATCCAGGTTGCATCACAGCCCCTGAACGAATTGTGTAAGAATTTCTCTCTCTTACCCTGTCTTTGTTTCATGGGTTTTTAAAAGTAATTTATTTTTATAATGGGGTTTAGGTGCTTTTCACGGCTGTGTTTATGCCGCTTTACACCCACTTGACACACTAACAGAGAGATATCACTACATAGGTTTTAAGATTATTACTAGTCAGATATATTCTGGTGCGGTGAATCGGGCGTGTTGAGTCCAGTTCTCTGAGCAAGGAGTAGGTCTTGTCTGTTACATATTGGGTTTCTGGAACGGTATCGGAGCTAATTTGAAACTCTTGTTTTATGGATCACCCCACCTCACCTTTCCCGTTAAGCAGCCATAGTGTGTTTTCTGCATGTGTGACTCTGTTCTGTTTTGTAATTCAGTTCAAGTGTAACGGATTTTACATTCCCTCTATAAGTGACACCTTATGAGAAGTGTCCTTTTCTGTGTGACTTATTTCACTTAGAATCGTCGTACCTAAATCCACTCATCATGCTGCTACTAGCCTTATGACATTGATTTCATGGCTGAGTGATATTCCATTGTACATATGGACCTCAAATTTTTTAGCCATTTTTCGCTTTCCTGGGATATTTAAGGTGGAATGAAGTGGAGGTCCTTGTCAACAGAGCATCCCTAAACTTAGGGGTGCTTGTGTCTTGCTGATTTTTAATTTTCCCACTTTATACCCCCATGCGTGGAAGTGCCCTATGCTCTCTAAGCTGTGTTTTTTAGATGTTTCAGGACACACCGTACACTTCTCCAGAGTGGCTGTTGGCAATTTACATCCCGCCCATCAGTGTAGCCAGGCTCCCATTTCTCCATGGCCTGTCCTGCATTTCTGTTTTTGACACTTTTTTCACCATGGCCCTTTTGACCGATGGGAAGCGAGACTTCTTTGTAGCGCTGATTTGCCTTTCCAGGTTGCTTGGTTGGCCAAAAACGGCGTATGCGTTTTTTCCTGAATATATTCAGGAAAAAACGCATACGCCCTTTTTGGCCAAGGGCATCATTGTCAACGTTTAGCCGCTTTTCATATGCTTAAAAGGCGATTCGAATCTACCTCCTGAAATCTGTTTCCTGCAATTCTGCCTTGATTTCAATTCCTCGTCTTTGCCTTCCCTCAATATATTTGTGGACGAGAGTTATCATTTATAACTCTGCAGATTTGTGAATTGCAGTGCCCTGAAGCTCCATTTTACAACTCGCTTTTTTTGGAGCTGGCCGCAAAAGCGCAGGATGGCTTCAGGCCCTGTTCTGGTTCCGGGGGGCAGGCTGAGCCTGTGGTTAATTCTTCTTCCTGATGGGAAAATAGAGTGACCTGTGCCTGTCCCAACACCAAGAGCTAGTCTCTCATTGGTTCCCCGTCTTCCCGTTCATCCTCAGGACAAATTGCAACCTGTACGGAACAGGAGGTTAAAGGTGCTGATGCTCCAAGTAGGGAGACTGCTAGTAAAGTGGCTGGAATGGCGAACCCGAGCACAAGGAGATGAGAAATGAGGTGCGTTTTAGAAACCTTTCCCCATCACACGGTGTACCATCTTCTGGGTTTCTCATGCATGTTTTCGATGTAGGAAGATGCCCTTGAACCTGTAGATTTGGGACCCATGCGATGGGTAGCACGCAGTATTACTTTAAAGGGTCTGCGTTTGCTCACCCAACCTCACCAAACCTCTCAGCCCCAAGAGTGTCCACCCTTATGTCTCATCCAGCTGTGGGTCTAGATATGGTCAATCCAGGTTGCATCACAGACCCTGAACGAATTGTTGAAGAATTTCTCTCCCTTTAACTGTCTTTGTTTCATGGGTTTTGAAAAGTAGTTTATTTTTATAATGGGGTTTAGCTGCTTTTCACGGCTGTGTTTATGCCGCTTTACACCCACTTGACACACTAACAGAGAGATATCAATACATAGGTTTTAAGATTATTACTAGTCAGATATATTCTTGTGTGGTGAATCGGGCGTGTTGAGTCCAGTTCTCTGAGCAAGGAGTAGGTCTTGTCTGTTACATATTGGGTTTCTGGAACGGTATCTGAGCTAATTTGAAACTCTTGTTTTATGGATCACCCCACCTCACCTTTCCCGTTAAGCAGCCATAGTGTGTTTTCTGCATGTGTGACTCTGTTCTGTTTTGTAATTCAGTTCAAGTGTAACGGTTTTTACATTCCCTCTATAAGTGACACCTTATGAGAAGTGTCCTTTTCTGTGTGACTTATTTCACTTAGAATCGTCGTACCTAAATCCACTCATCATGCTGCTACTAGCCTTATGACATTGATTTCATGGCTGAGTGATATTCCATTGTACATATGGACCTCAAATTTTTTAGCCATCTTTCGCTTTCCTGGGATATTTAAGGTGGAATGAAGTGGAGGTCCTTGTCAACAGAGCATCCCTAAACTTAGGGGTGCTTGTGTCTTGCTGATTTTTAATTTTCCCACTTTATACCCCCATGCGTGGAAGTGCCCTATGCTCTCTAAGCTGTGTTTTTTAGATGTTTCAGGACACACCGTACACTTCTCCAGAGTGGCTGTTGGCAATTTACATCCCGCCCATCAGTGTAGCCAGGCTCCCATTTCTCCATGGCCTGTCCTGCATTTCTTTTTTTGACACTTTTTTCAGCATGGCCCTTTTGACCGATGGGAAGCGAGACTTCTTTGTAGCGCTGCTTTGCCTTTTCAGGTTGCTTGGTTGGCCAAAAAGGGCGTATGCGTTTTTTCCTGAATATATTCAGGAAAAAACGCATACGCCCTTTTTGGCCAAGGGCATCATTGTCAACGTTTTGCCGCTTTTCATGTGCTTTAAAGGCGATTCGAATCTACCTCCTGAAATCTGTTTCCTGCAATTCTGCCTTGATTTCAGTTCCTCGTCTTTGCCTTCCCTCAATATATTTGTGGACGAGAGTTATCATTTATAACTCTGCAGATTTGTGAATTGCAGTGCCCTGAAGCTCCATTTTACAACTCGCTTTTTCGGGAGCTGGCCGCAAAAGCGCAGGATGGCTTCAGGCCCTGTTCTGGTTCCGGGGGGCAGGCTGAGCCTGTGGTTAATTCTTCTTCCTGATGGGAAAATAGAGTGACCTGTGCCTGTCCCAACACCAAGAGCTAGTCTCTCATTGGTTCCCCATCTTCCCTTTCATCCTCAGGACAAATTGCAACCTGTACGGAACAGGAGGTTAAAGGTGCTGATGCTCCAAGTAGGGAGATTGCTAGTAAAGTGGCTGGAATGGCGAACCCGAGCACAAGGAGATGAGAAATGAGGTGCGTTTTAGAAACCTTTCCCCATCACACGGTGTACCATCTTCTGGGTTTCTCATGCATGTTTTCGATGTAGGAAGATGCCCTTGAACCTGGAGATTTGGGACCCATGCGATGGGTAGCACGCAGTATTACTTTAAAGGGTCTGCGTTTGCTCACCCAACCTCACCAAACCTCTCAGCCCCAAGAGGGTCCACCCTTATGTCTCATCCAGCTGTGGGACTAGATATGGTCAATCCAGGTTGCATCACAGCCCCTGAACGAATTGGGTAAGAATTTCTCTCTCTTTCCCTGTCTTTGTTTCATGGGTTTTTAAAAGTAATTTATTTTTATAATGGGGTTTAGCTGCTTTTCACGGCTGTGTTTATGCCGCTTTACACCCACTTGACACACTAACAGAGAGATATCAATACATAGGTTTTAAGATTATTACTAGTCAGATATATTCTTGTGCGGTGAATCGGGCGTGTTGAGTCCAGTTCTCTGAGCAAGGAGTAGGTCTTGTCTGTTACATATTGGGTTTATGGAACGGTATCTGAGCTAATTTGAAACTCTTGTTTTATGGATCACCCCACCTCACCTTTCCCGTTAAGCAGCCATAGTGTGTTTTCTGCATGTGTGACTCTGTTCTGTTTTGTAATTCAGTTCAAGTGTAACGGATTTTACATTCCCTCTATAAGTGACACCTTATGAGAAGTGTCCTTTTCTGTGTGACTTATTTCACTTAGAATCGTTGTACCTAAATCCACTCATCATGCTGCTACTAGCCTTATGACATTGATTTCATGGCTGAGTGATATTCCATTGTACATATGGACCTCAAATTTTTTATCCATTTTTCGCTTTCCTGGGATATTTAAGGTGGAATGAAGTGGAGGTCCTTGTCAACAGAGCAGCCCTAAACTTTGGGGTGCTTGTGTCTTGCTGATTTTCAATTTTCCCACTTTATCCCCCTATGCGTGGAAGTGCCCTATGCTCTCTAAGCTGTGTTTTTTAGATGTTTCAGGACACACCGTACACTTCTCCATAGTGGCTGTTGGCAATTTACATCCCGCCCATCAGTGTAGCAAGGCTCCCATTTCTCCATGGCCTGTCCTGCATTTCTGGTTTTGACACTTTTTTCGGCATGGCCCTTTTGACCGATGGGAAGCGAGACTTCTTTGTATCGCTGATTTGCCTTTCCAGGTTGCTTGGTTGGCCAAAAAGGGCGTATGCGTTTTTTCCTGAATATATTCAGGAAAAAACGCATACGCCCTTTTTGGCCAAGGGCATCATTGTCAACGTTTTGCCGCTTTTCATGTGCTTTAAAGGCGATTCGAATCTACCTCCTGAAATCTGTTTCCTGCAATTCTGCCTTGATTTCAAATCCTCTTCTTTGCCTTCCCTCAATATATTTGTGGACGAGAGTTATCATTTATAACTCTGCAGATTTGTGAATTGCAGTGCCCTGAAGCTCCATTTTACAACTCGCTTTTTCGGGAGCTGGCCGCAAAAGCGCAGGATGGCTTCAGGCCCTGTTCTGGTTCCGGGGGGCAGGCTGAGCCTGTGGTTAATTCTTCTTCCTGATGGGAAAATAGAGTGACCTGTGCCTGTCCCAACACCAAGAGCTAGTCTCTCATTGGTTCCTCGTCTTCCCGTTCATCCTCAGGACAAATTGCAACCTGTACGGAACAGGAGGTTAAAGGTGCTGATGCTCCAAGTAGGGAGATTGCTAGTAAAGTGGCTGGAATGGCGAACCCGAGCACAAGGAGATGAGAAATGAGGTGCGTTTTAGAAACCTTTCCCCATCACACGGTGTACCATCTTCTGGGTTTCTCATGCATGTTTTCGATGTAGGAAGATGCCCTTGAACCTGGAGATTTGGGACCCATGCGATGGGTAGCACGCAGTATTACTTTAAAGGGTCTGCGTTTGCTCACCCAACCTCACCAAACCTCTCAGCCCCAAGAGTGTCCACCCTTATGTCTCATCCAGCTGTGGGTCTAGATATGGTCAATCCAGGTTGCATCACAGACCCTGAACGAATTGTGTAAGAATTTCTCTCTCTTTCACTGTCTTTGTTTCATGGGTTTTGAAAACTAAGTTATTTTTATAATGGGGTTTAGCTGCTTTTCACGGCTGTGTTTATGCCGCTTTACACCCACTTGACACACTAACAGAGAGATATCAACACATAGGTTTTAAGATTATTACTAGTCAGATATATTCTTGTGCGGTGAATCGGGCGTGTTGAGTCCACTTCTCTGAGCAAGGAGTAGGTCTTGTCTGTTACATATTGGGTTTATGGAACGGTATCTGAGCTAATTTGAAACTCTTGTTTTATGTATCACCCCACCTCACCTTTCCCGTTAAGCAGCCATAGTGTGTTTTCTGCATGTGTGACTCTGTTCTGTTTTGTAATTCAGTTCAAGTGTAACGGATTTTACATTCCCTCTATAAGTGACACCTTATGAGAAGTGTCCTTTTCTGTGTGACTTATTTCACTTAGAATCGTCGTACCTAAATCCACTCATCATGCTGCTACTAGCCTTATGACATTGATTTCATGGCTGAGTGATATTCCATTGTACATAAGGACCACAACTTTTTTATCCATTTTTCGCTTTCCTGGGATATTTAAGGTGGAATGAAGTGGAGGTCCTTGTCAACAGAGCAGCCCTAAACTTTGGGGTGCTTGTGTCTTGCTGATTTTCAATTTTCCCACTTTATCCCCCCATGCGTGGAAGTGCCCTATGCTCTCTAAGCTGTGTTTTTTAGATGTTTCAGGACACACCGTACACTTCTCAAAGAGTGGCTGTTGGCAATTTACATCCCGCCCATCAGTGTAGCAAGGCTCCCATTTCTCCATGGCCTGTCCTGCATTTCTGGTTTTGACACTTTTTTCAGCATGGCCCTTTTGACCAATGGGAAGCGAGACTTCTTTGTAGCGCTGATTTGCCTTTCCAGGTTGCTTGGTTGGCCAAAAAGGGCGTATGCGTTTTTTCCTGAATATATTCAGGAAAAAACGCATACGCCCTTTTTGGCCAAGGGCATCATTGTCAACGTTTTGCCGCTTTTCATGTGCTTTAAAGGCGATTCGAATCTACCTCCTGAAATCTGTTTCCTGCAATTCTGCCTTGATTTCAAATCCTCTTCTTTGCCTTCCCTCAATATATTTGTGGACGAGAGTTATCATTTATAACTCTGCAGGTTTGTGAATTGCAGTGCCCTGAAGCTCCATTTTACAACTCGCTTTTTTTGGAGCTGGCCTCAAAAGCGCAGGTTGGCTTCAGGCCCTGTTCTGGTTCCGGGGGGCAGGCTGAGCCTGTGGTTAATTCTTCTTCCTGATGGGAAAATAGAGTGACCTGTGCCTGTCCCAACACCAAGAGCTAGTCTCTCATTGGTTCCCCATCTTCCCTTTCATCCTCAGGACAAATTGCAACCTGTACGGAACAGGAGGTTAAAGGTGCTGATGCTCCAAGTAGGGAGATTGCTAGTAAAGTGGCTGGAATGGCGAACCCGAGCACAAGGAGATGAGAAATGAGGTGCGTTTTAGAAACCTTTCCCCATCACACGGTGTACCCTCTTCTGGGTTTCTCATGCATGTTTTCGATGTAGGAAGATGCCCTTGAACCTGGAGATTTGGGACCCATGCGATGGGTAGCACGCAGTATTACTTTAAAGGGTCTGCGTTTGCTCACCCAACCTCACCAAACCTCTCAGCCCCAAGAGGGTCAACCCTTATGTCTCATCCAGCTGTGGGACTAGATATGGTCAATCCAGGTTGCATCACAGCCCCTGAACGAATTGGGTAAGAATTTCTCTCTCTTTCCCTGTCTTTGTTTCATGGGTTTTTAAAATAATTTATTTTTATAATGGGGTTTAGCTGCTTTTCACGGCTGTGTTTATGCCGCTTTACACCCAATTGACACACTAACAGAGAGATATCAATACATAGGTTTTAAGATTATTACTAGTCAGATATATTCTTGTGCGGTGAATCGGGCGTGTTGAGTCCAGTTCTCTGAGCAAGGAGTAGGTCTTGTCTGTTACATATTGGGTTTCTGGAACGGTATCTGAGCTAATTTGAAACTCTTGTTTTATGGATCACCCCACCTCACCTTTCCCGTTAAGCAGCCATAGTGTGTTTTCTGCATGTGTGACTCTGTTCTGTTTTGTAATTCAGTTCAAGTGTATCGGATTTTACATTCCCTCTATAAGTGACACCTTATGAGAAGTGTCCTTTTCTGTGTGACTTATTTCACTTAGAATCGTCGTACCTAAATCCACTCATCATGCTGCTACTAGCCTTATGACATTGATTTCATGGCTGAGTGATATTCCATTGTACATATGGACCTCAAATTTTTTATCCATTTTTCGCTTTCCTGGGATATTTAAGGTGGAATGAAGTGGAGGTCCTTGTCAACAGAGCAGCCCTAAACTTTGGGGTGCTTGTGTCTTGCTGATTTTCAATTTTCCCACTTTATCCCCCTATGCGTGGAAGTGCCCTATGCTCTCTAAGCTGTGTTTTTTAGATGTTTCAGGACACACCGTACACTTCTCCATAGTGGCTGTTGGCAATTTACATCCCGCCCATCAGTGTAGCAAGGCTCCCATTTCTCCATGGCCTGTCCTGCATTTCTGGTTTTGACACTTTTTTCGGCATGGCCCTTTTGACCGATGGGAAGCGAGACTTCTTTGTAGCGCTGATTTGCCTTTCCAGGTTGCTTAGTTGGCCAAAAAGGGCGTATGCGTTTTTTCCTGAATATATTCAGGAAAAAACGCATACGCCCTTTTTGGCCAAGGGCATCATTGTCAACGTTTTGCCGCTTTTCATGTGCTTTAAAGGCGATTCGAATCTACCTCCTGAAATCTGTTTCCTGCAATTCTGCCTTGATTTCAAATCCTCTTCTTTGCCTTCCCTCAATATATTTGTGGACGAGAGTTATCATTTATAACTCTGCAGATTTGTGAATTGCAGTGCCCTGAAGCTCCATTTTACAAGTCGCTTTTTGGGGAGCTGGCCGCAAAAGCGCAGGATGGCTTCAGGCCCTGTTCTGGTTCCGGGGGGCAGGCTGAGCCTGTGGTTAATTCTTCTTCCTGATGGGAAAATAGAGTGACCTGTGCCTGTCCCAACACCAAGAGCTAGTCTCTCATTGGTTCCCCGTCTTCCCGTTCATCCTCAGGACAAATTGCAACCTGTACGGAACAGGAGGTTAAAGGTGCTGATGCTCCAAGTAGGGAGATTGCTAGTAAAGTGGCTGGAATGGCGAACCCGAGCACAAGGAGATGAGAAATGAGGTGCGTTTTAGAAACATTTCCCCATCACACGGTGTACCATCTTCTGGGTTTCTCATGCATGTTTTCGATGTAGGAAGATGCCCTTGAACCTGGAGATTTGGGACCCATGCGATGGGTAGCACGCAGTATTACTTTAAAGGGTCTGCGTTTGCTCACCCAACCTCACCAAACCTCTCAGCCCCAAGAGTGTCCACCCTTATGTCTCATCCAGCTGTGGGTCTAGATATGGTCAATCCAGGTTGCATCACAGCCCCTGAACGAATTGTGTCAGAATTTCTCTCTCTTTCCCTGTCTTTGTTTCATGGGTTTTTAAAAGTAATTTATTTTTATAATGGGGTTTAGCTGCTTTTCACGGCTGTGTTTATGCCGCTTTACACCCACTTGACACTCTAACAGAGAGATATCAATACATAGGTTTTAAGATTATGACTAGTCAGATATATTCTTGTGCGGTGAATCGGGCGTGGTGAGTCCAGTTCTCTGAGCAAGGAGTAGGTCTTGTCTGTTACATATTGGGTTTATGGAACGGTATCTGAGCTAATTTGAAACTCTTGTTTTATGGATCACCCCACCTCACCTTTCCCGTTAAGCAGCCATAGTGTGTTTTCTGCATGTGTGACTCTGTTCTGTTTTGTAATTCAGTTCAAGTGTAACGGATTTTACATTCCCTCTATAAGTGACACCTTATGAGAAGTGTCCTTTTCTGTGTGACTTATTTCACTTAGAATCGTCATACCTAAATCCACTCATCATGCTGCTACTAGCCTTATGACATTGATTTCATGGCTGAGTGATATTCCATTGTACATATGGACCTCAAATTTTTTATCCATTTTTCGCTTTCCTGGGATATTTAAGGTGGAATGAAGTGGAGGTCCTTGTCAACAGAGCAGCCCTAAACTTTGGGGTGCTTGTGTCTTGCTGATTTTCAATTTTCCCACTTTATCCCCCCATGCGTGGAAGTGCCCTTTGCTCTCTAAGCTGTGTTTTTTAGATGTTTCAGGACACACCGTACACTTCTCCATAGTGGCTGTTGGCAATTTACATCCCGCCCATCAGTGTAGCAAGGCTCCCATTTCTCCATGGCCTGTCCTGCATTTCTGGTTTTGACACTTTTTTCGGCATGGCCCTTTTGACCGATGGGAAGCGAGACTTCTTTGTAGCGCTGATTTGCCTTTCCAGGTTGCTTGGTTGGCCAAAAAGGGCGTATGCGTTTTTTCCTGAATATATTCAGGAAAAAACGCATACGCCCTTTTTGGCCAAGGGCATCATTGTCAACGTTTAGCCGCTTTTCATGTGCTTAAAAGGCGATTCGAATCTACCTCCTGAAATCTGTTTCCTGCAATTCTGCCTTGATTTCAAATCCTCTTCTTTGCCTTCCCTCAATATATTTGTGGACGAGAGTTATCATTTATAACTCTGCAGGTTTGTGAATTGCAGTGCCCTGAAGCTCCATTTTACAAGTCGCTTTTTTGGGAGCTGGCCGCAAAAGCGCAGGATGGCTTCAGGCCCTGTTCTGGTTCCGGGGGGCAGGCTGAGCCTGTGGTTAATTCTTCTTCCTGATGGGAAAATAGAGTGACCTGTGCCTGTCCCAACACCAAGAGCTAGTCTCTCATTGGTTCCCCGTCTTCCCGTTCATCCTCAGGACAAATTGCAACCTGTACGGAACAGGAGGTTAAAGGTGCTGATGCTCCAAGTGGGGAGATTGCTATAAAGTGGCTGGAATGGCGAACCCGAGCACAAGGAGATGAGAAATGAGGTGCGTTTTAGAAACCTTTCCCCATCACACGGTGTACCATCTTCTGGGTTTCTCATGCATGTTTTCGATGTAGGAAGATGCCCTTGAACCTGGAGATTTGGGACCCATGCGATGGGTAGCACGCAGTATTACTTTAAAGAATCTGCGTTTGCTCACCCAACCTCACCAAAACTCTCAGCCCCAAGAGGGTCCACCCTTATGTCTCATCCAGCTGTGGGTCTAGATATGGTCAATCCAGGTTGCATCACAGCCCCTAAACGAATTGTGTAAGAATTTCTCTCTCTTTCACTGTCTTTGTTTCATGGGTTTTTAAAAGTAATTTATTTTTATAATGGGGTTTAGCTGCTTTTCACGGCTGTGTTTATGCCGCTTTACACCCACTTGACACACTAACAGAGAGATATCAATACATAGGTTTTAAGATTATTACTAGTCAGATATATTCTGGTGCGGTGAATCGGGCGTGTTGAGTCCAGTTCTCTGAGCAAGGAGTAGGTCTTGTCTGTTACATATTGGGTTTATGGAACGGTATCTGAGCTAATTTGAAACTCTTGTTTTATGGATCACCCCACCTCACCTTTCCCGTTAAGCAGCCATAGTGTGTTTTCTGCATGTGTGACTCTGTTCTGTTTTGTAATTCAGTTCAAGTGTAACGGTTTTTACATTCCCTCTATAAGTGACACCTTATGAGAAGTGTCCTTTTCTGTGTGACTTATTTCACTTAGAATCGTCTTACCTAAATCCACTCATCATGCTGCTACTAGCCTTATGACATTGATTTCATGGCTGAGTGATATTCCATTGTACATATGGACCTCAAATTTTTTAGCCATTTTTCGCTTTCCTGGGATATTTAAGGTGGAATGAAGTGGAGGTCCTTGTCAACAGAGCAGCCCTAAACTTTGGGGTGCTTGTGTCTTGCTGATTTTCAATTTTCCCACTTTATCCCCCCATGCGTGGAAGTGCCCTATGCTCTCTAAGCTGTGTTTTTTAGATGTTTCTGGACACACCGTACACTTCTCCAGAGTGGCTGTTGGCAATTTACATCCCGCCCATCAGTGTAGCCAGGCTCCCATTTCTCCATGGCCTGTCCTGCATTTCTTTTTTTGACACTTTTTTCAGCATGGCCCTATTGACCGATGGGAAGCGAGACTTCTTTGTAGCGCTGATTTGCCTTTCCAGGTTGCTTGGTTGGCCAAAAAGGGCGTATGCGTTTTTTCCTGAATATATTCAGGAAAAAACGCATACGCCCTTTTTGGCCAAGGGCATCATTGTCAACGTTTAGCCGCTTTTCATGTGCTTAAAAGGCGATTCGAATCTACCTCCTGAAATCTGTTTCCTGCAATTCTGCCTTGATTTCAAATCCTCTTCTTTGCCTTCCCTCAATATATTTGTGGACGAGAGTTATCATTTATAACTCTGCAGATTTGTGAATTGCAGTGCCCTGAAGCTCCATTTTACAACTCGCTTTTTTTGGAGCTGGCCGCAAAAGCGCAGGTTGGCTTCAGGCCCTGTTCTGGTTCCGGGGGGCAGGCTGAGCCTGTGGTTAATTCTTCTTCCTGATGGGAAAATAGAGTGACCTGTGCCTGTCCCAACACCAAGAGCTAGTGTCTCATTGGTTCCCCGTCTTCCCGTTCATCCTCAGGACAAATTGCAACCTGTACGGAACAGGAGGTTAAAGGTGCTGATGCTCCAAGTAGGGAGATTGCTAGTAAAGTGGCTGGAATGGCGAACCCGAGCACAAGGAGATGAGAAATGAGGTGCGTTCTAGAAACCTTTCCCCATCACACGGTGTACCATCTTCTGGGTTTCTCATGCATGTTTACGATGTAGGAAGATGCCCTTGAACCTGGAGATTTGGGACCCATGCGATGGGTAGCACGCAGTATTACTTTAAAGAATCTGCGTTTGCTCACCCAACCTCACCAAACCTCTCAGCCCCAAGAGTGTCCACCCTTATGTCTCATCCAGCTGTGGGTCTAGATATGGTCAATCCAGGTTGCATCACAGCCCCTGAACGAATTGTGTAAGAATTTCACTCTCTTACCCTGTCTTTGTTTCATGGGTTTTTAAAAGTAATTTATTTTTATAATGGGGTTTAGGTGCTTTTCACGGCTGTGTTTATGCCGCTTTACACCCACTTGACACACTAACAGAGAGATATCAATACATAGGTTTTAAGATTATTACTAGTCAGATATATTCTGGTGCGGTGAATCGGGCGTGTTGAGTCCAGTTCTCTGAGCAAGGAGTAGGTCTTGTCTGTTACATATTGGGTTTATGGAACGGTATCGGAGCTAATTTGAAACTCTTGTTTTATGGATCACCCCACCTCACCTTTCCCGTTAAGCAGCCATAGTGTGTTTTCTGCATGTGTGACTCTGTTCTGTTTTGTAATTCAGTTCAAGTGTAACGGTTTTTACATTCCCTCTATAAGTGACACCTTATGAGAAGTGTCCTTTTCTGTGTGACTTATTTCACTTAGAATCGTCTTACCTAAATCCACTCATCATGCTGCTACTAGCCTTATGACATTGATTTCATGGCTGAGTGATATTCCATTGTACATATGGACCTCAAATTTTTTAGCCATTTTTCGCTTTCCTGGGATATTTAAGGTGGAATGAAGTGGAGGTCCTTGTCAACAGAGCAGCCCTAAACTTTGGGGTGCTTGTGTCTTGCTGATTTTCAATTTTCCCACTTTATCCCCCCATGCGTGGAAGTGCCCTATGCTCTCTAAGCTGTGTTTTTTAGATGTTTCAGGACACACCGTACACTTCTCCAGAGTGGCTGTTGGCAATTTACATCCCGCCCATCAGTGTAGCCAGGCTCCCATTTCTCCATGGCCTGTCCTGCATTTCTTTTTTTGACACTTTTTTCAGCATGGCCCTATTGACCGATGGGAAGCGAGACTTCTTTGTAGTGCTGATTTGCCTTTCCAGGTTGCTTGGTTGGCCAAAAAGGGCGTATGCGTTTTTTCCTGAATATATTCAGGAAAAAACGCATACGCCCTTTTTGGCCAAGGGCATCATTGTCAACGTTTTGCCGCTTTTCATGTGCTTTAAAGGCGATTCGAATCTACCTCCTGAAATCTGTTTCCTGCAATTCTGCCTTGATTTCAATTCCTCGTCTTTGCCTTCCCTCAATATATTTGTGGACGAGAGTTATCATTTATAACTCTGCAGATTTGTGAATTGCAGTGCCCTGAAGCTCCATTTTACAACTCGCTTTTTTTGGAGCTGGCCGCAAAAGCGCAGGTTGGCTTCAGGCCCTGTTCTGGTTCCGGGGGGCAGGCTGAGCCTGTGGTTAATTCTTCTTCCTGATGGGAAAATAGAGTGACCTGTGCCTGTCCCAACACCAAGAGCTAGTCTCTCATTGGTTCCCCGTCTTCCCGTTCATCCTCAGGACAAATTGCAACCTGTACGGAACAGGAGGTTAAAGGTGCTGATGCTCCAAGTAGGGAGATTGCTAGTAAAGTGGCTGGAATGGCGAACCCGAGCACAAGGAGATGAGAAATGAGGTGCGTTTTAGAAACCTTTCCCCATCACACGGTGTACCATCTTCTGGGTTTCTCATGCATGTTTTCGATGTAGGAAGATGCCCTTGAACCTGGAGATTTGGGACCCATGCGATGGGTAGCACGCAGTATTACTTTAAAGGGTCTGCGTTTGCTCATCCAACCTCACCAAACCTCTCAGCCCCAAGAGTGTCCACCCTTATGTCTCATCCAGCTGTGGGTCTAGATATGGTCAATCCAGGTTGCATCACAGACCCTGAACGAATTGTGTAAGAATTTCTCTCCCTTTCACTGTCTTTGTTTCATGGGTTTTGAAAAGTAGTTTATTTTTATAATGGGGTTTAGCTGCTTTTCACGGCTGTGTTTATGCCGCTTTACACCCACTTGACACACTAACAGAGAGATATCAATACATAGGTTTTAAGATTATTACTAGTCAGATATATTCTTGTGCGGTGAATCGGGCGTGTTGAGTCCAGTTCTCTGAGCAAGGAGTAGGTCTTGTCTGTTACATATTGGGTTTATGGAACGGTATCTGAGCTAATTTGAAACTCTTGTTTTATGGATCACCCCACCTCACCTTTCCCGTTAAGCAGCCATAGTGTGTTTTCTGCATGTGTGACTCTGTTCTGTTTTGTAATTCAGTTCAAGTGTAACGGATTTTACATTCCCTCTATAAGTGACACCTTATGAGAAGTGTCCTTTTCTGTGTGACTTATTTCACTTAGAATCGTCGTACCTAAATCCACTCATCATGCTGCTACTAGCCTTATGACATTGATTTCATGGCTGAGTGATATTCCATTGTACATATGGACCTCAAATTTTTTAGCCATTTTTCGCTTTCCTGGGATATTTAAGGTGGAATGAAGTGGAGGTCCTTGTCAACAGAGCATCCCTAAACTTAGGGGTGCTTGTGTCTTGCTGATTTTTAATTTTCCCACTTTATACCCCCATGCGTGGAAGTGCCCTATGCTCTCTAAGCTGTGTTTTTTAGATGTTTCAGGACACACCGTACACTTCTCCAGAGTGGCTGTTGGCAATTTACATCCCGCCCATCAGTGTAGCCAGGCTCCCATTTCTCCATGGCCTGTCCTGCATTTCTGTTTTTGACACTTTTTTCACCATGGCCCTTTTGACCGATGGGAAGCGAGACTTCTTTGTAGCGCTGATTTGCCTTTCCAGGTTGCTTGGTTGGCCAAAAAGGGCGTATGCGTTTTTTCCTGAATATATTCAGGAAAAAACGCATACGCCCTTTTTGGCCAAGGGCATCATTGTCAACGTTTAGCCGCTTTTCATGTGCTTAAAAGGCGATTCGAATCTACCTCCTGAAATCTGTTTCCTGCAATTCTGCCTTGATTTCAATTCCTCGTCTTTGCCTTCCCTCAATATATTTGTGGACGAGAGTTATCATTTATAACTCTGCAGATTTGTGAATTGCAGTGCCCTGAAGCTCCATTTTACAACTCGCTTTTTTTGGAGCTG
Source organism: Balaenoptera physalus (assembly GCF_965194825.1). Lineage (NCBI taxonomy): Eukaryota > Metazoa > Chordata > Mammalia > Artiodactyla > Balaenopteridae > Balaenoptera > Balaenoptera physalus. The sequence goes on from NW_028126334.1 coordinate 765,026, forward strand.
GCCGCAAAAGCGCAGGATGGCTTCAGGCCCTGTTCTGGTTCCGGGGGGCAGGCTGAGCCTGTGGTTAATTCTTCTTCCTGATGGGAAAATAGAGTGACCTGTGCCTGTCCCAACACCAAGAGCTAGTCTCTCATTGGTTCCCCGTCTTCCCGTTCATCCTCAGGACAAATTGCAACCTGTACGGAACAGGAGGTTAAAGGTGCTGATGCTCCAAGTAGGGAGATTGCTAGTAAAGTGGCTGGAATGGCGAACCCGAGCACAAGGAGATGAGAAATGAGGTGCGTTTTAGGAACCTTTCCCCATCACACGGTGTACCATCTTCTGGGTTTCTCATGCATGTTTTAGATGTAGGAAGATGCCCTTGAACCTGGAGATTTGGGACCCATGCGATGGGTAGCACGCAGTATTACTTTAAAGGGTCTGCGTTTGCTCACCCAACCTCACCAAACCTCTCAGCCCCAAGAGTGTCCACCCTTATGTCTCATCCAGCTGTGGGTCTAGATATGGTCAATCCAGGTTGCATCACAGACCCTGAACGAATTGTGTAAGAATTTCTCTCTCTTTCACTGTCTTTGTTTCATGGGTTTTGAAAACTAAGTTATTTTTATAATGGGGTTTAGCTGCTTTTCACGGCTGTGTTTATGCCGCTTTACACCCACTTGACACACTAACAGAGAGATATCAATACATAGGTTTTAAGATTATAACTAGTCAGATATATTCTTGTGCAGTGAATCGGGCGTGTTGAGTCCAGTTCTCTGAGCAAGGAGTAGGTCTTGTCTGTTACATATTGGGTTTATGGAACGGTATCTGAGCTAATTTGAAACTCTTGTTTTATGGATCACCCCACCTCACCTTTCCCGTTAAGCAGCCATAGTGTGTTTTCTGCATGTGTGACTCTGTTCTGTTTTGTAATTCAGTTCAAGTGTAACGGTTTTTACATTCCCTCTATAAGTGACACCTTATGAGAAGTGTCCTTTTCTGTGTGACTTATTTCACTTAGAATCGTCGTACCTAAATCCACTCATCATGCTGCTACTAGCCTTATGACATTGATTTCATGGCTGAGTGATATTCCATTGTACATATGGACCTCAAATTTTTTAGCCATTTTTCGCTTTCCTGGGATATTTAAGTTGGAATGAAGTGGAGGTCCTTGTCAACAGAGCAGCCCTAAACTTTGGGGTGTTTGTGTCTTGCTGATTTTTAATTTTCCCACTTTATACCCCCATGCGTGGAAGTGCCCTATGCTCTCTAAGCTGTGTTTTTTAGATGTTTCAGGACACACCGTACACTTCTCCAGAGTGGCTGTTGGCAATTTACATCCCGCCCATCAGTGTAGCCAGGCTCCCATTTCTCCATGGCCTGTCCTGCATTTCTTTTTTTGACACTTTTTTCAGCATGGCCCTTTTGACCGATGGGAAGCGAGACTTCTTTGTAGCGCTGCTTTGCCTTTCCAGATTGCTTGGTTGGCCAAAAAGGGCGTATGCGTTTTTTCCTGAATATATTCAGGAAAAAACGCATACGCCCTTTTTGGCCAAGGGCATCATTGTCAACGTTTTGCCGCTTTTCATGTGCTTTAAAGGCGATTCGAATCTACCTCCTGAAATCTGTTTCCTGCAATTCTGCCTTGATTTCAATTCCTCGTCTTTGCCTTCCCTCAATATATTTGTGGACGAGAGTTATCATTTATAACTCTGCAGATTTGTGAATTGCAGTGCCCTGAAGCTCCATTTTACAACTCGCTTTTTTTGGAGCTGGCCGCAAAAGCGCAGGATGGCTTCAGGCCCTGTTCTGGTTCCGGGGGGCAGGCTGAGCCTGTGGTTAATTCTTCTTCCTGATGGGAAAATAGAGTGACCTGTGCCTGTCCCAACACCAAGAGCTAGTCTCTCATTGGTTCCCCGTCTTCCCGTTCATCCTCAGGACAAATTGCAACCTGTACGGAACAGGAGGTTAAAGGTGCTGATGCTCCAAGTAGGGAGACTGCTAGTAAAGTGGCTGGAATGGCGAACCCGAGCACAAGGAGATGAGAAATGAGGTGCGTTTTAGAAACCTTTCCCCATCACACGGTGTACCATCTTCTGGGTTTCTCATGCATGTTTTCGATGTAGGAAGATGCCCTTGAACCTGTAGATTTGGGACCCATGCGATGGGTAGCACGCAGTATTACTTTAAAGGGTCTGCGTTTGCTCACCCAACCTCACCAAACCTCTCAGCCCCAAGAGTGTCCACCCTTATGTCTCATCCAGCTGTGGGTCTAGATATGGTCAATCCAGGTTGCATCACAGACCCTGAACGAATTGTTGAAGAATTTCTCTCCCTTTAACTGTCTTTGTTTCATGGGTTTTGAAAAGTAGTTTATTTTTATAATGGGGTTTAGCTGCTTTTCACGGCTGTGTTTATGCCGCTTTACACCCACTTGACACACTAACAGAGAGATATCAATACATAGGTTTTAAGATTATTACTAGTCAGATATATTCTTGTGTGGTGAATCGGGCGTGTTGAGTCCAGTTCTCTGAGCAAGGAGTAGGTCTTGTCTGTTACATATTGGGTTTCTGGAACGGTATCTGAGCTAATTTGAAACTCTTGTTTTATGTATCACCCCACCTCACCTTTCCCGTTAAGCAGCCATAGTGTGTTTTCTGCATGTGTGACTCTGCTCTGTTTTGTAATTCAGTTCAAGTGTAACGGTTTTTACATTCCCTCTATAAGTGACACCTTATGAGAAGTGTCCTTTTCTGTGTGACTTATTTCACTTAGAATCGTCGTACCTAAATCCACTCATCATGCTGCTACTAGCCTTATGACATTGATTTCATGGCTGAGTGATATTCCATTGTACATATGGACCTCAAATTTTTTAGCCATCTTTCGCTTTCCTGAGATATTTAAGGTGGAATGAAGTGGAGGTCCTTGTCAACAGAGCATCCCTAAACTTAGGGGTGCTTGTGTCTTGCTGATTTTTAATTTTCCCACTTTATACCCCCATGCGTGGAAGTGCCCTATGCTCTCTAAGCTGTGTTTTTTAGATGTTTCAGGACACACCGTACACTTCTCCAGAGTGGCTGTTGGCAATTTACATCCCGCCCATCAGTGTAGCCAGGCTCCCATTTCTCCATGGCCTGTCCTGCATTTCTGGTTTTGACACTTTTTTCAGCATGGCCCTTTTGACCGATGGGAAGCGAGACTTCTTTGTAGCGCTGCTTTGCCTTTTCAGGTTGCTTGGTTGGCCAAAAAGGGCGTATGCGTTTTTTCCTGAATATATTCAGGAAAAAACGCATACGCCCTTTTTGGCCAAGGGCATCATTGTCAACGTTTTGCCGCTTTTCATGTGCTTTAAAGGCGATTCGAATCTACCTCCTGAAATCTGTTTCCTGCAATTCTGCCTTGATTTCAAATCCTCTTCTTTGCCTTCCCTCAATATATTTGTGGACGAGAGTTATCATTTATAACTCTGCAGGTTTGTGAATTGCAGTGCCCTGAAGCTCCATTTTACAACTCGCTTTTTTTGGAGCTGGCCTCAAAAGCGCAGGTTGGCTTCAGGCCCTGTTCTGGTTCCGGGGGGCAGGCTGAGCCTGTGGTTAATTCTTCTTCCTGATGGGAAAATAGAGTGACCTGTGCCTGTCCCAACACCAAGAGCTAGTCTCTCATTGGTTCCCCATCTTCCCTTTCATCCTCAGGACAAATTGCAACCTGTACGGAACAGGAGGTTAAAGGTGCTGATGCTCCAAGTAGGGAGATTGCTAGTAAAGTGGCTGGAATGGCGAACCCGAGCACAAGGAGATGAGAAATGAGGTGCGTTTTAGAAACCTTTCCCCATCACACGGTGTACCCTCTTCTGGGTTTCTCATGCATGTTTTCGATGTAGGAAGATGCCCTTGAACCTGGAGATTTGGGACCCATGCGATGGGTAGCACGCAGTATTACTTTAAAGGGTCTGCGTTTGCTCACCCAACCTCACCAAACCTCTCAGCCCCAAGAGGGTCAACCCTTATGTCTCATCCAGCTGTGGGACTAGATATGGTCAATCCAGGTTGCATCACAGCCCCTGAACGAATTGGGTAAGAATTTCTCTCTCTTTCCCTGTCTTTGTTTCATGGGTTTTTAAAATAATTTATTTTTATAATGGGGTTTAGCTGCTTTTCACGGCTGTGTTTATGCCGCTTTACACCCAATTGACACACTAACAGAGAGATATCAATACATAGGTTTTAAGATTATTACTAGTCAGATATATTCTTGTGCGGTGAATCGGGCGTGTTGAGTCCAGTTCTCTGAGCAAGGAGTAGGTCTTGTCTGTTACATATTGGGTTTCTGGAACGGTATCTGAGCTAATTTGAAACTCTTGTTTTATGGATCACCCCACCTCACCTTTCCCGTTAAGCAGCCATAGTGTGTTTTCTGCATGTGTGACTCTGTTCTGTTTTGTAATTCAGTTCAAGTGTATCGGATTTTACATTCCCTCTATAAGTGACACCTTATGAGAAGTGTCCTTTTCTGTGTGACTTATTTCACTTAGAATCGTCGTACCTAAATCCACTCATCATGCTGCTACTAGCCTTATGACATTGATTTCATGGCTGAGTGATATTCCATTGTACATATGGACCTCAAATTTTTTATCCATTTTTCGCTTTCCTGGGATATTTAAGGTGGAATGAAGTGGAGGTCCTTGTCAACAGAGCAGCCCTAAACTTTGGGGTGCTTGTGTCTTGCTGATTTTCAATTTTCCCACTTTATCCCCCTATGCGTGGAAGTGCCCTATGCTCTCTAAGCTGTGTTTTTTAGATGTTTCAGGACACACCGTACACTTCTCCATAGTGGCTGTTGGCAATTTACATCCCGCCCATCAGTGTAGCAAGGCTCCCATTTCTCCATGGCCTGTCCTGCATTTCTGGTTTTGACACTTTTTTCGGCATGGCCCTTTTGACCGATGGGAAGCGAGACTTCTTTGTAGCGCTGATTTGCCTTTCCAGGTTGCTTAGTTGGCCAAAAAGGGCGTATGCGTTTTTTCCTGAATATATTCAGGAAAAAACGCATACGCCCTTTTTGGCCAAGGGCATCATTGTCAACGTTTTGCCGCTTTTCATGTGCTTTAAAGGCGATTCGAATCTACCTCCTGAAATCTGTTTCCTGCAATTCTGCCTTGATTTCAAATCCTCTTCTTTGCCTTCCCTCAATATATTTGTGGACGAGAGTTATCATTTATAACTCTGCAGATTTGTGAATTGCAGTGCCCTGAAGCTCCATTTTACAAGTCGCTTTTTGGGGAGCTGGCCGCAAAAGCGCAGGATGGCTTCAGGCCCTGTTCTGGTTCCGGGGGGCAGGCTGAGCCTGTGGTTAATTCTTCTTCCTGATGGGAAAATAGAGTGACCTGTGCCTGTCCCAACACCAAGAGCTAGTCTCTCATTGGTTCCCCGTCTTCCCGTTCATCCTCAGGACAAATTGCAACCTGTACGGAACAGGAGGTTAAAGGTGCTGATGCTCCAAGTAGGGAGATTGCTAGTAAAGTGGCTGGAATGGCGAACCCGAGCACAAGGAGATGAGAAATGAGGTGCGTTTTAGAAACCTTTCCCCATCACACGGTGTACCATCTTCTGGGTTTCTCATGCATGTTTTCGATGTAGGAAGATGCCCTTGAACCTGGAGATTTGGGACCCATGCGATGGGTAGCACGCAGTATTACTTTAAAGGGTCTGCGTTTGCTCACCCAACCTCACCAAACCTCTCAGCCCCAAGAGTGTCCACCCTTATGTCTCATCCAGCTGTGGGTCTAGATATGGTCAATCCAGGTTGCATCACAGCCCCTGAACGAATTGTGTCAGAATTTCTCTCTCTTTCCCTGTCTTTGTTTCATGGGTTTTTAAAAGTAATTTATTTTTATAATGGGGTTTAGCTGCTTTTCACGGCTGTGTTTATGCCGCTTTACACCCACTTGACACTCTAACAGAGAGATATCAATACATAGGTTTTAAGATTATGACTAGTCAGATATATTCTTGTGCGGTGAATCGGGCGTGGTGAGTCCAGTTCTCTGAGCAAGGAGTAGGTCTTGTCTGTTACATATTGGGTTTATGGAACGGTATCTGAGCTAATTTGAAACTCTTGTTTTATGGATCACCCCACCTCACCTTTCCCGTTAAGCAGCCATAGTGTGTTTTCTGCATGTGTGACTCTGTTCTGTTTTGTAATTCAGTTCAAGTGTAACGGATTTTACATTCCCTCTATAAGTGACACCTTATGAGAAGTGTCCTTTTCTGTGTGACTTATTTCACTTAGAATCGTCATACCTAAATCCACTCATCATGCTGCTACTAGCCTTATGACATTGATTTCATGGCTGAGTGATATTCCATTGTACATATGGACCTCAAATTTTTTATCCATTTTTCGCTTTCCTGGGATATTTAAGGTGGAATGAAGTGGAGGTCCTTGTCAACAGAGCAGCCCTAAACTTTGGGGTGCTTGTGTCTTGCTGATTTTCAATTTTCCCACTTTATCCCCCCATGCGTGGAAGTGCCCTTTGCTCTCTAAGCTGTGTTTTTTAGATGTTTCAGGACACACCGTACACTTCTCCATAGTGGCTGTTGGCAATTTACATCCCGCCCATCAGTGTAGCAAGGCTCCCATTTCTCCATGGCCTGTCCTGCATTTCTGGTTTTGACACTTTTTTCGGCATGGCCCTTTTGACCGATGGGAAGCGAGACTTCTTTGTAGCGCTGATTTGCCTTTCCAGGTTGCTTGGTTGGCCAAAAAGGGCGTATGCGTTTTTTCCTGAATATATTCAGGAAAAAACGCATACGCCCTTTTTGGCCAAGGGCATCATTGTCAACGTTTAGCCGCTTTTCATGTGCTTAAAAGGCGATTCGAATCTACCTCCTGAAATCTGTTTCCTGCAATTCTGCCTTGATTTCAAATCCTCTTCTTTGCCTTCCCTCAATATATTTGTGGACGAGAGTTATCATTTATAACTCTGCAGGTTTGTGAATTGCAGTGCCCTGAAGCTCCATTTTACAAGTCGCTTTTTTGGGAGCTGGCCGCAAAAGCGCAGGATGGCTTCAGGCCCTGTTCTGGTTCCGGGGGGCAGGCTGAGCCTGTGGTTAATTCTTCTTCCTGATGGGAAAATAGAGTGACCTGTGCCTGTCCCAACACCAAGAGCTAGTCTCTCATTGGTTCCCCGTCTTCCCGTTCATCCTCAGGACAAATTGCAACCTGTACGGAACAGGAGGTTAAAGGTGCTGATGCTCCAAGTGGGGAGATTGCTATAAAGTGGCTGGAATGGCGAACCCGAGCACAAGGAGATGAGAAATGAGGTGCGTTTTAGAAACCTTTCCCCATCACACGGTGTACCATCTTCTGGGTTTCTCATGCATGTTTTCGATGTAGGAAGATGCCCTTGAACCTGGAGATTTGGGACCCATGCGATGGGTAGCACGCAGTATTACTTTAAAGAATCTGCGTTTGCTCACCCAACCTCACCAAAACTCTCAGCCCCAAGAGGGTCCACCCTTATGTCTCATCCAGCTGTGGGTCTAGATATGGTCAATCCAGGTTGCATCACAGCCCCTAAACGAATTGTGTAAGAATTTCTCTCTCTTTCACTGTCTTTGTTTCATGGGTTTTTAAAAGTAATTTATTTTTATAATGGGGTTTAGCTGCTTTTCACGGCTGTGTTTATGCCGCTTTACACCCACTTGACACACTAACAGAGAGATATCAATACATAGGTTTTAAGATTATTACTAGTCAGATATATTCTGGTGCGGTGAATCGGGCGTGTTGAGTCCAGTTCTCTGAGCAAGGAGTAGGTCTTGTCTGTTACATATTGGGTTTATGGAACGGTATCGGAGCTAATTTGAAACTCTTGTTTTATGGATCACCCCACCTCACCTTTCCCGTTAAGCAGCCATAGTGTGTTTTCTGCATGTGTGACTCTGTTCTGTTTTGTAATTCAGTTCAAGTGTAACGGTTTTTACATTCCCTCTATAAGTGACACCTTATGAGAAGTGTCCTTTTCTGTGTGACTTATTTCACTTAGAATCGTCTTACCTAAATCCACTCATCATGCTGCTACTAGCCTTATGACATTGATTTCATGGCTGAGTGATATTCCATTGTACATATGGACCTCAAATTTTTTAGCCATTTTTCGCTTTCCTGGGATATTTAAGGTGGAATGAAGTGGAGGTCCTTGTCAACAGAGCAGCCCTAAACTTTGGGGTGCTTGTGTCTTGCTGATTTTCAATTTTCCCACTTTATCCCCCCATGCGTGGAAGTGCCCTATGCTCTCTAAGCTGTGTTTTTTAGATGTTTCAGGACACACCGTACACTTCTCCAGAGTGGCTGTTGGCAATTTACATCCCGCCCATCAGTGTAGCCAGGCTCCCATTTCTCCATGGCCTGTCCTGCATTTCTTTTTTTGACACTTTTTTCAGCATGGCCCTATTGACCGATGGGAAGCGAGACTTCTTTGTAGCGCTGATTTGCCTTTCCAGGTTGCTTGGTTGGCCAAAAAGGGCGTATGCGTTTTTTCCTGAATATATTCAGGAAAAAACGCATACGCCCTTTTTGGCCAAGGGCATCATTGTCAACGTTTTGCCGCTTTTCATGTGCTTTAAAGGCGATTCGAATCTACCTCCTGAAATCTGTTTCCTGCAATTCTGCCTTGATTTCAATTCCTCGTCTTTGCCTTCCCTCAATATATTTGTGGACGAGAGTTATCATTTATAACTCTGCAGATTTGTGAATTGCAGTGCCCTGAAGCTCCATTTTACAACTCGCTTTTTTTGGAGCTGGCCGCAAAAGCGCAGGTTGGCTTCAGGCCCTGTTCTGGTTCCGGGGGGCAGGCTGAGCCTGTGGTTAATTCTTCTTCCTGATGGGAAAATAGAGTGACCTGTGCCTGTCCCAACACCAAGAGCTAGTGTCTCATTGGTTCCCCGTCTTCCCGTTCATCCTCAGGACAAATTGCAACCTGTACGGAACAGGAGGTTAAAGGTGCTGATGCTCCAAGTAGGGAGATTGCTAGTAAAGTGGCTGGAATGGCGAACCCGAGCACAAGGAGATGAGAAATGAGGTGCGTTCTAGAAACCTTTCCCCATCACACGGTGTACCATCTTCTGGGTTTCTCATGCATGTTTACGATGTAGGAAGATGCCCTTGAACCTGGAGATTTGGGACCCATGCGATGGGTAGCACGCAGTATTACTTTAAAGGGTCTGCGTTTGCTCACCCAACCTCACCAAACCTCTCAGCCCCAAGAGTGTCCACCCTTATGTCTCATCCAGCTGTGGGTCTAGATATGGTCAATCCAGGTTGCATCACAGCCCCTGAACGAATTGTGTAAGAATTTCACTCTCTTACCCTGTCTTTGTTTCATGGGTTTTTAAAAGTAATTTATTTTTATAATGGGGTTTAGGTGCTTTTCACGGCTGTGTTTATGCCGCTTTACACCCACTTGACACACTAACAGAGAGATATCAATACATAGGTTTTAAGATTATTACTAGTCAGATATATTCTGGTGCGGTGAATCGGGCGTGTTGAGTCCAGTTCTCTGAGCAAGGAGTAGGTCTTGTCTGTTACATATTGGGTTTATGGAACGGTATCGGAGCTAATTTGAAACTCTTGTTTTATGGATCACCCCACCTCACCTTTCCCGTTAAGCAGCCATAGTGTGTTTTCTGCATGTGTGACTCTGTTCTGTTTTGTAATTCAGTTCAAGTGTAACGGTTTTTACATTCCCTCTATAAGTGACACCTTATGAGAAGTGTCCTTTTCTGTGTGACTTATTTCACTTAGAATCGTCTTACCTAAATCCACTCATCATGCTGCTACTAGCCTTATGACATTGATTTCATGGCTGAGTGATATTCCATTGTACATATGGACCTCAAATTTTTTAGCCATTTTTCGCTTTCCTGGGATATTTAAGGTGGAATGAAGTGGAGGTCCTTGTCAACAGAGCAGCCCTAAACTTTGGGGTGCTTGTGTCTTGCTGATTTTCAATTTTCCCACTTTATCCCCCCATGCGTGGAAGTGCCCTATGCTCTCTAAGCTGTGTTTTTTAGATGTTTCAGGACACACCGTACACTTCTCCAGAGTGGCTGTTGGCAATTTACATCCCGCCCATCAGTGTAGCCAGGCTCCCATTTCTCCATGGCCTGTCCTGCATTTCTTTTTTTGACACTTTTTTCAGCATGGCCCTATTGACCGATGGGAAGTGAGACTTCTTTGTAGTGCTGATTTGCCTTTCCAGGTTGCTTGGTTGGCCAAAAAGGGCGTATGCGTTTTTTCCTGAATATATTCAGGAAAAAACGCATACGCCCTTTTTGGCCAAGGGCATCATTGTCAACGTTTTGCCGCTTTTCATGTGCTTTAAAGGCGATTCGAATCTACCTCCTGAAATCTGTTTCCTGCAATTCTGCCTTGATTTCAATTCCTCGTCTTTGCCTTCCCTCAATATATTTGTGGACGAGAGTTATCATTTATAACTCTGCAGATTTGTGAATTGCAGTGCCCTGAAGCTCCATTTTACAACTCGCTTTTTTTGGAGCTGGCCGCAAAAGCGCAGGTTGGCTTCAGGCCCTGTTCTGGTTCCGGGGGGCAGGCTGAGCCTGTGGTTAATTCTTCTTCCTGATGGGAAAATAGAGTGACCTGTGCCTGTCCCAACACCAAGAGCTAGTCTCTCATTGGTTCCCCGTCTTCCCGTTCATCCTCAGGACAAATTGCAACCTGTACGGAACAGGAGGTTAAAGGTGCTGATGCTCCAAGTAGGGAGATTGCTAGTAAAGTGGCTGGAATGGCGAACCCGAGCACAAGGAGATGAGAAATGAGGTGCGTTTTAGAAACCTTTCCCCATCACACGGTGTACCATCTTCTGGGTTTCTCATGCATGTTTTCGATGTAGGAAGATGCCCTTGAACCTGGAGATTTGGGACCCATGCGATGGGTAGCACGCAGTATTACTTTAAAGGGTCTGCGTTTGCTCATCCAACCTCACCAAACCTCTCAGCCCCAAGAGTGTCCACCCTTATGTCTCATCCAGCTGTGGGTCTAGATATGGTCAATCCAGGTTGCATCACAGACCCTGAACGAATTGTGTAAGAATTTCTCTCCCTTTCACTGTCTTTGTTTCATGGGTTTTGAAAAGTAGTTTATTTTTATAATGGGGTTTAGCTGCTTTTCACGGCTGTGTTTATGCCGCTTTACACCCACTTGACACACTAACAGAGAGATATCAATACATAGGTTTTAAGATTATTACTAGTCAGATATATTCTTGTGCGGTGAATCGGGCGTGTTGAGTCCAGTTCTCTGAGCAAGGAGTAGGTCTTGTCTGTTACATATTGGGTTTATGGAACGGTATCTGAGCTAATTTGAAACTCTTGTTTTATGGATCACCCCACCTCACCTTTCCCGTTAAGCAGCCATAGTGTGTTTTCTGCATGTGTGACTCTGTTCTGTTTTGTAATTCAGTTCAAGTGTAACGGATTTTACATTCCCTCTATAAGTGACACCTTATGAGAAGTGTCCTTTTCTGTGTGACTTATTTCACTTAGAATCGTCGTACCTAAATCCACTCATCATGCTGCTACTAGCCTTATGACATTGATTTCATGGCTGAGTGATATTCCATTGTACATATGGACCTCAAATTTTTTAGCCATTTTTCGCTTTCCTGGGATATTTAAGGTGGAATGAAGTGGAGGTCCTTGTCAACAGAGCATCCCTAAACTTAGGGGTGCTTGTGTCTTGCTGATTTTTAATTTTCCCACTTTATACCCCCATGCGTGGAAGTGCCCTATGCTCTCTAAGCTGTGTTTTTTAGATGTTTCAGGACACACCGTACACTTCTCCAGAGTGGCTGTTGGCAATTTACATCCCGCCCATCAGTGTAGCCAGGCTCCCATTTCTCCATGGCCTGTCCTGCATTTCTGTTTTTGACACTTTTTTCAGCATGGCCCTTTTGACCGATGGGAAGCGAGACTTCTTTGTAGCGCTGATTTGCCTTTCCAGGTTGCTTGGTTGGCCAAAAAGGGCGTATGCGTTTTTTCCTGAATATATTCAGGAAAAAACGCATACGCCCTTTTTGGCCAAGGGCATCATTGTCAACGTTTAGCCGCTTTTCATGTGCTTAAAAGGCGATTCGAATCTACCTCCTGAAATCTGTTTCCTGCAATTCTGCCTTGATTTCAATTCCTCGTCTTTGCCTTCCCTCAATATATTTGTGGACGAGAGTTATCATTTATAACTCTGCAGATTTGTGAATTGCAGTGCCCTGAAGCTCCATTTTACAACTCGCTTTTTTTGGAGCTGGCCGCAAAAGCGCAGGATGGCTTCAGGCCCTGTTCTGGTTCCGGGGGGCAGGCTGAGCCTGTGGTTAATTCTTCTTCCTGATGGGAAAATAGAGTGACCTGTGCCTGTCCCAACACCAAGAGCTAGTCTCTCATTGGTTCCCCGTCTTCCCGTTCATCCTCAGGACAAATTGCAACCTGTACGGAACAGGAGGTTAAAGGTGCTGATGCTCCAAGTAGGGAGATTGCTAGTAAAGTGGCTGGAATGGCGAACCCGAGCACAAGGAGATGAGAAATGAGGTGCGTTTTAGGAACCTTTCCCCATCACACGGTGTACCATCTTCTGGGTTTCTCATGCATGTTTTAGATGTAGGAAGATGCCCTTGAACCTGGAGATTTGGGACCCATGCGATGGGTAGCACGCAGTATTACTTTAAAGGGTCTGCGTTTGCTCACCCAACCTCACCAAACCTCTCAGCCCCAAGAGTGTCCACCCTTATGTCTCATCCAGCTGTGGGTCTAGATATGGTCAATCCAGGTTGCATCACAGACCCTGAACGAATTGTGTAAGAATTTCTCTCTCTTTCACTGTCTTTGTTTCATGGGTTTTGAAAACTAAGTTATTTTTATAATGGGGTTTAGCTGCTTTTCACGGCTGTGTTTATGCCGCTTTACACCGACTTGACACACTAACAGAGAGATATCAATACATAGGTTTTAAGATTATAACTAGTCAGATATATTCTTGTGCAGTGAATCGGGCGTGTTGAGTCCAGTTCTCTGAGCAAGGAGTAGGTCTTGTCTGTTACATATTGGGTTTATGGAACGGTATCTGAGCTAATTTGAAACTCTTGTTTTATGGATCACCCCACCTCACCTTTCCCGTTAAGCAGCCATAGTGTGTTTTCTGCATGTGTGACTCTGTTCTGTTTTGTAATTCAGTTCAAGTGTAACGGTTTTTACATTCCCTCTATAAGTGACACCTTATGAGAAGTGTCCTTTTCTGTGTGACTTATTTCACTTAGAATCGTCGTACCTAAATCCACTCATCATGCTGCTACTAGCCTTATGACATTGATTTCATGGCTGAGTGATATTCCATTGTACATATGGACCTCAAATTTTTTAGCCATTTTTCGCTTTCCTGGGATATTTAAGTTGGAATGAAGTGGAGGTCCTTGTCAACAGAGCAGCCCTAAACTTTGGGGTGTTTGTGTCTTGCTGATTTTTAATTTTCCCACTTTATACCCCCATGCGTGGAAGTGCCCTATGCTCTCTAAGCTGTGTTTTTTAGATGTTTCAGGACACACCGTACACTTCTCCAGAGTGGCTGTTGGCAATTTACATCCCGCCCATCAGTGTAGCCAGGCTCCCATTTCTCCATGGCCTGTCCTGCATTTCTTTTTTAGACACTTTTTTCAGCATGGCCCTTTTGACCGATGGGAAGCGAGACTTCTTTGTAGCGCTGCTTTGCCTTTCCAGATTGCTTGGTTGGCCAAAAAGGGCGTATGCGTTTTTTCCTGAATATATTCAGGAAAAAACGCATACGCCCTTTTTGGCCAAGGGCATCATTGTCAACGTTTTGCCGCTTTTCATGTGCTTTAAAGGCGATTCGAATCTACCTCCTGAAATCTGTTTCCTGCAATTCTGCCTTGATTTCAATTCCTCGTCTTTGCCTTCCCTCAATATATTTGTGGACGAGAGTTATCATTTATAACTCTGCAGATTTGTGAATTGCAGTGCCCTGAAGCTCCATTTTACAACTCGCTTTTTTTGGAGCTGGCCGCAAAAGCGCAGGATGGCTTCAGGCCCTGTTCTGGTTCCGGGGGGCAGGCTGAGCCTGTGGTTAATTCTTCTTCCTGATGGGAAAATAGAGTGACCTGTGCCTGTCCCAACACCAAGAGCTAGTCTCTCATTGGTTCCCCGTCTTCCCGTTCATCCTCAGGACAAATTGCAACCTGTACGGAACAGGAGGTTAAAGGTGCTGATGCTCCAAGTAGGGAGACTGCTAGTAAAGTGGCTGGAATGGCGAACCCGAGCACAAGGAGATGAGAAATGAGGTGCGTTTTAGAAACCTTTCCCCATCACACGGTGTACCATCTTCTGGGTTTCTCATGCATGTTTTCGATGTAGGAAGATGCCCTTGAACCTGTAGATTTGGGACCCATGCGATGGGTAGCACGCAGTATTACTTTAAAGGGTCTGCGTTTGCTCACCCAACCTCACCAAACCTCTCAGCCCCAAGAGTGTCCACCCTTATGTCTCATCCAGCTGTGGGTCTAGATATGGTCAATCCAGGTTGCATCACAGACCCTGAACGAATTGTTGAAGAATTTCTCTCCCTTTAACTGTCTTTGTTTCATGGGTTTTGAAAAGTAGTTTATTTTTATAATGGGGTTTAGCTGCTTTTCACGGCTGTGTTTATGCCGCTTTACACCCACTTGACACACTAACAGAGAGATATCAATACATAGGTTTTAAGATTATTACTAGTCAGATATATTCTTGTGTGGTGAATCGGGCGTGTTGAGTCCAGTTCTCTGAGCAAGGAGTAGGTCTTGTCTGTTACATATTGGGTTTCTGGAACGGTATCTGAGCTAATTTGAAACTCTTGTTTTATGTATCACCCCACCTCACCTTTCCCGTTAAGCAGCCATAGTGTGTTTTCTGCATGTGTGACTCTGCTCTGTTTTGTAATTCAGTTCAAGTGTAACGGTTTTTACATTCCCTCTATAAGTGACACCTTATGAGAAGTGTCCTTTTCTGTGTGACTTATTTCACTTAGAATCGTCGTACCTAAATCCACTCATCATGCTGCTACTAGCCTTATGACATTGATTTCATGGCTGAGTGATATTCCATTGTACATATGGACCTCAAATTTTTTAGCCATCTTTCGCTTTCCTGAGATATTTAAGGTGGAATGAAGTGGAGGTCCTTGTCAACAGAGCATCCCTAAACTTAGGGGTGCTTGTGTCTTGCTGATTTTTAATTTTCCCACTTTATACCCCCATGCGTGGAAGTGCCCTATGCTCTCTAAGCTGTGTTTTTTAGATGTTTCAGGACACACCGTACACTTCTCCAGAGTGGCTGTTGGCAATTTACATCCCGCCCATCAGTGTAGCCAGGCTCCCATTTCTCCATGGCCTGTCCTGCATTTCTTTTTTTGACACTTTTTTCAGCATGGCCCTTTTGACCGATGGGAAGCGAGACTTCTTTGTAGCGCTGCTTTGCCTTTTCAGGTTGCTTGGTTGGCCAAAAAGGGCGTATGCGTTTTTTCCTGAATATATTCAGGAAAAAACGCATACGCCCTTTTTGGCCAAGGGCATCATTGTCAACGTTTTGCCGCTTTTCATGTGCTTTAAAGGCGATTCGAATCTACCTCCTGAAATCTGTTTCCTGCAATTCTGCCTTGATTTCAGTTCCTCGTCTTTGCCTTCCCTCAATATATTTGTGGACGAGAGTTATCATTTATAACTCTGCAGATTTGTGAATTGCAGTGCCCTGAAGCTCCATTTTACAAGTCGCTTTTTTGGGAGCTGGCCGCAAAAGCGCAGGATGGCTTCAGGCCCTGTTCTGGTTCCGGGGGGCAGGCTGAGCCTGTGGTTAATTCTTCTTCCTGATGGGAAAATAGAGTGACCTGTGCCTGTCCCAACACCAAGAGCTAGTCTCTCATTGGTTCCCCGTCTTCCCGTTCATCCTCAGGACAAATTGCAACCTGTACGGAACAGGAGGTTAAAGGTGCTGATGCTCCAAGTAGGGAGATTGCTAGTAAAGTGGCTGGAATGGCGAACCCGAGCACAAGGAGATGAGAAATGAGGTGCGTTTTAGAAACCTTTCCCCATCACACGGTGTACCATCTTCTGGGTTTCTCATGCATGTTTTCGATGTAGGAAGATGCCCTTGAACCTGGAGATTTGGGACCCATGCGATGGGTAGCACGCAGGATTACTTTAAAGGGTCTGCGTTTGCTCACCCAACCTCACCAAACCTCTCAGCCCCAAGAGTGTCCACCCTTATGTCTCATCCAGCTGTGGGTCTAGATATGGTCAATCCAGGTTGCATCACAGACCCTGAACGAATTGTGTAAGAATTTCTCTCTCTTTCACTGTCTTTGTTTCATGGGTTTTGAAAAGTAGTTTATTTTTAGAATGGGGTTTAGCTGCTTTTCACGGCTGTGTTTATGCCGCTTTACACCCACTTGACACACTAACAGAGAGATATCAATACATAGGTTTTAAGATTATTACTAGTCAGATATATTCTTGTGCGGTGAATCGGGCGTGTTGAGTCCAGTTCTCTGAGCAAGGAGTAGGTCTTGTCTGTTACATATTGGATTTATGGAACGGTATCTGAGCTAATTTGAAACTCTTGTTTTATGGATCACCCCACCTCACCTTTCCCGTTAAGCAGCCATAGTGTGTTTTCTGCATGTGTGACTCTGTTCTGTTTTGTAATTCAGTTCAAGTGTAACGGATTTTACATTCCCTCTATAAGTGACACCTTATGAGAAGTGTCCTTTTCTGTGTGACTTATTTCACTTAGAATCGTCGTACCTAAATCCACTCATCATGCTGCTACTAGCCTTATGACATTGAATTCATGGCTGAGTGATATTCCATTGTACATAAGGACCACAACTTTTTTATCCATTTTTCGCTTTCCTGGGATATTTAAGGTGGAATGAAGTGGAGGTCCTTGTCAACAGAGCAGCCTTAAACTTTGGGGTGCTTGTGTCTTGCTGATTTTCAATTTTCCCACTTTATCCCCCCATGCGTGGAAGTGCCCTATGCTCTCTAAGCTGTGTTTTTTAGATGTTTCAGGACACACCGTACACTTCTCCACAGTGGCTGTTGGCAATTTACATCCCGCCCATCAGTGTAGCAAGGCTCCCATTTCTCCATGGCCTGTCCTGCATTTCTGGTTTTGACACTTTTTTCGGCATGGCCCTTTTGACCGATGGGAAGCGAGACTTTTTGTAGTGCTGATTTGCCTTTCCAGGTTGCTTGGTTGGCCAAAAAGGGCGTATGCGTTTTTTCCTGAATATATTCAGGAAAAAACGCATACGCCCTTTTTGGCCAAGGGCATCATTGTCAACGTTTTGCCACTTTTCATGTGCTTTAAAGGCGATTCGAATCTACCTCCTGAAATCTGTTTCCTGCAATTCTGCCTTGATTTCAAATCCTCTTCTTTGCCTTCCCTCAATATATTTGTGGACGAGAGTTATCATTTATAACTCTGCAGGTTTGTGAATTGCAGTGCCCTGAAGCTCCATTTTACAAGTCGCTTTTTGGGGAGCTGGCCGCAAAAGCGCAGGATGGCTTCAGGCCCTGTTCTGGTTCCGGGGTGCAGGCTGAGCCTGTGGTTAATTCTTCTTCCTGATGGGAAAATAGAGTGACCTGTGCCTGTCCCAACACCAAGAGCTAGTCTCTCATTGGTTCCCCGTCTTCCCGTTCATCCTCAGGACAAATTGCAACCTGTACGGAACAGGAGGTTAAAGGTGCTGATGCTCCAAGTAGGGAGATTGCTAGTAAAGTGGCTGGAATGGCGAACCCGAGCACAAGGAGATGAGAAATGAGGTGCGTTTTAGAAACCTTTCCCCATCACACGGTGTACCATCTTCTGGGTTTCTCATGCATGTTTACGATGTAGGAAGATGCCCTTGAACCTGGAGATTTGGGACCCATGCGATGGGTAGCACGCAGTATTACTTTAAAGGGTCTGCGTTTGCTCACCCAACCTCACCAAACCTCTCAGCCCCAAGAGTGTCCACCCTTATGTCTCATCCAGCTGTGGGTCTAGATATGGTCAATCCAGGTTGCATCACAGCCCCTGAACGAATTGTGTAAGAATTTCTCTCTCTTACCCTGTCTTTGTTTCATGGGATTTTAAAAGTAATTTATTTTTATAATGGGGTTTAGGTGCTTTTCACGGCTGTGTTTATGCCGCTTTACACCCACTTGACACACTAACAGAGATATATCAATACATAGGTTTTAAGATTATTACTAGTCAGATATATTCTGGTGCGGTGAATCGGGCGTGTTGAGTCCAGTTCTCTGAGCAAGGAGTAGGTCTTGTCTGTTACATATTGGGTTTATGGAACGGTATCGGAGCTAATTTGAAACTCTTGTTTTATGGATCACCCCACCTCACCTTTCCCGTTAAGCAGCCATAGTGTGTTTTCTGCATGTGTGACTCTGTTCTGTTTTGTAATTCAGTTCAAGTGTAACGGTTTTTACATTCCCTCTATAAGTGACACCTTATGAGAAGTGTCCTTTTCTGTGTGACTTATTTCACTTAGAATCGTCTTACATAAATCCACTCATCATGCTGCTACTAGCCTTATGACATTGATTTCATGGCTGAGTGATATTCCATTGTCCATAAGGACCACAACTTTTTTATCCATTTTTCGCTATCCTGGGATATTTAAGGTGGAATGAAGTGGAGGTCCTTGTCAACAGAGCAGCCCTAAACTTTGGGGTGCTTGTGTCTTGCTGATTTTCAATTTTCCCACTTTATCCCCCCATGCGTGGAAGTGCCCTATGCTCTCTAAGCTGTGTTTTTTAGATTTTTCAGGACACACCGTACACTTCTCCAGAGTGGCTGTTGGCAATTTACATCCCGCCCATCAGTGTAGCAAGGCTCCCATTTCTCCATGGCCTGTCCTGCATTTCTGGTTTTGACACTTTTTTCGGCATGGCCCTTTTGACCGATGGGAAGCGAGACTTCTTTGTAGCGCTGATTTGCCTTTCCAGTTTGCTTGGTTGGCCAAAAAGTGCGTATGCGTTTTTTCCTGAATATATTCAGGAAAAAACGCATACGCCCTTTTTGGCCAAGGGCCTCATTGTCAACGTTTTGCCGCATTTCATGTGCTTTAAAGGCGATTTGAATCTACCTCCTGAAATCTGTTTCCTGCAATTCTGCCTTGATTTCAAATCCTCTTCTTGGCCTTCCCTCAATATATTTGTGGACGAGAGTTATCATTTATAACTCTGCAGGTTTGTGAATTGCAGTGCCCTGAAGCTCCAATTTACAAGTCGCTTTTTTGGAAGCTGGCCGCAAAAGCGCAGGATGGCTTCAGGCCCTGTTCTGGTTCCGGGGGGCAGGCTGAGCCTGTGGTTAATTCTTCTTCCTGATGGGAAAATAGAGTGACCTGTGCCTGTCCTAACACCAAGAGCTAGTCTCTCATTGGTTCCCCGTCTTCCCGTTCATCCTCAGGACAAATTGCAACCTGTACGGAACAGGAGGTTAAAGGTGCTGATGCTCCAAGTAGGGAGATTGCTAGTAAAGTGGCTGGAATGGCGAACCCGAGCACAAGGAGATGAGAAATGAGGTGCGTTTTAGAAACCTTTCCCCATCACACGGTGTACCATCTTCTGGGTTTCTCATGCATGTTTTCGATGTAGGAAGATGCCCTTGAACCTGGAGATTTGGGACCCATGCGATGGGTAGCACGCAGTATTACTTTAAAGGGTCTGCGTTTGCTCACCCAACCTCACCAAACCTCTCAGCCCCAAGAGTGTCCACCCTTATGTCTCATCCAGCTGTGGGTCTAGATATGGTCAATCCAGGTTGCATCACAGACCCTGAATGAATTGTGTAAGAATTTCTCTCTCTTTCCCTGTCTTTGTTTCATGGGTTTTGAAAAGTAATTTATTTTTATAATGGGGTTTAGCTGTTTTTCACGGCTGTGTTTATGCCGCTTTACACCCACTTGACACACTAACAGAGAGATATCAATACATAGGTTTTAAGATTATTACTAGTAAGATATATTCTTGTGTGGTGAATCGGGCGTGTTGAGTCCAGTTCTCTGAGCAAGGAGTAGGTCTTGTCTGTTACATATTGGGTTTCTGGAACGGTATCTGAGCTAATTTGAAACTCTTGTTTTATGGATCACCCCACCTCACCTTTCCCGTTAAGCAGCCATAGTGTGTTTTCTGCATGTGTGACTCTGTTCTGTTTTGTAATTCAGTTCAAGTGTAACGGTTTTTACATTCCCTGTATAAGTGACACCTTATGAGAAGTGTCCTTTTCTGTGTGACTTATTTCACTTAGAATCGTCGTACCTAAATCCACTCATCATGCTGCTACTAGCCTTATGACATTGATTTCATGGCTGAGTGATATTCCATTGTACATATGGACCTCAAATTTTTTATCCATTTTTGGCTTTCCTGGGATATTTAAGGTGGAATGAATTGGAGGTCCTTATCAACAGAGCAGCCCTAAACTTTGGGGTGCTTGTGTCTTGCTGATTTTTAATTTTCCCACTTTATACCCCCATGCGTGGAAGTGCCCTATGCTCTCTAAGCTGTGTTTTTTAGATGTTTCAGGACACACCGTACACTTCTCCAGAGTGGCTGTTGGCAATTTACATCCCGCCCATCAGTGTAGCCAGGCTCCCATTTCTCCATGGCCTGTCCTGCATTTCTTTTTTTGACACTTTTTTCAGCATGGCCCTTTTGACCGATGGGAAGCGAGACTTCTTTGTAGCGCTGCTTTGTCTTTTCAGGTTGCTTGGTTGGCCAAAAAGGGCGTATGCGTTTTTTCCTGAATATATTCAGGAAAAAACGCATACGCCCTTTTTGGCCAAGTGCATCATTGTCAACGTTTTGCCGCTTTTCATGTGCTTTAAAGGCGATTCGAATCTACCTCCTGAAATCTGTTTCCTGCAATTCTGCCTTGATTTCAATTCCTCGTCTTTGCCTTCCCTCAATATATTTGTGGACGAGAGTTATCATTTATAACTCTGCAGATTTGTGAATTGCAGTGCCCTGAAGCTCCATTTTACAAGTCGCTTTTTTGGGAGCTGGCCGCAAAAGCGCAGGATGGCTTCAGGCCCTGTTCTGGTTCAGGGGGGCAGGCTGAGCCTGTGGTTAATTCTTCTTCCTGATGGGAAAATAGAGTGACCTGTGCCTGTCCCAACACCAAGAGCTAGTCTCTCATTGGTTCCCCGTCTTCCCGTTCATCCTCAGGACAAATTGCAACCTGTACGGAACAGGAGGTTAAAGGTGCTGATGCTCCAAGTAGGGAGATTGCTAGTAAAGTGGCTGGAATGGCGAACCCGAGCACAAGGAGATGAGAAATGACGTGCGTTTTAGAAACCTTTCCCCATCACACGGTGTACCATCTTCTGGGTTTCTCATGCATGTTTTCGATGTAGGAAGATGCCCTTGAACCTGGAGATTTGGGACCCATGCGATGGGTAGCACGCAGTATTACTTTAAAGGGTCTGCGTTTGCTCACCCAACCTCACCAAACCTCTCAGCCCCAAGAGTGTCCACCCTTATGTCTCATCCAGCTGTGGGTCTAGATATGGTCAATCCAGGTTGCATCACAGACCCTGAACGAATTGTGTAAGAATTTCTCTCTCTTTCACTGTCTTTGTTTCATGGGTTTTGAAAAGTAGTTTATTTTTATAATGGGGTTTAGCTGCTTTTCACGGCTGTGTTTATGCCGCTTTACACCCACTTGACACACTAACAGAGAGATATCAATACATAGGTTTTAAGATTATTACTAGTCAGATATATTCTTGTGCGGTGAATCGGGCGTGTTGAGTCCAGTTCTCTGAGCAAGGAGTAGGTCTTGTCTGTTACATATTGGATTTATGGAACGGTATCTGAGCTAATTTGAAACTCTTGTTTTATGGATCACCCCACCTCACCTTTCCCGTTAAGCAGCCATAGTGTGTTTTCTGCATGTGTGACTCTGTTCTGTTTTGTAATTCAGTTCAAGTGTAACGGATTTTACATTCCCTCTATAAGTGACACCTTATGAGAAGTGTCCTTTTCTGTGTGACTTATTTCACTTAGAATCGTCGTACCTAAATCCACTCATCATGCTGCTACTAGCCTTATGACATTGATTTCATGGCTGAGTGATATTCCATTGTACATAAGGACCACAACTTTTTTATCCATTTTTCGCTTTCCTGGGATATTTAAGGTGGAATGAAGTGGAGGTCCTTGTCAACAGAGCATCCCTAAACTTTGGGGTGCTTGTGTCTTGCTGATTTTCAATTTTCCCACTTTATCCCCCCATGCGTGGAAGTGCCCTATGCTCTCTAAGCTGTGTTTTTTAGATGTTTCAGGACACACCGTACACTTCTCCAGAGTGGCTGTTGGCAATTTACATCCCGCCCATCAGTGTAGCAAGGCTCCCATTTCTCCATGGCCTGTCCTGCATTTCTGGTTTTGACACTTTTTTCGGCATGGCCCTTTTGACCGATGGGAAGCGAGACTTCTTTGTAGTGCTGCTTTGCCTTTCCAGGTTGCTTGGTTGGCTAAAAAGGGCGTATGCGTTTTTTCCTGAATATATTCAGGAAAAAACGCATACGCCCTTTTTGGCCAAGGGCATCATTGTCAACGTTTTGCCGCTTTTCATGTGCTTTAAAGGCGATTCGAATCTACCTCCTGAAATCTGTTTCCTGCAATTCTGCCTTGATTTCAAATCCTCTTCTTTGCCTTCCCTCAATATATTTGTGGATGAGAGTTATCATTTATAACTCTGCAGGTTTGTGAATTGCAGTGCCCTGAAGCTCCATTTTACAAGTCGCTTTTTTTGGAGCTGGCCGCAAAAGCGCAGGTTGGCTTCAGGCCCTGTTCTGGTTCCGGGGGGCAGGCTGAGCCTGTGGTTAATTCTTCTTCCTGATGGGAAAATAGAGTGACCTGTGCCTGTCCCAACACCAAGAGCTAGTCTCTCATTGGTTCCCCGTCTTCCCGTTCATCCTCAGGACAAATTGCAACCTGTACGGAACAGGAGGTTAAAGGTGCTGATGCTCCAAGTAGGGAGATTGCTAGTAAAGTGGCTGGAATGGCGAACCCGAGCACAAGGAGATGAGAAATGAGGTGCGTTTTAGAAACCTTTCCCCATCACACGGTGTACCATCTTCTGGGTTGCTCATGCATGTTTTCGATGTAGGAAGATGCCCTTGAACCTGGAGATTTGGGACCCATGCGATGGGTAGCACGCAGTATTACTTTAAAGGGTCTGCGTTTGCTCATCCAACCTCACCAAACCTCTCGGCCCCAAGAGTGTCCACCCTTATGTCTCATCCAGCTGTGGGTCTAGATATGGTCAATCCAGGTTGCATCACAGACCCTGAACGAATTTTGTAAGAATTTCTCTCCCTTTCACTGTCTTTGTTTCATGGGTTTTGAAAAGTAGTTTATTTTTATAATGGGGTTTAGCTGCTTTTCACGGCTGTGTTTATGCCGCTTTACACCCACTTGACACACTAACAGAGAGATATCAATACATAGGTTTTAAGATTATTACTAGTCAGATATATTCTTGTGCGGTGAATCGGGCGTGTTGAGTCCAGTTCTCTGAGCAAGGAGTAGGTCTTGTCTGTTACATATTGGGTTTATGGAACGGTATCTGAGCTAATTTGAAACTCTTGTTTTATGGATCACCCCACCTCACCTTTCCCGTTAAGCAGCCATAGTGTGTTTTCTGCATGTGTGACTCTGTTCTGTTTTGTAATTCAGTTCAAGTGTAACGGATTTTACATTCCCTCTATAAGTGACACCTTATGAGAAGTGTCCTTTTCTGTGTGACTTATTTCACTTAGAATCGTCGTACCTAAATCCACTCATCATGCTGCTACTAGCCTTATGACATTGATTTCATGGCTGAGTGATATTCCATTGTACATATGGACCTCAAATTTTTTAGCCATTTTTCGCTTTCCTGGGATATTTAAGGTGGAATGAAGTGGAGGTCCTTGTCAACAGAGCATCCCTAAACTTAGGGGTGCTTGTGTCTTGCTGATTTTTAATTTTCCCACTTTATACCCCCATGCGTGGAAGTGCCCTATGCTCTCTAAGCTGTGTTTTTTAGATGTTTCAGGACACACCGTACACTTCTCCAGAGTGGCTGTTGGCAATTTACATCCCGCCCATCAGTGTAGCCAGGCTCCCATTTCTCCATGGCCTGTCCTGCATTTCTGTTTTTGACACTTTTTTCAGCATGGCCCTTTTGACCGATGGGAAGCGAGACTTCTTTGTAGCGCTGATTTGCCTTTCCAGGTTGCTTGGTTGGCCAAAAAGGGCGTATGCGTTTTTTCCTGAATATATTCAGGAAAAAACGCATACGCCCTTTTTGGCCAAGGGCATCATTGTCAACGTTTAGCCGCTTTTCATGTGCTTAAAAGGCGATTCGAATCTACCTCCTGAAATCTGTTTCCTGCAATTCTGCCTTGATTTCAATTCCTCGTCTTTGCCTTCCCTCAATATATTTGTGGACGAGAGTTATCATTTATAACTCTGCAGATTTGTGAATTGCAGTGCCCTGAAGCTCCATTTTACAACTCGCTTTTTTTGGAGCTGGCCGCAAAAGCGCAGGATGGCTTCAGGCCCTGTTCTGGTTCCGGGGGGCAGGCTGAGCCTGTGGTTAATTCTTCTTCCTGATGGGAAAATAGAGTGACCTGTGCCTGTCCCAACACCAAGAGCTAGTCTCTCATTGGTTCCCCGTCTTCCCGTTCATCCTCAGGACAAATTGCAACCTGTACGGAACAGGAGGTTAAAGGTGCTGATGCTCCAAGTAGGGAGATTGCTAGTAAAGTGGCTGGAATGGCGAACCCGAGCACAAGGAGATGAGAAATGAGGTGCGTTTTAGGAACCTTTCCCCATCACACGGTGTACCATCTTCTGGGTTTCTCATGCATGTTTTCGATGTAGGAAGATGCCCTTGAACCTGGAGATTTGGGACCCATGCGATGGGTAGCACGCAGTATTACTTTAAAGGGTCTGCGTTTGCTCACCCAACCTCACCAAACCTCTCAGCCCCAAGAGTGTCCACCCTTATGTCTCATCCAGCTGTGGGTCTAGATATGGTCAATCCAGGTTGCATCACAGACCCTGAACGAATTGTGTAAGAATTTCTCTCTCTTTCACTGTCTTTGTTTCATGGGTTTTGAAAACTAAGTTATTTTTATAATGGGGTTTAGCTGCTTTTCACGGCTGTGTTTATGCCGCTTTACACCCACTTGACACACTAACAGAGAGATATCAATACATAGGTTTTAAGATTATAACTAGTCAGATATATTCTTGTGCGGTGAATCGGGCATGTTGAGTCCAGTTCTCTGAGCAAGGAGTAGGTCTTGTCTGTTACATATTGGGTTTATGGAACGGTATCTGAGCTAATTTGAAACTCTTGTTTTATGGATCACCCCACCTCACCTTTCCCGTTAAGCAGCCATAGTGTGTTTTCTGCATGTGTGACTCTGTTCTGTTTTGTAATTCAGTTCAAGTGTAACGGTTTTTACATTCCCTCTATAAGTGACACCTTATGAGAAGTGTCCTTTTCTGTGTGACTTATTTCACTTAGAATCGTCGTACCTAAATCCACTCATCATGCTGCTACTAGCCTTATGACATTGATTTCATGGCTGAGTGATATTCCATTGTACATATGGACCTCAAATTTTTTAGCCATTTTTCGCTTTCCTGGGATATTTAAGTTGGAATGAAGTGGAGGTCCTTGTCAACAGAGCAGCCCTAAACTTTGGGGTGCTTGTGTCTTGCTGATTTTTAATTTTCCCACTTTATACCCCCATGCGTGGAAGTGCCCTATGCTCTCTAAGCTGTGTTTTTTAGATGTTTCAGGACACACCGTACACTTCTCCAGAGTGGCTGTTGGCAATTTACATCCCGCCCATCAGTGTAGCCAGGCTCCCATTTCTCCATGGCCTGTCCTGCATTTCTTTTTTTGACACTTTTTTCAGCATGGCCCTTTTGACCGATGGGAAGCGAGACTTCTTTGTAGCGCTGCTTTGCCTTTCCAGATTGCTTGGTTGGCCAAAAAGGGCGTATGCGTTTTTTCCTGAATATATTCAGGAAAAAACGCATACGCCCTTTTTGGCCAAGGGCATCATTGTCAACGTTTTGCCGCTTTTCATGTGCTTTAAAGGCGATTCGAATCTACCTCCTGAAATCTGTTTCCTGCAATTCTGCCTTGATTTCAATTCCTCGTCTTTGCCTTCCCTCAATATATTTGTGGACGAGAGTTATCATTTATAACTCTGCAGATTTGTGAATTGCAGTGCCCTGAAGCTCCATTTTACAACTCGCTTTTTTTGGAGCTGGCCGCAAAAGCGCAGGATGGCTTCAGGCCCTGTTCTGGTTCCGGGGTGCAGGCTGAGCCTGTGGTTAATTCTTCTTCCTGATGGGAAAATAGAGTGACCTGTGCCTGTCCCAACACCAAGAGCTAGTCTCTCATTGGTTCCCCGTCTTCCCGTTCATCCTCAGGACAAATTGCAACCTGTACGGAACAGGAGGTTAAAGGTGCTGATGCTCCAAGTAGGGAGATTGCTAGTAAAGTGGCTGGAATGGCGAACCCGAGCACAAGGAGATGAGAAATGAGGTGCGTTTTAGAAACCTTTCCCCATCACACGGTGTACCATCTTCTGGGTTTCTCATGCATGTTTTCGATGTAGGAAGATGCCCTTGAACCTGGAGATTTGGGACCCATGCGATGGGTAGCATGCAGTATTACTTTAAAGGGTCTGCGTTTGCTCACCCAACCTCACCAAACCTCTCAGCCCCAAGAGTGTCCACCCTTATGTCTCATCCAGCTGTGGGTCTAGATATGGTCAATCCAGGTTGCATCACAGACCCTGAACGAATTGTTGAAGAATTTCTCTCCCTTTCACTGTCTTTGTTTCATGGGTTTTGAAAAGTAGTTTATTTTTATAATGGGGTTTAGCTGCTTTTCACGGCTGTGTTTATGCCGCTTTACACCCACTTGACACACTAACAGAGAGATATCAATACATAGGTTTTAAGATTATTACTAGTCAGATATATTCTTGTGCGGTGAATCGGGCGTGTTGAGTCCAGTTCTCTGAGCAAGGAGTAGGTCTTGTCTGTTACATATTGGGTTTATGGAACGGTATCTGAGCTAATTTGAAACTCTTGTTTTATGGATCACCCCACCTCACCTTTCCCGTTAAGCAGCCATAGTGTGTTTTCTGCATGTGTGACTCTGTTCTGTTTTGTAATTCAGTTCAAGTGGAACGGATTTTACATTCCCTCTATAAGTGACACCTTATGAGAAGTGTCCTTTTCTGTGTGACTTATTTCACTTAGAATCGTCGTACCTAAATCCACTCATCATGCTGCTACTAGCCTTATGACATTGATTTCATGGCTGAGTGATATTCCATTGTACATATGGACCTCAAATTTTTTAGCCATTTTTTGCTTTCCTGGGATATTTAAGTTGGAATGAAGTGGAGGTCCTTGTCAACAGAGCAGCCCTAAACTTTGGGGTGCTTGTGTCTTGCTGATTTTTAATTTTCCCATTTATACCCCCATGCGTGGAAGTGCCCTATGCTCTCTAAGCTGTGTTTTTTAGATGTTTCAGGACACACCGTATACTTCTCCAGAGTGGCTGTTGGCAATTTACATCCCGCCCATCAGTGTAGCAAGGCTCCCATTTCTCCATGGCCTGTCCTGCATTTCTGGTTTTGACACTTTTTTCAGCATGGCCCTTTTGACCGATGGGAAGCGAGACTTCTTTGTAGCGCTGATTTGCCTTTCCAGGTTGCTTGGTTGGCCAAAAAGGGCGTATGCGTTTTTTCCTGACTATATTCAGGAAAAAACGCATACGCCCTTTTTGGCCAAGGGCCTCATTGTCAACGTTTAGCCGCTTTTCATGTGCTTTAAAGGCGATTCGAATCTACCTCCTGAAATCTGTTTCCTGCAATTCTGCCTTGATTTCAATTCCTCGTCTTTGCCTTCCCTCAATATATTTGTGGACGAGCGTTATCATTTATAACTCTGCAGATTTGTGAATTGCAGTGCCCTGAAGCTCCATTTTACAACTCGCTTTTTTTGGAGCTGGCCGCAAAAGCGCAGGATGGCTTCAGGCCCTGTTCTGGTTCCGGGGGGCAGGCTGAGCCTGTGGTTAATTCTTCTTCCTGATGGGAAAATTGAGTGACCTGTGCCTGTCCCAACACCAAGAGCTAGTCTCTCATTGGTTCCCCGTCTTCCCGTTCATCCTCAGGACAAATTGCAACCTGTACGGAACAGGAGGTTAAAGGTGCTGATGCTCCAAGTAGGGAGATTGCTAGTAAAGTGGCTGGAATGGCGAACCCGAGCACAAGGAGATGAGAAATGAGGTGCGTTTTAGGAACCTTTCCCCATCACATGGTGTACCATCTTCTGGGTTTCTCATGCATGTTTTCGATGTAGGAAGATGCCCTTGAACCTGGAGATTTGGGACCCATGCGATGGGTAGCACGCAGTATTACTTTAAAGGGTCTGCGTTTGCTCACCCAACCTCACCAAACCTCTCAGCCCCAAGAGTGTCCACCCTTATGTCTCATCCAGCTGTGGGTCTAGATATGGTCAATCCAGGTTGCATCACAGACCCTGAACGAATTGTGTAAGAATTTCTCTCTCTTTCACTGTCTTTGTTTCATGGGTTTTGAAAACTAAGTTATTTTTATAATGGGGTTTAGCTGCTTTTCACGGCTGTGTTTATGCCGCTTTACACCCACTTGACACACTAACAGAGAGATATCAATACATAGGTTTTAAGATTATAACTAGTCAGATATATTTTTGTGCGGTGAATCGGGCGTGTTGAGTCCAGTTCTCTGAGCAAGGAGTAGGTCTTGTCTGTTACATATTGGGTTTATGGAACGGTATCTGAGCTAATTTGAAACTCTTGTTTTATGGATCACCCCACCTCACCTTTCCCGTTAAGCAGCCATAGTGTGTTTTCTGCATGTGTGACTCTGTTCTGTTTTGTAATTCAGTTCAAGTGTAACGGATTTTACATTCCCTCTATAAGTGACACCTTATGAGAAGTGTCCTTTTCTGTGTGACTTATTTCACTTAGAATCGTCGTACCTAAATCCACTCATCATGCTGCTACTAGCCTTATGACATTGATTTCATGGCTGAGTGATATTCCATTGTACATATGGACCTCAAATTTTTTAGCCATTTTTCGCTTTCCTGGGATATTTAAGGTGGAATGAAGTGGAGGTCCTTGTCAACAGAGCATCCCTAAACTTAGGGGTGCTTGTGTCTTGCTGATTTTTAATTTTCCCACTTTATACCCCCATGCGTGGAAGTGCCCTATGCTCTCTAAGCTGTGTTTTTTAGATGTTTCAGGACACACCGTACACTTCTCCAGAGTGGCTGTTGGCAATTTACATCCCGCCCATCAGTGTAGCCAGGCTCCCATTTCTCCATGGCCTGTCCTGCATTTCTGTTTTTGACACTTTTTTCAGCATGGCCCTTTTGACCGATGGGAAGCGAGACTTCTTTGTAGCGCTGATTTGCCTTTCCAGGTTGCTTGGTTGGCCAAAAAGGGCGTATGCGTTTTTTCCTGAATATATTCAGGAAAAAACGCATACGCCCTTTTTGGCCAAGGGCATCATTGTCAACGTTTAGCCGCTTTTCATGTGCTTAAAAGGCGATTCGAATCTACCTCCTGAAATCTGTTTCCTGCAATTCTGCCTTGATTTCAATTCCTCGTCTTTGCCTTCCCTCAATATATTTGTGGACGAGAGTTATCATTTATAACTCTGCAGATTTGTGAATTGCAGTGCCCTGAAGCTCCATTTTACAACTCGCTTTTTTTGGAGCTGGCCGCAAAAGCGCAGGATGGCTTCAGGCCCTGTTCTGGTTCCGGGGGGCAGGCTGAGCCTGTGGTTAATTCTTCTTCCTGATGGGAAAATAGAGTGACCTGTGCCTGTCCCAACACCAAGAGCTAGTCTCTCATTGGTTCCCCGTCTTCCCGTTCATCCTCAGGACAAATTGCAACCTGTACGGAACAGGAGGTTAAAGGTGCTGATGCTCCAAGTAGGGAGATTGCTAGTAAAGTGGCTGGAATGGCGAACCCGAGCACAAGGAGATGAGAAATGAGGTGCGTTTTAGGAACCTTTCCCCATCACACGGTGTACCATCTTCTGGGTTTCTCATGCATGTTTTCGATGTAGGAAGATGCCCTTGAACCTGTAGATTTGGGACCCATGCGATGGGTAGCACGCAGTATTACTTTAAAGGGTCTGCGTTTGCTCACCCAACCTCACCAAACCTCTCAGCCCCAAGAGTGTCCACCCTTATGTCTCATCCAGCTGTGGGTCTAGATATGGTCAATCCAGGTTGAATCACAGACCCTGAACGAATTGTTGAAGAATTTCTCTCCCTTTAACTGTCTTTGTTTCATGGGTTTTGAAAAGTAGTTTATTTTTATAATGGGGTTTAGCTGCTTTTCACGGCTGTGTTTATGCCGCTTTACACCCACTTGACACACTAACAGAGAGATATCAATACATAGGTTTTAAGATTATTACTAGTCAGATATATTCTTGTGTGGTGAATCGGGCGTGTTGAGTCCAGTTCTCTGAGCAAGGAGTAGGTCTTGTCTGTTACATATTGGGTTTATGGAACGGTATCTGAGCTAATTTGAAACTCTTGTTTTATGGATCACCCCACCTCACCTTTCCCGTTAAGCAGCCATAGTGTGTTTTCTGCATGTGTGACTCTGTTCTGTTTTGTAATTCAGTTCAAGTGTAACGGTTTTTACATTCCCTCTATAAGTGACACCTTATGAGAAGTGTCCTTTTCTGTGTGACTTATTTCACTTAGAATCGTCGTACCTAAATCCACTCATCATGCTGCT
Organism: Balaenoptera physalus; assembly: GCF_965194825.1. Classification (NCBI taxonomy): domain Eukaryota; kingdom Metazoa; phylum Chordata; class Mammalia; order Artiodactyla; family Balaenopteridae; genus Balaenoptera; species Balaenoptera physalus. The sequence continues at coordinate 795,979 of NW_028126334.1, forward strand.
ACTAGCCTTATGACATTGATTTCATGGCTGAGTGATATTCCATTGTACATATGGACCTCAAATTTTTTAGCCATTTTTCGCTTTCCTGGGATATTTAAGGTGGAATGAAGTGGAGGTCCTTGTCAACAGAGCATCCCTAAACTTAGGGGTGCTTGTGTCTTGCTGATTTTTAATTTTCCCACTTTATACCCCCATGCGTGGAAGTGCCCTATGCTCTCTAAGCTGTGTTTTTTAGATGTTTCAGGACACACCGTACACTTCTCCAGAGTGGCTGTTGGCAATTTACATCCCGCCCATCAGTGTAGCCAGGCTCCCATTTCTCCATGGCCTGTCCTGCATTTCTGTTTTTGACACTTTTTTCAGCATGGCCCTTTTGACCGATGGGAAGCGAGACTTCTTTGTAGCGCTGATTTGCCTTTCCAGGTTGCTTGGTTGGCCAAAAAGGGCGTATGCGTTTTTTCCTGAATATATTCAGGAAAAAACGCATACGCCCTTTTTGGCCAAGGGCATCATTGTCAACGTTTAGCCGCTTTTCATGTGCTTAAAAGGCGATTCGAATCTACCTCCTGAAATCTGTTTCCTGCAATTCTGCCTTGATTTCAATTCCTCGTCTTTGCCTTCCCTCAATATATTTGTGGACGAGAGTTATCATTTATAACTCTGCAGATTTGTGAATTGCAGTGCCCTGAAGCTCCATTTTACAACTCGCTTTTTTTGGAGCTGGCCGCAAAAGCGCAGGATGGCTTCAGGCCCTGTTCTGGTTCCGGGGGGCAGGCTGAGCCTGTGGTTAATTCTTCTTCCTGATGGGAAAATAGAGTGACCTGTGCCTGTCCCAACACCAAGAGCTAGTCTCTCATTGGTTCCCCGTCTTCCCGTTCATCCTCAGGACAAATTGCAACCTGTACGGAACAGGAGGTTAAAGGTGCTGATGCTCCAAGTAGGGAGATTGCTAGTAAAGTGGCTGGAATGGCGAACCCGAGCACAAGGAGATGAGAAATGAGGTGCGTTTTAGGAACCTTTCCCCATCACACGGTGTACCATCTTCTGGGTTTCTCATGCATGTTTTCGATGTAGGAAGATGCCCTTGAACCTGTAGATTTGGGACCCATGCGATGGGTAGCACGCAGTATTACTTTAAAGGGTCTGCGTTTGCTCACCCAACCTCACCAAACCTCTCAGCCCCAAGAGTGTCCACCCTTATGTCTCATCCAGCTGTGGGTCTAGATATGGTCAATCCAGGTTGAATCACAGACCCTGAACGAATTGTTGAAGAATTTCTCTCCCTTTAACTGTCTTTGTTTCATGGGTTTTGAAAAGTAGTTTATTTTTATAATGGGGTTTAGCTGCTTTTCACGGCTGTGTTTATGCCGCTTTACACCCACTTGACACACTAACAGAGAGATATCAATACATAGGTTTTAAGATTATTACTAGTCAGATATATTCTTGTGTGGTGAATCGGGCGTGTTGAGTCCAGTTCTCTGAGCAAGGAGTAGGTCTTGTCTGTTACATATTGGGTTTATGGAACGGTATCTGAGCTAATTTGAAACTCTTGTTTTATGGATCACCCCACCTCACCTTTCCCGTTAAGCAGCCATAGTGTGTTTTCTGCATGTGTGACTCTGTTCTGTTTTGTAATTCAGTTCAAGTGTAACGGTTTTTACATTCCCTCTATAAGTGACACCTTATGAGAAGTGTCCTTTTCTGTGTGACTTATTTCACTTAGAATCGTCGTACCTAAATCCACTCATCATGCTGCTACTAGCCTTATGACATTGATTTCATGGCTGAGTGATATTCCATTGTACATATGGACCTCAAATTTTTTAGCCATTTTTCGCTTTCCTGGGATATTTAAGGTGGAATGAAGTGGAGGTCCTTGTCAACAGAGCATCCCTAAACTTAGGGGTGCTTGTGTCTTGCTGATTTTTAATTTTCCCACTTTATACCCCCATGCGTGGAAGTGCCCTATGCTCTCTAAGCTGTGTTTTTCAGATGTTTCAGGACACACCGTACACTTCTCCAGAGTGGCTGTTGGCAATTTACATCCCGCCCATCAGTGTAGCCAGGCTCCCATTTCTCCATGGCCTGTCCTGCATTTCTTTTTTTGGCACTTTTTTCAGCATGGCCCTTTTGACCGATGGGAAGCGAGACTTCTTTGTAGCGCTGATTTGCCTTTCCAGGTTGCTTGGTTGGCCAAAAAGGGCGTATGCGTTTTTTCCTGAATATATTCAGGAAAAAACGCATACGCCCTTTTTGGCCAAGGGCATCATTGTCAACGTTTAGCCGCTTTTCATGTGCTTAAAAGGCGATTCGAATCTACCTCCTGAAATCTGTTTCCTGCAATTCTGCCTTGATTTCAATTCCTCGTTTTGCCTTCCCTCAATATATTTGTGGACGAGAGTTATCATTTATAACTCTGCAGATTTGTGAATTGCAGTGACCTGAATCTCCATTTTACAACTCGCTTTTTTTGGAGCTGGCCGCAAAAGCGCAGGATGGCTTCAGGCCCTGTTCTGGTTCCGGGGGGCAGGCTGAGCCTGTGGTTAATTCTTCTTCCTGATGGGAAAATAGAGTGACCTGTGCCTGTCCCAACACCAAGAGCTAGTCTCTCATTGGTTAACCGTCTTCCCGTTCATCCTCAGGACAAATTGCAACCTGTACGGAACAGGAGGTTAAAGGTGCTGATGCTCCAAGTAGGGAGATTGCTAGTAAAGTGGCTGGAATGGCGAACCCGAGCACAAGGAGATGAGAAATGAGGTGCGTTTTAGGAACCTTTCCCCATCACACGGTGTACCATCTTCTGGGTTTCTCATGCATGTTTTCGATGTAGGAAGATGCCCTTGAACCTGGAGATTTTGGACCCATGCGATGGGTAGCACGCAGTATTACTTTAAAGGGTCTGCGTTTGCTCACCCAACCTCACCAAACCTCTCAGCCCCAAGAGTGTCCACCCTTATGTCTCATCCAGCTGTGGGTCTAGATATGGTCAATCCAGGTTGCATCACAGACCCTGAACGAATTGTGTAAGAATTTCTCTCTCTTTCACTGTCTTTGTTTCATGGGTTTTGAAAAGTAGTTTATTTTTATAATGGGGTTTAGCTGCTTTTCACGGCTGTGTTTATGCCGCTTTACACCCACTTGACACACTAACAGAGAGATATCAATACATAGGTTTTAAGATTATTACTAGTCAGATATATTCTTGTGCGGTGAATCGGGCGTGTTGAGTCCAGTTCTCTGAGCAAGGAGTAGGTCTTGTCTGTTACATATTGGGTTTATGGAACGGTATCTGAGCTAATTTGAAACTCTTGTTTTATGGATCACCCCACCTCACCTTTCCCGTTAAGCAGCCATAGTGTGTTTTCTGCATGTGTGACTCTGTTCTGTTTTGTAATTCAGTTCAAGTGTAACGGATTTTACATTCCCTCTATAAGTGACACCTTATGAGAAGTGTCCTTTTCTGTGTGACTTATTTCACTTAGAATCGTCGTACCTAAATCCACTCATCATGCTGCTACTAGCCTTATGACATTGATTTCATGGCTGAGTGATATTCCATTGTATATAAGGACCTCAAATTTTTTAGCCATTTTTCGCTTTCCTGGGATATTTAAGGTGGAATGAAGTGGAGGTCCTTGTCAACAGAGCAGCCCTAAACTTAGGGGTGCTTGTGTCTTGCTGATTTTCAATTTTCCCACTTTATACCCCCATGCGTGGAAGTGCCCTATGCTCTCTAAGCTGTGTTTTTCAGATGTTTCAGGACACACCGTACACTTCTCCAGAGTGGCTGTTGGCAATTTACATCCCGCCCATCAGTGTAGCCAGGCTCCCATTTCTCCATGGCCTGTCCTGCATTTCTTTTTTTGACACTTTTTTCAGCATGGCCCTTTTGACCGATGGGAAGCGAGACTTCTTTGTAGCGCTGATTTGCCTTTCCAGGTTGCTTGGTTGGCCAAAAAGGGCGTATGCGTTTTTTCCTGAATATATTCAGGAAAAAACGCATACGCCCTTTTTGGCCAAGGGCATCATTGTCAACGTTTAGCCGCTTTTCATGTGCTTAAAAGGCGATTCGAATCTACCTCCTGAAATCTGTTTCCTGCAATTCTGCCTTGATTTCAATTCCTCGTTTTGCCTTCCCTCAATATATTTGTGGACGAGAGTTATCATTTATAACTCTGCAGATTTGTGAATTGCAGTGACCTGAATCTCCATTTTACAACTCGCTTTTTTTGGAGCTGGCCGCAAAAGCGCAGGATGGCTTCAGGCCCTGTTCTGGTTCCGGGGGGCAGGCTGAGCCTGTGGTTAATTCTTCTTCCTGATGGGAAAATAGAGTGACCTGTGCCTGTCCCAACACCAAGAGCTAGTCTCTCATTGGTTAACCGTCTTCCCGTTCATCCTCAGGACAAATTGCAACCTGTACGGAACAGGAGGTTAAAGGTGCTGATGCTCCAAGTAGGGAGATTGCTAGTAAAGTGGCTGGAATGGCGAACCCGAGCACAAGGAGATGAGAAATGAGGTGCGTTTTAGGAACCTTTCCCCATCACACGGTGTACCATCTTCTGGGTTTCTCATGCATGTTTTCGATGTAGGAAGATGCCCTTGAACCTGGAGATTTTGGACCCATGCGATGGGTAGCACGCAGTATTACTTTAAAGGGTCTGCGTTTGCTCACCCAACCTCACCAAACCTCTCAGCCCCAAGAGTGTCCACCCTTATGTCTCATCCAGCTCTGGGTCTAGATATGGTCAATCCAGGTTGCATCACAGACCCTGAACGAATTGTGTAAGAATTTCTCTCTCTTTCACTGTCTTTGTTTCATGGGTTTTGAAAAGTAGTTTATTTTTATAATGGGGTTTAGCTGCTTTTCACGGCTGTGTTTATGCCGCTTTACACCCACTTGACACACTAACAGAGAGATATCAATACATAGGTTTTAAGATTATTACTAGTCAGATATATTCTTGTGCGGTGAATCGGGCGTGTTGAGTCCAGTTCTCTGAGCAAGGAGTAGGTCTTGTCTGTTACATATTGGGTTTATGGAACGGTATCTGAGCTAATTTGAAACTCTTGTTTTATGGATCACCCCACCTCACCTTTCCCGTTAAGCAGCCATAGTGTGTTTTCTGCATGTGTGACTCTGTTCTGTTTTGTAATTCAGTTCAAGTGTAACGGATTTTACATTCCCTCTATAAGTGACACCTTATGAGAAGTGTCCTTTTCTGTGTGACTTATTTCACTTAGAATCGTCGTACCTAAATCCACTCATCATGCTGCTACTAGCCTTATGACATTGATTTCATGGCTGAGTGATATTCCATTGTACATATGGACCTCAAATTTTTTAGCCATTTTTCGCTTTCCTGGGATATTTAAGGTGGAATGAAGTGGAGGTCCTTGTCAACAGAGCAGCCCTAAACTTAGGGGTGCTTGTGTCTTGCTGATTTTCAATTTTCCCACTTTATACCCCCATGCGTGGAAGTGCCCTATGCTCTCTAAGCTGTGTTTTTCAGATGTTTCAGGACACACCGTACACTTCTCCAGAGTGGCTGTTGGCAATTTACATCCCGCCCATCAGTGTAGCCAGGCTCCCATTTCTCCATGGCCTGTCCTGCATTTCTTTTTTTGACACTTTTTTCAGCATGGCCCTTTTGACCGATGGGAAGCGAGACTTCTTTGTAGCGCTGATTTGCCTTTCCAGGTTGCTTGGTTGGCCAAAAAGGGCGTATGCGTTTTTTCCTGAATATATTCAGGAAAAAACGCATACGCCCTTTTTGGCCAAGGGCATCATTGTCAACGTTTAGCCGCTTTTCATGTGCTTAAAAGGCGATTCGAATCTACCTCCTGAAATCTGTTTCCTGCAATTCTGCCTTGATTTCAATTCCTCGTTTTGCCTTCCCTCAATATATTTGTGGACGAGAGTTATCATTTATAACTCTGCAGATTTGTGAATTGCAGTGACCTGAATCTCCATTTTACAACTCGCTTTTTTTGGAGCTGGCCGCAAAAGCGCAGGATGGCTTCAGGCCCTGTTCTGGTTCCGGGGGGCAGGCTGAGCCTGTGGTTAATTCTTCTTCCTGATGGGAAAATAGAGTGACCTGTGCCTGTCCCAACACCAAGAGCTAGTCTCTCATTGGTTAACCGTCTTCCCGTTCATCCTCAGGACAAATTGCAACCTGTACGGAACAGGAGGTTAAAGGTGCTGATGCTCCAAGTAGGGAGATTGCTAGTAAAGTGGCTGGAATGGCGAACCCGAGCACAAGGAGATGAGAAATGAGGTGCGTTTTAGGAACCTTTCCCCATCACACGGTGTACCATCTTCTGGGTTTCTCATGCATGTTTTCGATGTAGGAAGATGCCCTTGAACCTGGAGATTTTGGACCCATGCGATGGGTAGCACGCAGTATTACTTTAAAGGGTCTGCGTTTGCTCACCCAACCTCACCAAACCTCTCAGCCCCAAGAGTGTCCACCCTTATGTCTCATCCAGCTGTGGGTCTAGATATGGTCAATCCAGGTTGCATCACAGACCCTGAACGAATTGTGTAAGAATTTCTCTCTCTTTCACTGTCTTTGTTTCATGGGTTTTGAAAAGTAGTTTATTTTTATAATGGGGTTTAGCTGCTTTTCACGGCTGTGTTTATGCCGCTTTACACCCACTTGACACACTAACAGAGAGATATCAATACATAGGTTTTAAGATTATTACTAGTCAGATATATTCTTGTGCGGTGAATCGGGCGTGTTGAGTCCAGTTCTCTGAGCAAGGAGTAGGTCTTGTCTGTTACATATTGGGTTTATGGAACGGTATCTGAGCTAATTTGAAACTCTTGTTTTATGGATCACCCCACCTCACCTTTCCCGTTAAGCAGCCATAGTGTGTTTTCTGCATGTGTGACTCTGTTCTGTTTTGTAATTCAGTTCAAGTGTAACGGATTTTACATTCCCTCTATAAGTGACACCTTATGAGAAGTGTCCTTTTCTGTGTGACTTATTTCACTTAGAATCGTCGTACCTAAATCCACTCATCATGCTGCTACTAGCCTTATGACATTGATTTCATGGCTGAGTGATATTCCATTGTACATAAGGACCTCAAATTTTTTAGCCATTTTTCGCTTTCCTGGGATATTTAAGGTGGAATGAAGTGGAGGTCCTTGTCAACAGAGCAGCCCTAAACTTAGGGGTGCTTGTGTCTTGCTGATTTTCAATTTTCCCACTTTATACCCCCATGCGTGGAAGTGCCCTATGCTCTCTAAGCTGTGTTTTTCAGATGTTTCAGGACACACCGTACACTTCTCCAGAGTGGCTGTTGGCAATTTACATCCCGCCCATCAGTGTAGCCAGGCTCCCATTTCTCCATGGCCTGTCCTGCATTTCTTTTTTTGACACTTTTTTCAGCATGGCCCTTTTGACCGATGGGAAGCGAGACTTCTTTGTAGCGCTGATTTGCCTTTCCAGGTTGCTTGGTTGGCCAAAAAGGGCGTATGCGTTTTTTCCTGAATATATTCAGGAAAAAACGCATACGCCCTTTTTGGCCAAGGGCATCATTGTCAACGTTTAGCCGCTTTTCATGTGCTTAAAAGGCGATTCGAATCTACCTCCTGAAATCTGTTTCCTGCAATTCTGCCTTGATTTCAATTCCTCGTTTTGCCTTCCCTCAATATATTTGTGGACGAGAGTTATCATTTATAACTCTGCAGATTTGTGAATTGCAGTGACCTGAATCTCCATTTTACAACTCGCTTTTTTTGGAGCTGGCCGCAAAAGCGCAGGATGGCTTCAGGCCCTGTTCTGGTTCCGGGGGGCAGGCTGAGCCTGTGGTTAATTCTTCTTCCTGATGGGAAAATAGAGTGACCTGTGCCTGTCCCAACACCAAGAGCTAGTCTCTCATTGGTTAACCGTCTTCCCGTTCATCCTCAGGACAAATTGCAACCTGTACGGAACAGGAGGTTAAAGGTGCTGATGCTCCAAGTAGGGAGATTGCTAGTAAAGTGGCTGGAATGGCGAACCCGAGCACAAGGAGATGAGAAATGAGGTGCGTTTTAGGAACCTTTCCCCATCACACGGTGTACCATCTTCTGGGTTTCTCATGCATGTTTTCGATGTAGGAAGATGCCCTTGAACCTGGAGATTTTGGACCCATGCGATGGGTAGCACGCAGTATTACTTTAAAGGGTCTGCGTTTGCTCACCCAACCTCACCAAACCTCTCAGCCCCAAGAGTGTCCACCCTTATGTCTCATCCAGCTGTGGGTCTAGATATGGTCAATCCAGGTTGCATCACAGACCCTGAACGAATTGTGTAAGAATTTCTCTCTCTTTCACTGTCTTTGTTTCATGGGTTTTGAAAAGTAGTTTATTTTTATAATGGGGTTTAGCTGCTTTTCACGGCTGTGTTTATGCCGCTTTACACCCACTTGACACACTAACAGAGAGATATCAATACATAGGTTTTAAGATTATTACTAGTCAGATATATTCTTGTGCGGTGAATCGGGCGTGTTGAGTCCAGTTCTCTGAGCAAGGAGTAGGTCTTGTCTGTTACATATTGGGTTTATGGAACGGTATCTGAGCTAATTTGAAACTCTTGTTTTATGGATCACCCCACCTCACCTTTCCCGTTAAGCAGCCATAGTGTGTTTTCTGCATGTGTGACTCTGTTCTGTTTTGTAATTCAGTTCAAGTGTAACGGATTTTACATTCCCTCTATAAGTGACACCTTATGAGAAGTGTCCTTTTCTGTGTGACTTATTTCACTTAGAATCGTCGTACCTAAATCCACTCATCATGCTGCTACTAGCCTTATGACATTGATTTCATGGCTGAGTGATATTCCATTGTACATATGGACCTCAAATTTTTTAGCCATTTTTCGCTTTCCTGGGATATTTAAGTTGGAATGAAGTGGAGGTCCTTGTCAACAGAGCAGCCCTAAACTTTGGGGTGCTTGTGTCTTGCTGATTTTCAATTTTCCCACTTTATCCCCCCATGCGTGGAAGTGCCCTATGCTCTCTAAGCTGTGTTTTTTAGATGTTTCAGGACACACCGTACACTTCTCCAGAGTGGCTGTTGGCAATTTACATCCCGCCCATCAGTGTAGCCAGGCTCCCATTTCTCCATGGCCTGTCCTGCATTTCTTTTTTTGACACTTTTTTCAGCATGGCCCTTTTGACCGATGGGAAGCGAGACTTCTTTGTAGCGCTGATTTGCCTTTCCAGGTTGCTTGGTTGGACAAAAAGGGCGTATGCGTTTTTTCCTGAATATATTCAGGAAAAAACGCATACGCCCTTTTTGGCCAAGGGCATCATTGTCAACGTTTTGCCGCTTTTCATGTGCTTTAAAGGCGATTCGAATCTACCTCCTGAAATCTGTTTCCTGCAATTCTGCCTTGATTTCAATTCCTCGTCTTTGCCTTCCCTCAATATATTTGTGGACGAGAGTTATCATTTATAACTCTGCAGATTTGTGAATTGCAGTGCCCTGAAGCTCCATTTTACAACTCGCTTTTTTTGGAGCTGGCCTCAAAAGTGCAAGTTGGCTTCAGGCCCTGTTCTGGTTCCGGGGAGCAGGCTGAGCCTGTGGTTAATTCTTCTTCCTGATGGGAAAATAGAGTGACCTGTGCCTGTCCCAACACCAAGAGCTAGTCTCTCATTGGTTCCCCGTCTTCCCGTTCATCCTCAGGACAAATTGCAACCTGTACGGAACAGGAGGTTAAAGGTGCTGATGCTCCAAGTAGGGAGATTGCTAGTAAAGTGGCTGGACTGGCGAACCCGAGCACAAGGAGATGAGAAATGAGGTGCGTTTTAGAAACCTTTCCCCATCACACGGTGTACCATCTTCTGGGTTTCTCATGCATGTTTTCGATATAGGAAGATGCCCTTGAACCTGGAGATTTGGGACCCATGCGATGGGTAGCACGCAGTATTACTTTAAAGGGTCTGCGTTTGCTCACCCAACCTCACCAAACCTCTCAGCCCCAAGAGTGTCCACCCTTATGTCTCATCCAGCTGTGGGTCTAGATATGGTCAATCCAGGTTGCATCACAGCCCCTGAACGAATTGTGTAAGAATTTCTCTCTCTTTCACTGTCTTTGTTTCATGGGTTTTGAAAAGTAGTTTATTTTTATAATGGGGTTTAGGTGCTTTTCACGGCTGTGTTTATGTCGCTTTACACCCACTTGACACACTAACAGAGAGATATCAATACATAGGTTTTAAGATTATTACTAGTCAGATATATTCTTGTGCGGTGAATCGGGCGTGTTGAGTCCAGTTCTCTGAGCAAGGAGTAGGTCTTGTCTGTTACATATTGGGTTTATGGAACGGTATCTGAGCTAATTTGAAACTCTTGTTTTATGGATCACCCCACCTCACCTTTCCCGTTAAGCAGCCATAGTGTGTTTTCTGCATGTGTGACTCTGTTCTGTTTTGTAATTCAGTTCAAGTGTAACGGTTTTTACATTCCCTCTATAAGTGACACCTTATGAGAAGTGTCCTTTTCTGTGTGACTTATTTCACTTAGAATCGTCGTACCTAAATCCACTCATCATGCTGCTACCAACCTTATGACATTGATTTCATGGCTGAGTGATATTCCATTGTACATATGGACCTCAAATTTTTTAGCCATTTTTCGCTTTCCTGGGATATTTAAGTTGGAATGAAGTGGAGATCCTTGTCAACAGAGCAGCCCTAAACTTTGGGGTGCTTGTGTCTTGCTGATTTTTAATTTTCCCACTTTATACCCCCATGCGTGGAAGTGCCCTATGCTCTCTAAGCTGTGTTTTTTAGATGTTTCAGGACACACCGTACACTTCTCCAGAGTGGCTGTTGGCAATTTACATCCCGCCCATCAGTGTAGCAAGGCTCCCATTTCTCCATGGCCTGTCCTGCATTTCTGGTTTTGACACTTTTTTCAGCATGGCCCTTTTGACCGATGGGAAGCGAGACTTCTTTGTAGCGCTGATTTGCCTTTCCAGGTTGCTTGGTTGGCCAAAAAGGGGGTATGTGTTTTTTCCTGAATATATTCAGGAAAAAACGCATACGCCCTTTTTGGCCAAGGGCCTCATTGTCAACGTTTAGCCGCTTTTCATGTGCTTTAAAGGCGATTGGAATCTACCTCCTGAAATCTGTTTCCTGCAATTCTGCCTTGATTTCAATTCCTCGTCTTTGCCTTCCCTCAATATATTTGTGGACGAGAGTTATCATTTATAACTCTGCAGATTTGTGAATTGCAGTGCCCTGAAGCTCCATTTTACAAATCGCTTTTTTTGGAGCTGGCCGCAAAAGCGCAGGATGGCTTCAGGCCCTGTTCTGGTTCCGGGGGGCAGGCTGAGCCTGTGGTTAATTCTTCTTCCTGATGGGAAAATAGAGTGACCTGTGCCTGTCCCAACACCAAGAGCTAGTCTCTCATTGGTTCCCCGTCTTCCCGTTCATCCTCAGGACAAATTGCAACCTGTACGGAACAGGAGGTTAAAGGTGCTGATGCTCCAAGTAGGGAGATTGCTAGTAAAGTGGCTGGAATGGCGAACCCGAGCACAAGGAGATGAGAAATGAGGTGCGTTTTAGAAACCTTTCCCCATCACACGGTGTACCATCTTCTGGGTTTCTCATGCATGTTTTCGATGTAGGAAGATGCCCTTGAACCTGGAGATTTGGGACCCATGCGATGGGTAGCACGCAGTATTACTTTAAAGGGTCTGCGTTTGCTCACCCAACCTCACCAAACCTCTCAGCCCCAAGAGTGTCCACCCTTATGTCTCATCCAGCTGTGGGTCTAGATATGGTCAATCCAGGTTGCATCACAGCCTCTGAACGAATTGTGTAAGAATTTCTCTCTCTTTCACTGTCTTTGTTTCATGGGTTTTGAAAAGTAGTTTATTTTTATAATGGGGTTTAGCTGCTTTTCACGGCTGTGTTTATGCCGCTTTACACCCACTTGACACACTAACAGAGATATCAATACATAGGTTTTAAGATTATTACTAGTCAGATATATTCTTGTGCTGTGAATCGGGCGTGTTGAGTCCAGTTCTCTGAGCAAGGAGTAGGTCTTGTCTGTTACATATTGGGTTTATGGAACGGTATCTGAGCTAATTTGAAACTCTTGTTTTATGGATCACCCCACCTCACCTTTCCCGTTAAGCAGCCATAGTGTGTTTTCTGCATGTGTGACTCTGTTCTGTTTTGTAATTCAGTTCAAGTGTAACGGTTTTTACATTCCCTCTATAAGTGACACCTTATGAGAAGTGTCCTTTTCTGTGTGACTTATTTCACTTAGAATCGTCGTACCTAAATCCACTCATCATGCTGCTACCAACCTTATGACATTGATTTCATGGCTGAGTGATATTCCATTGTACATATGGACCTCAAATTTTTTAGCCATTTTTCGCTTTCCTGGGATATTTAAGTTGGAATGAAGTGGAGATCCTTGTCAACAGAGCAGCCCTAAACTTTGGGGTGCTTGTGTCTTGCTGATTTTTAATTTTCCCACTTTATACCCCCATGCGTGGAAGTGCCCTATGCTCTCTAAGCTGTGTTTTTTAGATGTTTCAGGACACACCGTACACTTCTCCAGAGTGGCTGTTGGCAATTTACATCCCGCCCATCAGTGTAGCAAGGCTCCCATTTCTCCATGGCCTGTCCTGCATTTCTGGTTTTGACACTTTTTTCAGCATGGCCCTTTTGACCGATGGGAAGCGAGACTTCTTTGTAGCGCTGATTTGCCTTTCCAGGTTGCTTGGTTGGCCAAAAAGGGGGTATGTGTTTTTTCCTGAATATATTCAGGAAAAAACGCATACGCCCTTTTTGGCCAAGGGCCTCATTGTCAACGTTTAGCCGCTTTTCATGTGCTTTAAAGGCGATTCGAATCTACCTCCTGAAATCTGTTTCCTGCAATTCTGCCTTGATTTCAATTCCTCGTCTTTTCCTTCCCTCAATATATTTGTGGACGAGAGTTATCATTTATAACTCTGCAGATTTGTGAATTGCAGTGCCCTGAAGCTCCATTTTACAAATCGCTTTTTTTGGAGCTGGCCGCAAAAGCGCAGGATGGCTTCAGGCCCTGTTCTGGTTCCGGGGGGCAGGCTGAGCCTGTGGTTAATTCTTCTTCCTGATGGGAAAATAGAGTGACCTGTGCCTGTCCCAACACCAAGAGCTAGTCTCTCATTGGTTCCCCGTCTTCCCGTTCATCCTCAGGACAAATTGCAACCTGTACGGAACAGGAGGTTAAAGGTGCTGATGCTCCAAGTAGGGAGATTGCTAGTAAAGTGGCTGGAATGGCGAACCCGAGCACAAGGAGATGAGAAATGAGGTGCGTTTTAGAAACCTTTCCCCATCACACGGTGTACCATCTTCTGGGTTTCTCATGCATGTTTTCGATGTAGGAAGATGCCCTTGAACCTGGAGATTTGGGACCCATGCGATGGGTAGCACGCAGTATTACTTTAAAGGGTCTGCGTTTGCTCACCCAACCTCACCAAACCTCTCAGCCCCAAGAGTGTCCACCCTTATGTCTCATCCAGCTGTGGGTCTAGATATGGTCAATCCAGGTTGCATCACAGCCTCTGAACGAATTGTGTAAGAATTTCTCTCTCTTTCACTGTCTTTGTTTCATGGGTTTTGAAAAGTAGTTTATTTTTATAATGGGGTTTAGCTGCTTTTCACGGCTGTGTTTATGCCGCTTTACACCCACTTGACACACTAACAGAGATATCAATACATAGGTTTTAAGATTATTACTAGTCAGATATATTCTTGTGCTGTGAATCGGGCGTGTTGAGTCCAGTTCTCTGAGCAAGGAGTAGGTCTTGTCTGTTACATATTGGGTTTATGGAACGGTATCTGAGCTAATTTGAAACTCTTGTTTTATGGATCACCCCACCTCACCTTTCCCGTTAAGCAGCCATAGTGTGTTTTCTGCATGTGTGACTCTGTTCTGTTTTGTAATTCAGTTCAAGTGTAACGGTTTTTACATTCCCTCTATAAGTGACACCTTATGAGAAGTGTCCTTTTCTGTGTGACTTATTTCACTTAGAATCGTCTTACCTAAATCCACTCATCATGCTGCTACTAGCCTTATGACATTGATTTCATGGCTGAGTGATATTCCATTGTACATATGGGCCTCAAATTTTTTATCCATTTTTCGCTTTCCTGGGATATTTAAGTTGGAATGAAGTGGAGGTCCTTGTCAACAGAGCAGACCTAAACTTTGGGGTGCTTGTGTCTTGCTGATTTTCAATTTTCCCACTTTATCCCCCCATGCGTGGAAGTGCCCTATGCTCTCTAAGCTGTGTTTTTTAGATGTTTCAGGACACACCGTACACTTCTCCAGAGTGGCTGTTGGCAATTTACATCCCGCCCATCAGTGTAGCCAGGCTCCCATTTCTCCATGGCCTGTCCTGCATTTCTTTTTTTGACACTTTTTTCAGCATGGCCCTTTTGACCGATGGGAAGCGAGACTTCTTTGTAGCGCTGATTTGCCTTTCCAGGTTGCTTGGTTGGCCAAAAAGGGCGTATGCGTTTTTTCCTGAATATATTCAGGAAAAAACGCATACGCCCTTTTTGGCCAAGGGCATCATTGTCAACGTTTTGCCGCTTTTCATGTGCTTTAAAGGCGATTCGAATCTACCTCCTGAAATCTGTTTCCTGCAATTCTGCCTTGATTTCAATTCCTCGTCTTTGCCTTCCCTCAATATATTTGTGGACGAGAGTTATCGTTTATAACTCTGCAGGTTTGAGAATTGCAGTGCCCTGAAGCTCCATTTTACAACTCGCTTTTTTTGGAGCTGGCCGCAAAAGCGCAGGTTGGCTTCAGGCCCTGTTCTGGTTCCGGGGGGCAGGCTGAGCCTGTGGTTAATTCTTCTTCCTGATGGGAAAATAGAGTGACCTGTGCCTGTCCCAACACCAAGAGCTAGTCTCTCATTGGTTCCCTGTCTTCCCGTTCATCCTCAGGACAAATTGCAACCTGTACGGAACAGGAGGTTAAAGGTGCTGATGCTCCAAGTAGGGAGATTGCTAGTAAAGTGGCTGGAATGGCGAACCCGAGCACAAGGAGATGAGAAATGAGGTGCGTTTTAGAAACCTTTCCCCATCACACGGTGTACCATCTTCTGGGTTTCTCATGCATGTTTTCGATGTAGGAAGATGCCCTTGAACCTGGAGATTTGGGACCCATGCGATGGGTAGCACGCAGTATTACTTTAAAGGGTCTGCGTTTGCTCACCCAACCTCACCAAACCTCTCAGCCCCAAGAGTGTCCACCCTTATGTCTCATCCAGCTGTGGGTCTAGATATGGTCAATCCAGGTTGCATCACAGACCCTGAACGAATTGTGTAAGAATTTCTCTCTCTTTCACTGTCTTTGTTTCATGGGTTTTGAAAAGTAGTTTATTTTTATGATGGGGTTTAGCTGCTTTTCACGGCTGTGTTTATGCCGCTTTACACCCACTTGACACACTAACAGAGAGATATAAATACATAGGTTTTAAGATTATTACTAGTCAGATATATTCATGTGCGGTGAATCGGGCGTGTTGAGTCCAGTTCTCTGAGCAAGGAGTAGGTCTTGTCTGTTACATATTGGGTTTATGGAACGGTATCTGAGCTAATTTGAAACTCTTGTTTTATGGATCACCCCACCTCACCTTTCCCGTTAAGCAGCCATAGTGTGTTTTCTGCATGTGTGACTCTGTTCTGTTTTGTAATTCAGTTCAAGTGTAACGGTTTTTACATTCCCTCTATAAGTGACACCTTATGAGAAGTGTCCTTTTCTGTGTGACTTATTTCAGTTAGAATCGTCGTACCTAAATCCACTCATCATGCTGCTACTAGCCTTATGACATTGATTTCATGGCTGAGTGATATTCCATTGTACATATGGACCTCAAATTTTTTATCCATTTTTCGCTTTCCTGGGATATTTAAGGTGGAATGAAGTGGAGGTCCTTGTCAACAGAGCAGCCCTAAACTTTGGGGTGCTTGTGTCTTGCTGATTTTCAATTTTCCCACTTTATCCCCCCATGCGTGGAAGTGCCCTATGCTCTCTAAGCTGTGTTTTTTAGATGTTTCAGGACACACCGTACACTTCTCCAGAGTGGCTGTTGGCAATTTACATCCCGCCCATCAGTGTAGCCAGGCTCCCATTTCTCCATGGCCTGTCCTGCATTTCTTTTTTTGACACTTTTTTCAGCATGGCCCTTTTGACCGATGGGAAGCGAGACTTCTTTGTAGCGCTGATTTGCCTTTCCAGGTTGCTTGGTTGGCCAAAAAGGGCGTATGCGTTTTTTCCTGAATATATTCAGGAAAAAACGCATACGCCCTTTTTGGCCAAGGGCCTCATTGTCAACGTTTTGCCGCTTTTCATGTGCTTTAAAGGCGATTCGAATCTCCCTCCTGAAATCTGTTTCCTGCAATTCTGCCTTGATTTCAATTCCTCGTCTTTGCCTTCCCTCAATATATTTGTGGACGAGAGTTATCATTTATAACTCTGCAGATTTGTGAATTGCAGTGCCCTGAAGCTCCATTTTACAAATCGCTTTTTTTGGAGCTGGCCGCAAAAGCGCAGGATGGCTTCAGGCCCTGTTCTGGTTCCGGGGGGCAGGCTGAGCCTGTGGTTAATTCTTCTTCCTGATGGGAAAATAGAGTGACCTGTGCCTGTCCCAACACCAAGAGCTAGTCTCTCATTGGTTCCCCGTCTTCCCGTTCATCCTCAGGACAAATTGCAACCTGTACGGAACAGGAGGTTAAAGGTGCTGATGCTCCAAGTAGGGAGATTGCTAGTAAAGTGGCTGGAATGGCGAACCCGAGCACAAGGAGATGAGAAATGAGGTGCGTTTTAGAAACCTTTCCCCATCACACGGTGTACCATCTTCTGGGTTTCTCATGCATGTTTTCGATGTAGGAAGATGCCCTTGAACCTGGAGATTTGGGACCCATGCGATGGGTAGCACGCAGTATTACTTTAAAGGGTCTGCGTTTGCTCACCCAACCTCACCAAACCTCTCAGCCCCAAGAGTGTCCACCCTT
This sequence comes from Balaenoptera physalus, assembly GCF_965194825.1. NCBI lineage: Eukaryota > Metazoa > Chordata > Mammalia > Artiodactyla > Balaenopteridae > Balaenoptera > Balaenoptera physalus. Next base: position 813,010 of record NW_028126334.1, read on the forward strand.
ATGTCTCATCCAGCTGTGGGTCTAGATATGGTCAATCCAGGTTGCATCACAGCCTCTGAACGAATTGTGTAAGAATTTCTCTCTCTTTCACTGTCTTTGTTTCATGGGTTTTGAAAAGTAGTTTATTTTTATAATGGGGTTTAGCTGCTTTTCACGGCTGTGTTTATGCCGCTTTACACCCACTTGACACACTAACAGAGATATCAATACATAGGTTTTAAGATTATTACTAGTCAGATATATTCTTGTGCTGTGAATCGGGCGTGTTGAGTCCAGTTCTCTGAGCAAGGAGTAGGTCTTGTCTGTTACATATTGGGTTTATGGAACGGTATCTGAGCTAATTTGAAACTCTTGTTTTATGGATCACCCCACCTCACCTTTCCCGTTAAGCAGCCATAGTGTGTTTTCTGCATGTGTGACTCTGTTCTGTTTTGTAATTCAGTTCAAGTGTAACGGTTTTTACATTCCCTCTATAAGTGACACCTTATGAGAAGTGTCCTTTTCTGTGTGACTTATTTCACTTAGAATCGTCTTACCTAAATCCACTCATCATGCTGCTACTAGCCTTATGACATTGATTTCATGGCTGAGTGATATTCCATTGTACATATGGGCCTCAAATTTTTTATCCATTTTTCGCTTTCCTGGGATATTTAAGTTGGAATGAAGTGGAGGTCCTTGTCAACAGAGCAGCCCTAAACTTTGGGGTGCTTGTGTCTTGCTGATTTTCAATTTTCCCACTTTATCCCCCCATGCGTGGAAGTGCCCTATGCTCTCTAAGCTGTGTTTTTTAGATGTTTCAGGACACACCGTACACTTCTCCAGAGTGGCTGTTGGCAATTTACATCCCGCCCATCAGTGTAGCCAGGCTCCCATTTCTCCATGGCCTGTCCTGCATTTCTTTTTTTGACACTTTTTTCAGCATGGCCCTTTTGACCGATGGGAAGCGAGACTTCTTTGTAGCGCTGATTTGCCTTTCCAGGTTGCTTGGTTGGCCAAAAAGGGCGTATGCGTTTTTTCCTGAATATATTCAGGAAAAAACGCATACGCCCTTTTTGGCCAAGGGCATCATTGTCAACGTTTTGCCGCTTTTCATGTGCTTTAAAGGCGATTCGAATCTACCTCCTGAAATCTGTTTCCTGCAATTCTGCCTTGATTTCAATTCCTCGTCTTTGCCTTCCCTCAATATATTTGTGGACGAGAGTTATCGTTTATAACTCTGCAGGTTTGAGAATTGCAGTGCCCTGAAGCTCCATTTTACAACTCGCTTTTTTTGGAGCTGGCCGCAAAAGCGCAGGTTGGCTTCAGGCCCTGTTCTGGTTCCGGGGGGCAGGCTGAGCCTGTGGTTAATTCTTCTTCCTGATGGGAAAATAGAGTGACCTGTGCCTGTCCCAACACCAAGAGCTAGTCTCTCATTGGTTCCCTGTCTTCCCGTTCATCCTCAGGACAAATTGCAACCTGTACGGAACAGGAGGTTAAAGGTGCTGATGCTCCAAGTAGGGAGATTGCTAGTAAAGTGGCTGGAATGGCGAACCCGAGCACAAGGAGATGAGAAATGAGGTGCGTTTTAGAAACCTTTCCCCATCACACGGTGTACCATCTTCTGGGTTTCTCATGCATGTTTTCGATGTAGGAAGATGCCCTTGAACCTGGAGATTTGGGACCCATGCGATGGGTAGCACGCAGTATTACTTTAAAGGGTCTGCGTTTGCTCACCCAACCTCACCAAACCTCTCAGCCCCAAGAGTGTCCACCCTTATGTCTCATCCAGCTGTGGGTCTAGATATGGTCAATCCAGGTTGCATCACAGACCCTGAACGAATTGTGTAAGAATTTCTCTCTCTTTCACTGTCTTTGTTTCATGGGTTTTGAAAAGTAGTTTATTTTTATGATGGGGTTTAGCTGCTTTTCACGGCTGTGTTTATGCCGCTTTACACCCACTTGACACACTAACAGAGAGATATAAATACATAGGTTTTAAGATTATTACTAGTCAGATATATTCATGTGCGGTGAATCGGGCGTGTTGAGTCCAGTTCTCTGAGCAAGGAGTAGGTCTTGTCTGTTACATATTGGGTTTATGGAACGGTATCTGAGCTAATTTGAAACTCTTGTTTTATGGATCACCCCACCTCACCTTTCCCGTTAAGCAGCCATAGTGTGTTTTTTGCATGTGTGACTCTGTTCTGTTTTGTAATTCAGTTCAAGTGTAACGGATTTTACATTCCCTCTATAAGTGACACCTTATGAGAAGTGTCCTTTTCTGTGTGACTTATTTCACTTAGAATCGTCGTACCTAAATCCACTCATCATGCTGCTACTAGCCTTATGACATTGATTTCATGGCTGAGTGATATTCCATTGTACATAAGGACCTCAAATTTTTTAGCCATTTTTCGCTTTCCTGGGATATTTAAGGTGGAATGAAGTGGAGGTCCTTGTCAACAGAGCAGCCCTAAACTTAGGGGTGCTTGTGTCTTGCTGATTTTCAATTTTCCCACTTTATACCCCCATGCGTGGAAGTGCCCTATGCTCTCTAAGCTGTGTTTTTCAGATGTTTCAGGACACACCGTACACTTCTCCAGTGTGGCTGTTGGCAATTTACATCCCGCCCATCAGTGTAGCCAGGCTCCCATTTCTCCATGGCCTGTCCTGCATTTCTTTTTTTGACACTTTTTTCAGCATGGCCCTTTTGACCGATGGGAAGCGAGACTTCTTTGTAGCGCTGATTTGCCTTTCCAGGTTGCTTGGTTGGCCAAAAAGGGCGTATGCGTTTTTTCCTGAATATATTCAGGAAAAAACGCATACGCCCTTTTTGGCCAAGGGCATCATTGTCAACGTTTAGCCGCTTTTCATGTGCTTAAAAGGCGATTCGAATCTACCTCCTGAAATCTGTTTCCTGCAATTCGGCCTTGATTTCAATTCCTCGTTTTGCCTTCCCTCAATATATTTGTGGACGAGAGTTATCATTTATAACTCTGCAGATTTGTGAATTGCAGTGACCTGAATCTCCATTTTACAACTCGCTTTTTTTGGAGCTGGCCGCAAAAGCGCAGGATGGCTTCAGGCCCTGTTCTGGTTCCGGGGGGCAGGCTGAGCCTGTGGTTAATTCTTCTTCCTGATGGGAAAATAGAGTGACCTGTGCCTGTCCCAACACCAAGAGCTAGTCTCTCATTGGTTAACCGTCTTCCCGTTCATCCTCAGGACAAATTGCAACCTGTACGGAACAGGAGGTTAAAGGTGCTGATGCTCCAAGTAGGGAGATTGCTAGTAAAGTGGCTGGAATGGCGAACCCGAGCACAAGGAGATGAGAAATGAGGTGCGTTTTAGGAACCTTTCCCCATCACACGGTGTACCATCTTCTGGGTTTCTCATGCATGTTTTCGATGTAGGAAGATGCCCTTGAACCTGGAGATTTTGGACCCATGCGATGGGTAGCACGCAGTATTACTTTAAAGGGTCTGCGTTTGCTCACCCAACCTCACCAAACCTCTCAGCCCCAAGAGTGTCCACCCTTATGTCTCATCCAGCTGTGGGTCTAGATATGGTCAATCCAGGTTGCATCACAGACCCTGAACGAATTGTGTAAGAATTTCTCTCTCTTTCACTGTCTTTGTTTCATGGGTTTTGAAAAGTAGTTTATTTTTATAATGGGGTTTAGCTGCTTTTCACGGCTGTGTTTATGCCGCTTTACACCCACTTGACACACTAACAGAGAGATATCAATACATAGGTTTTAAGATTATTACTAGTCAGATATATTCTTGTGCGGTGAATCGGGCGTGTTGAGTCCAGTTCTCTGAGCAAGGAGTAGGTCTTGTCTGTTACATATTGGGTTTATGGAACGGTATCTGAGCTAATTTGAAACTCTTGTTTTATGGATCACCCCACCTCACCTTTCCCGTTAAGCAGCCATAGTGTGTTTTCTGCATGTGTGACTCTGTTCTGTTTTGTAATTCAGTTCAAGTGTAACGGATTTTACATTCCCTCTATAAGTGACACCTTATGAGAAGTGTCCTTTTCTGTGTGACTTATTTCACTTAGAATCGTCGTACCTAAATCCACTCATCATGCTGCTACTAGCCTTATGACATTGATTTCATGGCTGAGTGATATTCCATTGTACATATGGACCTCAAATTTTTTAGCCATTTTTCGCTTTCCTGGGATATTTAAGGTGGAATGAAGTGGAGGTCCTTGTCAACAGAGCAGCCCTAAACTTAGGGGTGCTTGTGTCTTGCTGATTTTCAATTTTCCCACTTTATACCCCCATGCGTGGAAGTGCCCTATGCTCTCTAAGCTGTGTTTTTCAGATGTTTCAGGACACACCGTACACTTCTCCAGAGTGGCTGTTGGCAATTTACATCCCGCCCATCAGTGTAGCCAGGCTCCCATTTCTCCATGGCCTGTCCTGCATTTCTTTTTTTGACACTTTTTTCAGCATGGCCCTTTTGACCGATGGGAAGCGAGACTTCTTTGTAGCGCTGATTTGCCTTTCCAGGTTGCTTGGTTGGCCAAAAAGGGCGTATGCGTTTTTTCCTGAATATATTCAGGAAAAAACGCATACGCCCTTTTTGGCCAAGGGCATCATTGTCAACGTTTAGCCGCTTTTCATGTGCTTAAAAGGCGATTCGAATCTACCTCCTGAAATCTGTTTCCTGCAATTCTGCCTTGATTTCAATTCCTCGTTTTGCCTTCCCTCAATATATTTGTGGACGAGAGTTATCATTTATAACTCTGCAGATTTGTGAATTGCAGTGACCTGAATCTCCATTTTACAACTCGCTTTTTTTGGAGCTGGCCGCAAAAGCGCAGGATGGCTTCAGGCCCTGTTCTGGTTCCGGGGGGCAGGCTGAGCCTGTGGTTAATTCTTCTTCCTGATGGGAAAATAGAGTGACCTGTGCCTGTCCCAACACCAAGAGCTAGTCTCTCATTGGTTAACCGTCTTCCCGTTCATCCTCAGGACAAATTGCAACCTGTACGGAACAGGAGGTTAAAGGTGCTGATGCTCCAAGTAGGGAGATTGCTAGTAAAGTGGCTGGAATGGCGAACCCGAGCACAAGGAGATGAGAAATGAGGTGCGTTTTAGGAACCTTTCCCCATCACACGGTGTACCATCTTCTGGGTTTCTCATGCATGTTTTCGATGTAGGAAGATGCCCTTGAACCTGGAGATTTTGGACCCATGCGATGGGTAGCACGCAGTATTACTTTAAAGGGTCTGCGTTTGCTCACCCAACCTCACCAAACCTCTCAGCCCCAAGAGTGTCCACCCTTATGTCTCATCCAGCTGTGGGTCTAGATATGGTCAATCCAGGTTGCATCACAGACCCTGAACGAATTGTGTAAGAATTTCTCTCTCTTTCACTGTCTTTGTTTCATGGGTTTTGAAAAGTAGTTTATTTTTATAATGGGGTTTAGCTGCTTTTCACGGCTGTGTTTATGCCGCTTTACACCCACTTGACACACTAACAGAGAGATATCAATACATAGGTTTTAAGATTATTACTAGTCAGATATATTCTTGTGCGGTGAATCGGGCGTGTTGAGTCCAGTTCTCTGAGCAAGGAGTAGGTCTTGTCTGTTACATATTGGGTTTATGGAACGGTATCTGAGCTAATTTGAAACTCTTGTTTTATGGATCACCCCACCTCACCTTTCCCGTTAAGCAGCCATAGTGTGTTTTCTGCATGTGTGACTCTGTTCTGTTTTGTAATTCAGTTCAAGTGTAACGGATTTTACATTCCCTCTATAAGTGACACCTTATGAGAAGTGTCCTTTTCTGTGTGACTTATTTCACTTAGAATCGTCGTACCTAAATCCACTCATCATGCTGCTACTAGCCTTATGACATTGATTTCATGGCTGAGTGATATTCCATTGTACATAAGGACCTCAAATTTTTTAGCCATTTTTCGCTTTCCTGGGATATTTAAGGTGGAATGAAGTGGAGGTCCTTGTCAACAGAGCAGCCCTAAACTTAGGGGTGCTTGTGTCTTGCTGATTTTCAATTTTCCCACTTTATACCCCCATGCGTGGAAGTGCCCTATGCTCTCTAAGCTGTGTTTTTCAGATGTTTCAGGACACACCGTACACTTCTCCAGAGTGGCTGTTGGCAATTTACATCCCGCCCATCAGTGTAGCCAGGCTCCCATTTCTCCATGGCCTGTCCTGCATTTCTTTTTTTGACACTTTTTTCAGCATGGCCCTTTTGACCGATGGGAAGCGAGACTTCTTTGTAGCGCTGATTTGCCTTTCCAGGTTGCTTGGTTGGCCAAAAAGGGCGTATGCGTTTTTTCCTGAATATATTCAGGAAAAAACGCATACGCCCTTTTTGGCCAAGGGCATCATTGTCAACGTTTAGCCGCTTTTCATGTGCTTAAAAGGCGATTCGAATCTACCTCCTGAAATCTGTTTCCTGCAATTCTGCCTTGATTTCAATTCCTCGTTTTGCCTTCCCTCAATATATTTGTGGACGAGAGTTATCATTTATAACTCTGCAGATTTGTGAATTGCAGTGACCTGAATCTCCATTTTACAACTCGCTTTTTTTGGAGCTGGCCGCAAAAGCGCAGGATGGCTTCAGGCCCTGTTCTGGTTCCGGGGGGCAGGCTGAGCCTGTGGTTAATTCTTCTTCCTGATGGGAAAATAGAGTGACCTGTGCCTGTCCCAACACCAAGAGCTAGTCTCTCATTGGTTAACCGTCTTCCCGTTCATCCTCAGGACAAATTGCAACCTGTACGGAACAGGAGGTTAAAGGTGCTGATGCTCCAAGTAGGGAGATTGCTAGTAAAGTGGCTGGAATGGCGAACCCGAGCACAAGGAGATGAGAAATGAGGTGCGTTTTAGGAACCTTTCCCCATCACACGGTGTACCATCTTCTGGGTTTCTCATGCATGTTTTCGATGTAGGAAGATGCCCTTGAACCTGGAGATTTTGGACCCATGCGATGGGTAGCACGCAGTATTACTTTAAAGGGTCTGCGTTTGCTCACCCAACCTCACCAAACCTCTCAGCCCCAAGAGTGTCCACCCTTATGTCTCATCCAGCTGTGGGTCTAGATATGGTCAATCCAGGTTGCATCACAGACCCTGAACGAATTGTGTAAGAATTTCTCTCTCTTTCACTGTCTTTGTTTCATGGGTTTTGAAAAGTAGTTTATTTTTATAATGGGGTTTAGCTGCTTTTCACGGCTGTGTTTATGCCGCTTTACACCCACTTGACACACTAACAGAGAGATATCAATACATAGGTTTTAAGATTATTACTAGTCAGATATATTCTTGTGCGGTGAATCGGGCGTGTTGAGTCCAGTTCTCTGAGCAAGGAGTAGGTCTTGTCTGTTACATATTGGGTTTATGGAACGGTATCTGAGCTAATTTGAAACTCTTGTTTTATGGATCACCCCACCTCACCTTTCCCGTTAAGCAGCCATAGTGTGTTTTCTGCATGTGTGACTCTGTTCTGTTTTGTAATTCAGTTCAAGTGTAACGGATTTTACATTCCCTCTATATGTGACACCTTATGAGAAGTGTCCTTTTCTGTGTGACTTATTTCACTTAGAATCGTCGTACCTAAATCCACTCATCATGCTGCTACTAGCCTTATGACATTGATTTCATGGCTGAGTGATATTCCATTGTACATATGGACCTCAAATTTTTTAGCCATTTTTCGCTTTCCTGGGATATTTAAGGTGGAATGAAGTGGAGGTCCTTGTCAACAGAGCAGCCCTAAACTTAGGGGTGCTTGTGTCTTGCTGATTTTCAATTTTCCCACTTTATACCCCCATGCGTGGAAGTGCCCTATGCTCTCTAAGCTGTGTTTTTCAGATGTTTCAGGACACACCGTACACTTCTCCAGAGTGGCTGTTGGCAATTTACATCCCGCCCATCAGTGTAGCCAGGCTCCCATTTCTCCATGGCCTGTCCTGCATTTCTTTTTTTGACACTTTTTTCAGCATGGCCCTTTTGACCGATGGGAAGCGAGACTTCTTTGTAGCGCTGATTTGCCTTTCCAGGTTGCTTGGTTGGCCAAAAAGGGCGTATGCGTTTTTTCCTGAATATATTCAGGAAAAAACGCATACGCCCTTTTTGGCCAAGGGCATCATTGTCAACGTTTAGCCGCTTTTCATGTGCTTAAAAGGCGATTCGAATCTACCTCCTGAAATCTGTTTCCTGCAATTCTGCCTTGATTTCAATTCCTCGTTTTGCCTTCCCTCAATATATTTGTGGACGAGAGTTATCATTTATAACTCTGCAGATTTGTGAATTGCAGTGACCTGAATCTCCATTTTACAACTCGCTTTTTTTGGAGCTGGCCGCAAAAGCGCAGGATGGCTTCAGGCCCTGTTCTGGTTCCGGGGGGCAGGCTGAGCCTGTGGTTAATTCTTCTTCCTGATGGGAAAATAGAGTGACCTGTGCCTGTCCCAACACCAAGAGCTAGTCTCTCATTGGTTAACCGTCTTCCCGTTCATCCTCAGGACAAATTGCAACCTGTACGGAACAGGAGGTTAAAGGTGCTGATGCTCCAAGTAGGGAGATTGCTAGTAAAGTGGCTGGAATGGCGAACCCGAGCACAAGGAGATGAGAAATGAGGTGCGTTTTAGGAACCTTTCCCCATCACACGGTGTACCATCTTCTGGGTTTCTCATGCATGTTTTCGATGTAGGAAGATGCCCTTGAACCTGGAGATTTTGGACCCATGCGATGGGTAGCACGCAGTATTACTTTAAAGGGTCTGCGTTTGCTCACCCAACCTCACCAAACCTCTCAGCCCCAAGAGTGTCCACCCTTATGTCTCATCCAGCTGTGGGTCTAGATATGGTCAATCCAGGTTGCATCACAGACCCTGAACGAATTGTGTAAGAATTTCTCTCTCTTTCACTGTCTTTGTTTCATGGGTTTTGAAAAGTAGTTTATTTTTATGATGGGGTTTAGCTGCTTTTCACGGCTGTGTTTATGCCGCTTTACACCCACTTGACACACTAACAGAGAGATATAAATACATAGGTTTTAAGATTATTACTAGTCAGATATATTCATGTGCGGTGAATCGGGCGTGTTGAGTCCAGTTCTCTGAGCAAGGAGTAGGTCTTGTCTGTTACATATTGGGTTTATGGAACGGTATCTGAGCTAATTTGAAACTCTTGTTTTATGGATCACCCCACCTCACCTTTCCCGTTAAGCAGCCATAGTGTGTTTTTTGCATGTGTGACTCTGTTCTGTTTTGTAATTCAGTTCAAGTGTAACGGATTTTACATTCCCTCTATAAGTGACACCTTATGAGAAGTGTCCTTTTCTGTGTGACTTATTTCACTTAGAATCGTCGTACCTAAATCCACTCATCATGCTGCTACTAGCCTTATGACATTGATTTCATGGCTGAGTGATATTCCATTGTACATAAGGACCTCAAATTTTTTAGCCATTTTTCGCTTTCCTGGGATATTTAAGGTGGAATGAAGTGGAGGTCCTTGTCAACAGAGCAGCCCTAAACTTAGGGGTGCTTGTGTCTTGCTGATTTTCAATTTTCCCACTTTATACCCCCATGCGTGGAAGTGCCCTATGCTCTCTAAGCTGTGTTTTTCAGATGTTTCAGGACACACCGTACACTTCTCCAGAGTGGCTGTTGGCAATTTACATCCCGCCCATCAGTGTAGCCAGGCTCCCATTTCTCCATGGCCTGTCCTGCATTTCTTTTTTTGACACTTTTTTCAGCATGGCCCTTTTGACCGATGGGAAGCGAGACTTCTTTGTAGCGCTGATTTGCCTTTCCAGGTTGCTTGGTTGGCCAAAAAGGGCGTATGCGTTTTTTCCTGAATATATTCAGGAAAAAACGCATACGCCCTTTTTGGCCAAGGGCATCATTGTCAACGTTTAGCCGCTTTTCATGTGCTTAAAAGGCGATTCGAATCTACCTCCTGAAATCTGTTTCCTGCAATTCTGCCTTGATTTCAATTCCTCGTTTTGCCTTCCCTCAATATATTTGTGGACGAGAGTTATCATTTATAACTCTGCAGATTTGTGAATTGCAGTGACCTGAATCTCCATTTTACAACTCGCTTTTTTTGGAGCTGGCCGCAAAAGCGCAGGATGGCTTCAGGCCCTGTTCTGGTTCCGGGGGGCAGGCTGAGCCTGTGGTTAATTCTTCTTCCTGATGGGAAAATAGAGTGACCTGTGCCTGTCCCAACACCAAGAGCTAGTCTCTCATTGGTTAACCGTCTTCCCGTTCATCCTCAGGACAAATTGCAACCTGTACGGAACAGGAGGTTAAAGGTGCTGATGCTCCAAGTAGGGAGATTGCTAGTAAAGTGGCTGGAATGGCGAACCCGAGCACAAGGAGATGAGAAATGAGGTGCGTTTTAGGAACCTTTCCCCATCACACGGTGTACCATCTTCTGGGTTTCTCATGCATGTTTTCGATGTAGGAAGATGCCCTTGAACCTGGAGATTTTGGACCCATGCGATGGGTAGCACGCAGTATTACTTTAAAGGGTCTGCGTTTGCTCACCCAACCTCACCAAACCTCTCAGCCCCAAGAGTGTCCACCCTTATGTCTCATCCAGCTGTGGGTCTAGATATGGTCAATCCAGGTTGCATCACAGACCCTGAACGAATTGTGTAAGAATTTCTCTCTCTTTCACTGTCTTTGTTTCATGGGTTTTGAAAAGTAGTTTATTTTTATAATGGGGTTTAGCTGCTTTTCACGGCTGTGTTTATGCCGCTTTACACCCACTTGACACACTAACAGAGAGATATCAATACATAGGTTTTAAGATTATTACTAGTCAGATATATTCTTGTGCGGTGAATCGGGCGTGTTGAGTCCAGTTCTCTGAGCAAGGAGTAGGTCTTGTCTGTTACATATTGGGTTTATGGAACGGTATCTGAGCTAATTTGAAACTCTTGTTTTATGGATCACCCCACCTCACCTTTCCCGTTAAGCAGCCATAGTGTGTTTTCTGCATGTGTGACTCTGTTCTGTTTTGTAATTCAGTTCAAGTGTAACGGATTTTACATTCCCTCTATAAGTGACACCTTATGAGAAGTGTCCTTTTCTGTGTGACTTATTTCACTTAGAATCGTCGTACCTAAATCCACTCATCATGCTGCTACTAGCCTTATGACATTGATTTCATGGCTGAGTGATATTCCATTGTACATATGGACCTCAAATTTTTTAGCCATTTTTCGCTTTCCTGGGATATTTAAGGTGGAATGAAGTGGAGGTCCTTGTCAACAGAGCAGCCCTAAACTTAGGGGTGCTTGTGTCTTGCTGATTTTCAATTTTCCCACTTTATACCCCCATGCGTGGAAGTGCCCTATGCTCTCTAAGCTGTGTTTTTCAGATGTTTCAGGACACACCGTACACTTCTCCAGAGTGGCTGTTGGCAATTTACATCCCGCCCATCAGTGTAGCCAGGCTCCCATTTCTCCATGGCCTGTCCTGCATTTCTTTTTTTGACACTTTTTTCAGCATGGCCCTTTTGACCGATGGGAAGCGAGACTTCTTTGTAGCGCTGATTTGCCTTTCCAGGTTGCTTGGTTGGCCAAAAAGGGCGTATGCGTTTTTTCCTGAATATATTCAGGAAAAAACGCATACGCCCTTTTTGGCCAAGGGCATCATTGTCAACGTTTAGCCGCTTTTCATGTGCTTAAAAGGCGATTCGAATCTACCTCCTGAAATCTGTTTCCTGCAATTCTGCCTTGATTTCAATTCCTCGTTTTGCCTTCCCTCAATATATTTGTGGACGAGAGTTATCATTTATAACTCTGCAGATTTGTGAATTGCAGTGACCTGAATCTCCATTTTACAACTCGCTTTTTTTGGAGCTGGCCGCAAAAGCGCAGGATGGCTTCAGGCCCTGTTCTGGTTCCGGGGGGCAGGCTGAGCCTGTGGTTAATTCTTCTTCCTGATGGGAAAATAGAGTGACCTGTGCCTGTCCCAACACCAAGAGCTAGTCTCTCATTGGTTAACCGTCTTCCCGTTCATCCTCAGGACAAATTGCAACCTGTACGGAACAGGAGGTTAAAGGTGCTGATGCTCCAAGTAGGGAGATTGCTAGTAAAGTGGCTGGAATGGCGAACCCGAGCACAAGGAGATGAGAAATGAGGTGCGTTTTAGGAACCTTTCCCCATCACACGGTGTACCATCTTCTGGGTTTCTCATGCATGTTTTCGATGTAGGAAGATGACCTTGAACCTGGAGATTTTGGACCCATGCGATGGGTAGCACGCAGTATTACTTTAAAGGGTCTGCGTTTGCTCACCCAACCTCACCAAACCTCTCAGCCCCAAGAGTGTCCACCCTTATGTCTCATCCAGCTGTGGGTCTAGATATGGTCAATCCAGGTTGCATCACAGACCCTGAACGAATTGTGTAAGAATTTCTCTCTCTTTCACTGTCTTTGTTTCATGGGTTTTGAAAAGTAGTTTATTTTTATAATGGGGTTTAGCTGCTTTTCACGGCTGTGTTTATGCCGCTTTACACCCACTTGACACACTAACAGAGAGATATCAATACATAGGTTTTAAGATTATTACTAGTCAGATATATTCTTGTGCGGTGAATCGGGCGTGTTGAGTCCAGTTCTCTGAGCAAGGAGTAGGTCTTGTCTGTTACATATTGGGTTTATGGAACGGTATCTGAGCTAATTTGAAACTCTTGTTTTATGGATCACCCCACCTCACCTTTCCCGTTAAGCAGCCATAGTGTGTTTTCTGCATGTGTGACTCTGTTCTGTTTTGTAATTCAGTTCAAGTGTAACGGATTTTACATTCCCTCTATAAGTGACACCTTATGAGAAGTGTCCTTTTCTGTGTGACTTATTTCACTTAGAATCGTCGTACCTAAATCCACTCATCATGCTGCTACTAGCCTTATGACATTGATTTCATGGCTGAGTGATATTCCATTGTACATAAGGACCTCAAATTTTTTAGCCATTTTTCGCTTTCCTGGGATATTTAAGGTGGAATGAAGTGGAGGTCCTTGTCAACAGAGCAGCCCTAAACTTAGGGGTGCTTGTGTCTTGCTGATTTTCAATTTTCCCACTTTATACCCCCATGCGTGGAAGTGCCCTATGCTCTCTAAGCTGTGTTTTTCAGATGTTTCAGGACACACCGTACACTTCTCCAGAGTGGCTGTTGGCAATTTACATCCCGCCCATCAGTGTAGCCAGGCTCCCATTTCTCCATGGCCTGTCCTGCATTTCTTTTTTTGACACTTTTTTCAGCATGGCCCTTTTGACCGATGGGAAGCGAGACTTCTTTGTAGCGCTGATTTGCCTTTCCAGGTTGCTTGGTTGGCCAAAAAGGGCGTATGCGTTTTTTCCTGAATATATTCAGGAAAAAACGCATACGCCCTTTTTGGCCAAGGGCATCATTGTCAACGTTTAGCCGCTTTTCATGTGCTTAAAAGGCGATTCGAATCTACCTCCTGAAATCTGTTTCCTGCAATTCTGCCTTGATTTCAATTCCTCGTTTTGCCTTCCCTCAATATATTTGTGGACGAGAGTTATCATTTATAACTCTGCAGATTTGTGAATTGCAGTGACCTGAATCTCCATTTTACAACTCGCTTTTTTTGGAGCTGGCCGCAAAAGCGCAGGATGGCTTCAGGCCCTGTTCTGGTTCCGGGGGGCAGGCTGAGCCTGTGGTTAATTCTTCTTCCTGATGGGAAAATAGAGTGACCTGTGCCTGTCCCAACACCAAGAGCTAGTCTCTCATTGGTTAACCGTCTTCCCGTTCATCCTCAGGACAAATTGCAACCTGTACGGAACAGGAGGTTAAAGGTGCTGATGCTCCAAGTAGGGAGATTGCTAGTAAAGTGGCTGGAATGGCGAACCCGAGCACAAGGAGATGAGAAATGAGGTGCGTTTTAGGAACCTTTCCCCATCACACGGTGTACCATCTTCTGGGTTTCTCATGCATGTTTTCGATGTAGGAAGATGCCCTTGAACCTGGAGATTTTGGACCCATGCGATGGGTAGCACGCAGTATTACTTTAAAGGGTCTGCGTTTGCTCACCCAACCTCACCAAACCTCTCAGCCCCAAGAGTGTCCACCCTTATGTCTCATCCAGCTGTGGGTCTAGATATGGTCAATCCAGGTTGCATCACAGACCCTGAACGAATTGTGTAAGAATTTCTCTCTCTTTCACTGTCTTTGTTTCATGGGTTTTGAAAAGTAGTTTATTTTTATAATGGGGTTTAGCTGCTTTTCACGGCTGTGTTTATGCCGCTTTACACCCACTTGACACACTAACAGAGAGATATCAATACATAGGTTTTAAGATTATTACTAGTCAGATATATTCTTGTGCGGTGAATCGGGCGTGTTGAGTCCAGTTCTCTGAGCAAGGAGTAGGTCTTGTCTGTTACATATTGGGTTTATGGAACGGTATCTGAGCTAATTTGAAACTCTTGTTTTATGGATCACCCCACCTCACCTTTCCCGTTAAGCAGCCATAGTGTGTTTTCTGCATGTGTGACTCTGTTCTGTTTTGTAATTCAGTTCAAGTGTAACGGATTTTACATTCCCTCTATATGTGACACCTTATGAGAAGTGTCCTTTTCTGTGTGACTTATTTCACTTAGAATCGTCGTACCTAAATCCACTCATCATGCTGCTACTAGCCTTATGACATTGATTTCATGGCTGAGTGATATTCCATTGTACATATGGACCTCAAATTTTTTAGCCATTTTTCGCTTTCCTGGGATATTTAAGGTGGAATGAAGTGGAGGTCCTTGTCAACAGAGCAGCCCTAAACTTAGGGGTGCTTGTGTCTTGCTGATTTTCAATTTTCCCACTTTATACCCCCATGCGTGGAAGTGCCCTATGCTCTCTAAGCTGTGTTTTTCAGATGTTTCAGGACACACCGTACACTTCTCCAGAGTGGCTGTTGGCAATTTACATCCCGCCCATCAGTGTAGCCAGGCTCCCATTTCTCCATGGCCTGTCCTGCATTTCTTTTTTTGACACTTTTTTCAGCATGGCCCTTTTGACCGATGGGAAGCGAGACTTCTTTGTAGCGCTGATTTGCCTTTCCAGGTTGCTTGGTTGGCCAAAAAGGGCGTATGCGTTTTTTCCTGAATATATTCAGGAAAAAACGCATACGCCCTTTTTGGCCAAGGGCATCATTGTCAACGTTTAGCCGCTTTTCATGTGCTTAAAAGGCGATTCGAATCTACCTCCTGAAATCTGTTTCCTGCAATTCTGCCTTGATTTCAATTCCTCGTTTTGCCTTCCCTCAATATATTTGTGGACGAGAGTTATCATTTATAACTCTGCAGATTTGTGAATTGCAGTGACCTGAATCTCCATTTTACAACTCGCTTTTTTTGGAGCTGGCCGCAAAAGCGCAGGATGGCTTCAGGCCCTGTTCTGGTTCCGGGGGGCAGGCTGAGCCTGTGGTTAATTCTTCTTCCTGATGGGAAAATAGAGTGACATGTGCCTGTCCCAACACCAAGAGCTAGTCTCTCATTGGTTAACCGTCTTCCCGTTCATCCTCAGGACAAATTGCAACCTGTACGGAACAGGAGGTTAAAGGTGCTGATGCTCCAAGTAGGGAGATTGCTAGTAAAGTGGCTGGAATGGCGAACCCGAGCACAAGGAGATGAGAAATGAGGTGCGTTTTAGGAACCTTTCCCCATCACACGGTGTACCATCTTCTGGGTTTCTCATGCATGTTTTCGATGTAGGAAGATGCCCTTGAACCTGGAGATTTTGGACCCATGCGATGGGTAGCACGCAGTATTACTTTAAAGGGTCTGCGTTTGCTCACCCAACCTCACCAAACCTCTCAGCCCCAAGAGTGTCCACCCTTATGTCTCATCCAGCTGTGGGTCTAGATATGGTCAATCCAGGTTGCATCACAGACCCTGAACGAATTGTGTAAGAATTTCTCTCTCTTTCACTGTCTTTGTTTCATGGGTTTTGAAAACTAAGATATTTTTATAATGGGGTTTAGCTGCTTTTATAGGCTGTGTTTATGCCGCTTTACACCCACTTGACACACTAACAGAGAGATATCAATACATAGGTTTTAAGATTATAACTAGTCAGATATATTCTGGTGCGGTGAATCGGGCGTGTTGAGTCCAGTTCTCTGAGCAAGGAGTAGGTCTTGTCTGTTACATATTGGGTTTATGGAACGGTATCTGAGCTAATTTGAAACTCTTGTTTTATGGATCACCCCACCTCACCTTTCCCGTTAGGCAGCCATAGTGTGTTTTCTGCATGTGTGACTCTGTTCTGTTTTGTAATTCAGTTCAAGTGTAACGGTTTTTACATTCCCTCTATAAGTGACACCTTATGAGAAGTGTCCTTTTCTGTGTGACTTATTTCACTTAGAATCGTCGTACCTAAATCCACTCATCATGCTGCTACTAGCCTTATGACATTGATTTCATGGCTGAGTGATATTCCATTGTACATATGGACCTCAAATTTTTTATCCATTTTTCGCTTTCCTGGGATATTTAAGGTGGAATGAAGTGGAGGTCCTTGTCAACAGAGCATCCCTAAACTTTGGGGTGCTTGTGTCTTGCTGATTTTTAATTTTCCCACTTTATACCCCCATGCGTGGAAGTGCCCTATGCTCTCTAAGCTGTGTTTTTTAGATGTTTCAGGACACACCGTACACTTCTCCAGAGGGGCTGTTGGCAATTTACATCCCGCCCATCAGTGTAGCCAGGCTCCCATTTCTCCATGGCCTGTCCTGCATTTCTTTTTTTGACACTTTTTTCAGCATGGCCCTTTTGACCGATGGGAAGCGAGACTTCTTTGTAGCGCTGATTTGCCTTTCCAGGTTGCTTGGTTGGCCAAAAAGGGCGTAAGCGTTTTTTCCTGAATATATTCAGGAAAAAACGCATACGCCCTTTTTGGCCAAGGGCATCATTGTCAACGTTTTGCCACTTTTCATGTGCTTTAAAGGCGATTCGAATCTACCTCCTGAAATCTGTTTCCTGCAATTCTGCCTTGATTTCAATTCCTCGTCTTTGCCTTCCCTCAATATATTTGTGGACGAGAGTTATCATTTATAACTCTGCAGGTTTGTGAATTGCAGTGCCCTGAAGCTCCATTTTACAACTCGCTTTTTTTGGAGCTGGCCGCAAAAGCGCAGGTTGGCTTCAGGCCCTGTTCTGGTTCCGGGGAGCAGGCTGAGCCTGTGGTTAATTCTTCTTCCTGATGGGAAAATAGAGTGACCTGTGCCTGTCCCAACACCAAGAGCTAGTCTCTCATTGGTTCCCCGTCTTCCCGTTCATCCTCAGGACAAATTGCAACCTGTACGGAACAGGAGGTTAAAGGTGCTGATGCTCCAAGTAGGGAGATTGCTAGTAAAGTGGCTGGAATGGCGAACCCGAGCACAAGGAGATGAGAAATGAGGTGCGTTTTAGAAACCTTTCCCCATCACACGGTGTACCATCTTCTGGGTTTCTCATGCATGTTTTCGATGTAGGAAGATGCCCTTGAACCTGGAGATTTGGGACCCATGCGATGGGTAGCACGCAGTATTACTTTAAAGGGTCTGCGTTTGCTCACCCAACCTCACCAAACCTCTCAGCCCCAAGAGTGTCCACCCTTATGTCTCATCCAGCTGTGGGTCTAGATATGGTCAATCCAGGTTGCATCACAGACCCTGAACGAATTGTGTAAGAATTTCTCTCTCTTTCACTGTCTTTGTTTCATGGGTTTTGAAAACTAAGTTATTTTTATAATGGGGTTTAGCTGCTTTTCACGGCTGTGTTTATGCCGCTTTACACCCACTTGACACACTAACAGAGAGATATCAATACATAGGTTTTAAGATTATAACTAGTCAGATATATTCTTGTGCGGTGAATCGGGCGTGTTGAGTCCAGTTCTCTGAGCAAGGAGTAGGTCTTGTCTGTTACATATTGGGTTTATGGAACGGTATCTGAGCTAATTTGAAACTCTTGTTTTATGGATCACCCCACCTCACCTTTCCCGTTAAGCAGCCATAGTGTGTTTTCTGCATGTGTGACTCTGTTCTGTTTTGTAATTCAGTTCAAGTGTAATGGTTTTTACATTCCCTCTATAAGTGACACCTTATGAGAAGTGTCCTTTTCTGTGTGACTTATTTCACTTAGAATCGTCGTACCTAAATCCACTCATCATGCTGCTACTAGCCTTATGACATTGATTTCATGGCTGAGTGATATTCCATTGTACATATGGACCTCAAATTTTTTATCCATTTTTCGCTTTCCTGGGATATTTAAGGTGGAATGAAGTGGAGGTCCTTGTCAACAGAGCAGCCCTAAACTTTGGGGTGCTTGTGTCTTGCTGATTTTTAATTTTCCCACTTTATACCCCCATGCGTGGAAGTGCCCTATGCTCTCTAAGCTGTGTTTTTTAGATGTTTCAGGACACACCATACACTTCTCCAGAGTGGCAGTTGGCAATTTACATCCCGCCCATCAGTGTAGCCAGGCTCCCATTTCTCCATGGCCTGTCCTGCATTTCTTTTTTTGACACTTTTTTCAGCATGGCCCTTTTGACCGATGGGAAGCGAGACTTCTTTGTAGCGCTGATTTGCCTTTCCAGGTTGCTTGGTGGGCCAAAAAGGGCGTATGCGTCTTTTCCTGAATATATTCAGGAAAAAACGCATACGCCCTTTTTGGCCAAGGGCATCATTGTCAACGTTTAGCCGCTTTTCATGTGCTTAAAAGGCGATTCGAATCTACCTCCTGAAATCTGTTTCCTGCAATTCTGCCTTGATTTCAATTCCTCGTCTTTGCCTTCCCTCAATATATTTGTGGATGAGAGTTATCATTTATAACTCTGCAGATTTGTGAATTGCAGTGACCTGAAGCTCCATTTTACAACTCGCTTTTTTTGGAGCTGGCCGCAAAAGCGCAGGATGGCTTCAGGCCCTGTTCTGGTTCCGGGGGGCAGGCTGAGCCTGTGGTTAATTCTTCTTCCTGATGGGAAAATAGAGTGACCTGTGCCTGTCCCAACACCAAGAGCTAGTCTCTCATTGGTTCCCCGTCTTCCCGTTCATCCTCAGGACAAATTGCAACCTGTACGGAACAGGAGGTTAAAGGTGCTGATGCTCCAAGTAGGGAGATTGCTAGTAAAGTGGCTGGAATGGCGAACCCGAGCACAAGGAGATGAGAAATGAGGTGCGTTTTAGAAACCTTTCCCCATCACACGGTGTACCATCTTCTGGGTTTCTCATGCATGTTTTCGATGTAGGAAGATGCCCTTGAACCTGGAGATTTGGGACCCATGCGATGGGTAGCAGGCAGTATTACTTTAAAGGGTCTGCGTTTGCTCACCCAACCTCACCAAACCTCTCAGCCCCAAGAGTGTCCACCCTTATGTCTCATCCAGCTGTGGGTCTAGATATGGTCAATCCAGGTTGCATCACAGACCCTGAACGAATTGTGTAAGAATTTCTCTCTCTTTCACTGTCTTTGTTTCATGGGTTTTGAAAAGTAGTTTATTTTTATAATGGGGTTTAGCTGCTTTTCACGGCTGTGTTTATGCCGCTTTACACCCACTTGACACACTAACAGAGAGATACCAATACATAGGTTTTAAGATTATTACTAGTCAGATATATTCTTGTGCGGTGAATCGGGCGTGTTGAGTCCAGTTCTCTGAGCAAGGAGTAGGTCCTGTCTGTTACATATTGGGTTTATGGAACGGTATCTGAGCTAATTTGAAACTCTTGTTTTATGGATCACCCCACCTCACCTTTCCCGTTAAGCAGCCATAGTGTGTTTTCTGCATGTGTGACTCTGTTCTGTTTTGTAATTCAGTTCAAGTGTAACGGATTTTACATTCCCTCTATAAGTGACACCTTATGAGAAGTGTCCTTTTCTGTGTGACTTATTTCACTTAGAATCGTCGTACCTAAATCCACTCATCATGCTGCTACTAGCCTTATGACATTGATTTCATGGCTGAGTGATATTCCATTGTACATATGGACCTCAAATTTTTTAGCCATTTTTCGCTTTCCTGGGATATTTAAGGTGGAATGAAGTAGAGGTCCTTGTCAACAGAGCATCCCTAAACTTAGGGGTGCTTGTGTCTTGCTGATTTTTAATTTTCCCACTTTATACCCCCATGCGTGGAAGTGCCCTATGCTCTCTAAGCTGTGTTTTATAGATGTTTCAGGACATACCGTACACTTCTCCAGAGTGGCTGTTGGCAATTTACATCCCGCCCATCAGTGTAGCCAGGTTCCCATTTCTCCATGGCCTGTCCTGCATTTCTTTTTTTGACACTTTTTTCAGCATGGCCCTTTTGACCGATGGGAAGTGAGACTTCTTTGTAGTGCTGATTTGCCTTTCCAGGTTGCTTGGTTGGCCAAAAAGGGCGTATGCGTTTTTTCCTGAATATATTCAGGAAAAAACGCATACGCCCTTTTTGGCCAAGGGCATCATTGTCAACGTTTTGCCGCTTTTCATGTGCTTAAAAGGCGATTCGAATCTACCTCCTGAAATCTGCTTCCTGCAATTCTGCCTTGATTTCAATTCCTCGTCTTTGCCTTCCCTCAATATATTTGTGGACGAGAGTTATCATTTATAACTCTGCAGATTTGTGAATTGCAGTGACCTGAAGCTCCAATTTACAACTCGCTTTTTTTGGAGCTGGCCGCAAAAGCGCAGGTTGGCTTCAGGCCCCGTTCTGGTTCCGGGGGGCAGGCTGAGCCTGTGGTTAATTCTTCTTCCTGATGGGAAAATAGAGTGACCTGTGCCTGTCCCAACACCAAGAGCTAGTCTCTCATTGGTTCCCCGTCTTCCCGTTCATCCTCAGGACAAATTGCAACCTGTACGGAACAGGAGGTTAAAGGTGCTGATGCTCCAAGTAGGGAGATTGCTAGTAAAGTGGCTGGAATGGCGAACCCGAGCACAAGGAGATGAGAAATGAGGTGCGTTTTAGGAACCTTTCCCCATCACACGGTGTACCATCTTCTGGGTTTCTCATGCATGTTTTCGATGTAGGAAGATGCCCTTGAACCTGGAGATTTGGGACCCATGCGATGGGTAGCACGCAGTATTACTTTAAAGGGTCTGCGTTTGCTCACCCAACCTCACCAAACCTCTCAGCCCCAAGAGTGTCCACCCTTATGTCTCATCCAGCTGTGGGTCTAGATATGGTCAATCCAGGTTGCATCACAGCCCCTGAACGAATTGTGTAAGAATTTCTCTCTCTTTCACTGTCTTTGTTTCATGGGTTTTGAAAAGTAGTTTATTTTTATAATGGGGTTTAGCTGCTTTTCACGGCTGTGTTTATGCCGCTTTACACCCACTTGACACACTAACAGAGAGATATCAATACATAGGTTTTAAGATGATTACTAGTCAGATATATTCTTGTGCGGTGAATCGGGCGTGTTGAGTCCAGTTCTCTGAGCAAGGAGTAGGTCTTGTCTGTTACATATTGGGTTTATGGAACGATATCTGAGCTAATTTGAAACTCTTGTTTTATGGATCACCCCACCTCACCTTTCCCGTTAAGCAGCCATAGTGTGTTTTCTGCATGTGTGACTCTGTTCTGTTTTGTAATTCAGTTCAAGTGTAACGGATTTTACATTCCCTCTATAAGTGACACCTTATGAGAAGTGTCCTTTTCTGTGTGACTTATTTCACTTAGAATCGTCGTACCTAAATCCACTCATCATGCTGCTACTAGCCTTATGACATTGATTTCATGGCTGAGTGATATTCCATTGTACATATGGACCTCAAATTTTTTATCCATTTTTTGCTTTCCTGGGATATTTAAGGTGGAATGAAGTGGAGGTCCTTGTCAACAGAGCAGCCCTAAACTTTGGGGTGCTTGTGTCTTGCTGATTTTTAATTTTCCCACTTTATACCCCCATGCGTGGAAGTGCCCTATGCTCTCTAAGCTGTGTTTTTTAGATGTTTCAGGACACACCGTACACTTCTCCAGAGTGGCTGTTGGCAATTTACATCCCGCCCATCAGTGTAGCCAGGCTCCCATTTCTCCATGGCCTGTCCTGCATTTCTTTTTTTGACACTTTTTTCAGCATGGCCCTTTTGACCAATGGGAAGCGAGACTTCTTTGTAGCGCTGATTTGCCTTTCCAGGTTGCTTGGTTGGCCAAAAAGGGCGTATGCGTTTTTTCCTGAATATATTCAGGAAAAAACGCATACGCCCTTTTTGGCCAAGGGCATCATTGTCAACGTTTTGCCGCTTTTCATGTGCTTAAAAGGCGATTCGAATCTACCTCCTGAAATCTGTTTCCTGCAATTCTGCCTTGATTTCAATTCCTCGTCTTTGCCTTCCCTAAATATATTTGTGGACGAGAGTTATCATTTATAACTCTGCAGATTTGTGAATTGCAGTGCCCTGAAGCTCCATTTTACAACTCGCTTTTTTTGGAGCTGGCCGCAAAAGCGCAGGTTGGCTTCAGGCCCTGTTCTGGTTCCGGGGGGCAGGCTGAGCCTGTGGTTAATTCTTCTTCCTGATGGGAAAATAGAGTGACCTGTGCCTGTCCCAACACCAAGAGCTAGTCTCTCATTGGTTCCCCGTCTTCCCGTTCATCCTCAGGACAAATTGCAACCTGTACGGAACAGGAGGTTAAAGGTGCTGATGCTCCAAGTAGGGAGATTGCTAGTAAAGTGGCTGGAATGGCGAACCCGAGCACAAGGAGATGAGAAATGAGGTGCGTTTTAGGAACCTTTCCCCATCACACGGTGTACCATCTTCTGGGTTTCTCATGCATGTTTTCGATGTAGGAAGATGCCCTTGAACCTGGAGATTTTGGACCCATGCGATGGGTAGCACGCAGTATTACTTTAAAGGGTCTGCGTTTGCTCACCCAACCTCACCAAACCTCTCAGCCCCAAGAGTGTCCACCCTTATGTCTCATCCAGCTGTGGGTCTAGATATGGTCAATCCAGGTTGCATCACAGACCCTGAACGAATTGTGTAAGAATTTCTCTCTCTTTCACTGTCTTTGTTTCATGGGTTTTTAAAAGTAATTTATTTTTATAATGGGGTTTAGCTGCTTTTCACGGCTGTGTTTATGCCGCTTTACACCCACTTGACACACTAACAGAGAGATATCAATACATAGGTTTTAAGATTATTACTAGTCAGATATATTCTTGTGCGGTGAATCGGGCGTGTTGAGTCCAGTTCTCTGAGCAAGGAGTAGGTCTTGTCTGTTACATATTGGGTTTATGGAACGGTATCTGAGCTAATTTGAAACTCTTGTTTTATGGATCACCCCACCTCACCTTTCCCGTTAAGCAGCCATAGTGTGTTTTCTGCATGTGTGACTCTGTTCTGTTTTGTAATTCAGTTCAAGTGTAATGGTTTTTACATTCCCTCTATAAGTGACACCTTATGAGAAGTGTCCTTTTCTGTGTGACTTATTTCACTTAGAATCGTCGTACCTAAATCCACTCATCATGCTGCTACTAGCCTTATGACATTGATTTCATGGCTGAGAGATATTCCATTGTACATATGGACCTCAAATTTTTTATACATTTTTTGCTTTCCTGGGATATTTAAGGTGGAATGAAGTGGAGGTCCTTGTCAACAGAGCAGCCCTAAACTTTGGGGTGCTTGTGTCTTGCTGATTTTTAATTTTCCCACTTTATACCCCCATGCGTGGAAGTGCCCTATGCTCTCTAAGCTGTGTTTTTTAGATGTTTCAGGACACACCGTACACTTCTCCAGAGTGGCTGTTGGCAATTTACATCCCGCCCATCAGTGTAGCCAGGCTCCCATTTCTCCATGGCCTGTCCTGCATTTCTTTTTTTGACACTTTTTTCAGCATGGCCCTTTTGACCGATGGGAAGCGAGACTTCTTTGTAGCGCTGATTTGCCTTTCCAGGTTGCTTGGTTGGCCAAAAAGGGCGTATGCGTTTTTTCCTGAATATATTCAGGAAAAAACCCATACGCCCTTTTTGGCCAAGGGCATCATTGTCAACGTTTAGCCGCTTTTCATGTGCTTAAAAGGCGATTCGAATCTACCTCCTGAAATCTGTTTCCTGCAATTCTGCCTTGATTTCAATTCCTCGTCTTTGCCTTCCCTCAATATATTTGTGGACGAGAGTTATCATTTATAACTCTGCAGATTTGTGAATTGCAGTGACCTGAAGCTCCATTTTACAACTCGCTTTTTTTGGAGCTGGCCGCAAAAGCGCAGGATGGCTTCAGGCCCTGTTCTGGTTCCGGGGGGCAGGCTGAGCCTGTGGTTAATTCTTCTTCCTGATGGGAAAATAGAGTGACCTGTGCCTGTCCCAACACCAAGAGCTAGTCTCTCATTGGTTCCCCGTCTTCCCGTTCATCCTCAGGACAAATTGCAACCTGTACGGAACAGGAGGTTAAAGGTGCTGATGCTCCAAGTAGGGAGATTGCTAGTAAAGTGGCTGGAATGGCGAACCCGAGCACAAGGAGATGAGAAATGAGGTGCGTTTTAGGAACCTTTCCCCATCACACGGTGTACCATCTTCTGGGTTTCTCATGCATGTTTTCGATGTAGGAAGATGCCCTTGAACCTGGAGATTTGGGACCCATGCGATGGGTAGCACGCAGTATTACTTTAAAGGGTCTGCGTTTGCTCACCCAACCTCACCAAACCTCTCAGCCCCAAGAGTGTCCACACTTATGTCTCATCCAGCTGTGGGTCTAGATATGGTCAATCCAGGTTGCATCACAGACCCTGAACGAATTGTGTAAGAATTTCTCTCTCTTTCACTGTCTTTGTTTCATGGGTTTTGAAAAGTAGTTTATTTTTATAATGGGGTTTAGCTGCTTTTCACGGCTGTGTTTATGCCGCTTTACACCCACTTGACACACTAACAGAGAGATATCAATACATAGGTTTTAAGATTATTACTAGTCAGATATATTCTTGTGCGGTGAATCGGGCGTGTTGAGTCCAGTTCTCTGAGCAAGGAGTAGGTCTTGTCTGTTACATATTGGGTTTATGGAACGGTATCTGAGCTAATTTGAAACTCTTGTTTTATGGATCACCCCACCTCACCTTTCCCGTTAAGCAGCCATAGTGTGTTTTCTGCATGTGTGACTCTGTTCTGTTTTGTAATTCAGTTCAAGTGTAACGGATTTTACATTCCCTCTATAAGTGACACCTTATGAGAAGTGTCCTTTTCTGTGTGACTTATTTCACTTAGAATCGTCGTACCTAAATCCACTCATCATGCTGCTACTAGCCTTATGACATTGATTTCATGGCTGAGTGATATTCCATTGTACATATGGACCTCAAATTTTTTAGCCATTTTTCGCTTTCCTGGGATATTTAAGGTGGAATGAAGTGGAGGTCCTTGTCAACAGAGCATCCCTAAACTTAGGGGTGCTTGTGTCTTGCTGATTTTTAATTTTCCCACTTTATACCCCCATGCGTGGAAGTGCCCTATGCTCTCTAAGCTGTGTTTTATAGATGTTTCAGGACACACCGTACACTTCTCCAGAGTGGCTGTTGGCAATTTACATCCCGCCCATCAGTGTAGCCAGGCTCCCATTTCTCCATGGCCTGTCCTGCATTTCTTTTTTTGACACTTTTTTCAGCATGGCCCTTTTGACCGATGGGAAGTGAGACTTCTTTGTAGCGCTGATTTGCCTTTCCAGGTTGCTTGGTTGGCCAAAAAGTGCGTATGCGTTTTTTCCTGAATATATTCAGGAAAAAACGCATACGCCCTTTTTGGCCAAGGGCATCATTGTCAACGTTTAGCCGCTTTTCATGTGCTTAAAAGGCGATTCGAATCTACCTCCTGAAATCTGTTTCCTGCAATTCTGCCTTGATTTCAATTCCTCGTCTTTGCCTTCCCTCAATATATTTGTGGACGAGAGTTATCATTTATAACTCTGCAGATTTGTGAATTGCAGTGCCCTGAAGCTCCATTTTACAACTCGCTTTTTTTGGAGCTGGCCGCAAAAGCGCAGGTTGGCTTCAGGCCCCGTTCTGGTTCCGGGGGGCAGGCTGAGCCTGTGGTTAATTCTTCTTCCTGATGGGAAAATAGAGTGACCTGTGCCTGTCCCAACACCAAGAGCTAGTCTCTCATTGGTTCCCCGTCTTCCCGTTCATCCTCAGGACAAATTGCAACCTGTACGGAACAGGAGGTTAAAGGTGCTGATGCTCCAAGTAGGGAGATTGCTAGTAAAGTGGCTGGAATGGCGAACCCGAGCACAAGGAGATGAGAAATGAGGTGCGTTTTAGGAACCTTTCCCCATCACACGGTGTACCATCTTCTGGGTTTCTCATGCATGTTTTCGATGTAGGAAGATGCCCTTGAACCTGTAGATTTGGGACCCATGCGATGGGTAGCACGCAGTATTACTTTAAAGGGTCTGCGTTTGCTCACCCAACCTCACCAAACCTCTCAGCCCCAAGAGTGTCCACCCTTATGTCTCATCCAGCTGTGGGTCTAGATATGGTCAATCCAGGTTGCATCACAGACCCTGAACGAATTGTGTAAGAATTTCTCTCTCTTTCACTGTCTTTGTTTCATGGGTTTTGAAAACTAAGATATTTTTATAATGGGGTTTAGCTGCTTTTATAGGATGTGTTTATGCCGCTTTACACCCACTTGACACACTAACAGAGAGATATCAATACATAGGTTTTAAGATTATAACTAGTCAGATATATTCTGGTGCGGTGAATCGGGCGTGTTGAGTCCAGTTCTCTGAGCAAGGAGTAGGTCTTGTCTGTTACATATTGGGTTTATGGAACGGTATCTGAGCTAATTTGAAACTCTTGTTTTATGGATCACCCCACCTCACCTTTCCCGTTAGGCAGCCATAGTGTGTTTTGTGCATGTGTGACTCTGTTCTGTTTTGTAATTCAGTTCAAGTGTAACGGTTTTTACATTCCCTCTATAAGTGACACCTTATGAGAAGTGTCCTTTTCTGTGTGACTTATTTCACTTAGAATCGTCGTACCTAAATCCACTCATCATGCTGCTACTAGCCTTATGACATTGATTTCATGGCTGAGTGATATTCCATTGTACATATGGACCTCAAATTTTTTATCCATTTTTCGCTTTCCTGGGATATTTAAGTTGGAATGAAGTGGAGGTCCTTGTCAACAGAGCATCCCTAAACTTTGGGGTGCTTGTGTCTTGCTGATTTTTAATTTTCCCACTTTATACCCCCATGCGTGGAAGTGCCCTATGCTCTCTAAGCTGTGTTTTTTAGATGTTTCAGGACACACCGTACACTTCTCCAGAGGGGCTGTTGGCAATTTACATCCCGCCCATCAGTGTAGCCAGGCTCCCATTTCTCCATGGCCTGTCCTGCATTTCTTTTTTTCACACTTTTTTCAGCATGGCCCTTTTGACCGATGGGAAGTGACACTTCTTTGTAGCGCTGATTTGCCTTTCCAGGTTGCTTGGTTGGCCAAAAAGGGCGTATGCGTTTTTTCCTGAATATATTCAGGAAAAAACGCATACGCCCTTTTTGGCCAAGGGCATCATTGTCAACGTTTAGCCGCTTTTCATGTGCTTAAAAGGCGATTCGAATCTACCTCCTGAAATCTGTTTCCTGCAATTCTGCCTTGATTTCAATTCCTCGTCTTTGCCTTCCCTCAATATATTTGTGGACGAGAGTTATCATTTATAACTCTGCAGGTTTGTGAATTGCAGTGCCCTGAAGCTCCATTTTACAACTCGCTTTTTTTGGAGCTGGCCGCAAAAGCGCAGGTTGGCTTCAGGCCCTGTTCTGGTTCCGGGGAGCAGGCTGAGCCTGTGGTTAATTCTTCTTCCTGATGGGAAAATAGAGTGACCTGTGCCTGTCCCAACACCAAGAGCTAGTCTCTCATTGGTTCCCCGTCTTCCCGTTCATCCTCAGGACAAATTGCAACCTGTACGGAACAGGAGGTTAAAGGTGCTGATGCTCCAAGTAGGGAGATTGCTAGTAAAGTGGCTGGAATGGCGAACCCGAGCACAAGGAGATGAGAAATGAGGTGCGTTTTAGAAACCTTTCCCCATCACACGGTGTACCATCTTCTGGGTTTCTCATGCATGTTTTCGATGTAGGAAGATGCCCTTGAACCTGGAGATTTGGGACCCATGCGATGGGTAGCACGCAGTATTACTTTAAAGGGTCTGCGTTTGCTCACCCAACCTCACCAAACCTCTCAGCCCCAAGAGTGTCCACCCTTATGTCTCATCCAGCTGTGGGTCTAGATATGGTCAATCCAGGTTGCATCACAGACCCTGAACGAATTGTGTAAGAATTTCTCTCTCTTTCACTGTCTTTGTTTCATGGGTTTTGAAAACTAAGTTATTTTTATAATGGGGTTTAGCTGCTTTTCACGGCTGTGTTTATGCCGCTTTACACCCACTTGACACACTAACAGAGAGATATCAATACATAGGTTTTAAGATTATAACTAGTCAGATATATTCTTGTGCGGTGAATCGGGCGTGTTGAGTCCAGTTCTCTGAGCAAGGAGTAGGTCTTGTCTGTTACATATTGGGTTTATGGAACGGTATCTGAGCTAATTTGAAACTCTTGTTTTATGGATCACCCCACCTCACCTTTCCCGTTAAGCAGCCATAGTGTGTTTTCTGCATGTGTGACTCTGTTCTGTTTTGTAATTCAGTTCAAGTGTAATGGTTTTTACATTCCCTCTATAAGTGACACCTTATGAGAAGTGTCCTTTTCTGTGTGACTTATTTCACTTAGAATCGTCGTACCTAAATCCACTCATCATGCTGCTACTAGCCTTATGACATTGATTTCATGGCTGAGTGATATTCCATTGTACATATGGACCTCAAATTTTTTATCCATTTTTCGCTTTCCTGGGATATTTAAGGTGGAATGAAGTGGAGGTCCTTGTCAACAGAGCAGCCCTAAACTTTGGGGTGCTTGTGTCTTGCTGATTTTTAATTTTCCCACTTTATACCCCCATGCGTGGAAGTGCCCTATGCTCTCTAAGCTGTGTTTTTTAGATGTTTCAGGACACACCATACACTTCTCCAGAGTGGCAGTTGGCAATTTACATCCCGCCCATCAGTGTAGCCAGGCTCCCATTTCTCCATGGCCTGTCCTGCATTTCTTTTTTTGACACTTTTTTCAGCATGGCCCTTTTGACCGATGGGAAGCGAGACTTCTTTGTAGCGCTGATTTGCCTTTCCAGGTTGCTTGGTGGGCCAAAAAGGGCGTATGCGTCTTTTCCTGAATATATTCAGGAAAAAACGCATACGCCCTTTTTGGCCAAGGGCATCATTGTCAACGTTTAGCCGCTTTTCATGTGCTTAAAAGGCGATTCGAATCTACCTCCTGAAATCTGTTTCCTGCAATTCTGCCTTGATTTCAATTCCTCGTCTTTGCCTTCCCTCAATATATTTGTGGATGAGAGTTATCATTTATAACTCTGCAGATTTGTGAATTGCAGTGACCTGAAGCTCCATTTTACAACTCGCTTTTTTTGGAGCTGGCCGCAAAAGCGCAGGATGGCTTCAGGCCCTGTTCTGGTTCCGGGGGGCAGGCTGAGCCTGTGGTTAATTCTTCTTCCTGATGGGAAAATAGAGTGACCTGTGCCTGTCCCAACACCAAGAGCTAGTCTCTCATTGGTTCCCCGTCTTCCCGTTCATCCTCAGGACAAATTGCAACCTGTACGGAACAGGAGGTTAAAGGTGCTGATGCTCCAAGTAGGGAGATTGCTAGTAAAGTGGCTGGAATGGCGAACCCGAGCACAAGGAGATGAGAAATGAGGTGCGTTTTAGAAACCTTTCCCCATCACACGGTGTACCATCTTCTGGGTTTCTCATGCATGTTTTCGATGTAGGAAGATGCCCTTGAACCTGGAGATTTGGGACCCAT
Organism: Balaenoptera physalus; assembly: GCF_965194825.1. Classification (NCBI taxonomy): domain Eukaryota; kingdom Metazoa; phylum Chordata; class Mammalia; order Artiodactyla; family Balaenopteridae; genus Balaenoptera; species Balaenoptera physalus. The sequence continues at coordinate 842,830 of NW_028126334.1, forward strand.
GCGATGGGTAGCACGCAGTATTACTTTAAAGGGTCTGCGTTTGCTCACCCAACCTCACCAAACCTCTCAGCCCCAAGAGTGTCCACCCTTATGTCTCATCCAGCTGTGGGTCTAGATATGGTCAATCCAGGTTGCATCACAGACCCTGAACGAATTGTGTAAGAATTTCTCTCTCTTTCACTGTCTTTGTTTCATGGGTTTTGAAAAGTAGTTTATTTTTATAATGGGGTTTAGCTGCTTTTCACGGCTGTGTTTATGCCGCTTTACACCCACTTGACACACTAACAGAGAGATACCAATACATAGGTTTTAAGATTATTACTAGTCAGATATATTCTTGTGCGGTGAATCGGGCGTGTTGAGTCCAGTTCTCTGAGCAAGGAGTAGGTCCTGTCTGTTACATATTGGGTTTATGGAACGGTATCTGAGCTAATTTGAAACTCTTGTTTTATGGATCACCCCACCTCACCTTTCCCGTTAAGCAGCCATAGTGTGTTTTCTGCATGTGTGACTCTGTTCTGTTTTGTAATTCAGTTCAAGTGTAACGGATTTTACATTCCCTCTATAAGTGACACCTTATGAGAAGTGTCCTTTTCTGTGTGACTTATTTCACTTAGAATCGTCGTACCTAAATCCACTCATCATGCTGCTACTAGCCTTATGACATTGATTTCATGGCTGAGTGATATTCCATTGTACATATGGACCTCAAATTTTTTAGCCATTTTTCGCTTTCCTGGGATATTTAAGGTGGAATGAAGTAGAGGTCCTTGTCAACAGAGCATCCCTAAACTTAGGGGTGCTTGTGTCTTGCTGATTTTTAATTTTCCCACTTTATACCCCCATGCGTGGAAGTGCCCTATGCTCTCTAAGCTGTGTTTTATAGATGTTTCAGGACATACCGTACACTTCTCCAGAGTGGCTGTTGGCAATTTACATCCCGCCCATCAGTGTAGCCAGGTTCCCATTTCTCCATGGCCTGTCCTGCATTTCTTTTTTTGACACTTTTTTCAGCATGGCCCTTTTGACCGATGGGAAGTGAGACTTCTTTGTAGTGCTGATTTGCCTTTCCAGGTTGCTTGGTTGGCCAAAAAGGGCGTATGCGTTTTTTCCTGAATATATTCAGGAAAAAACGCATACGCCCTTTTTGGCCAAGGGCATCATTGTCAACGTTTTGCCGCTTTTCATGTGCTTAAAAGGCGATTCGAATCTACCTCCTGAAATCTGTTTCCTGCAATTCTGCCTTGATTTCAATTCCTCGTCTTTGCCTTCCCTCAATATATTTGTGGACGAGAGTTATCATTTATAACTCTGCAGATTTGTGAATTGCAGTGACCTGAAGCTCCAATTTACAACTCGCTTTTTTTGGAGCTGGCCGCAAAAGCGCAGGTTGGCTTCAGGCCCCGTTCTGGTTCCGGGGGGCAGGCTGAGCCTGTGGTTAATTCTTCTTCCTGATGGGAAAATAGAGTGACCTGTGCCTGTCCCAACACCAAGAGCTAGTCTCTCATTGGTTCCCCGTCTTCCCGTTCATCCTCAGGACAAATTGCAACCTGTACGGAACAGGAGGTTAAAGGTGCTGATGCTCCAAGTAGGGAGATTGCTAGTAAAGTGGCTGGAATGGCGAACCCGAGCACAAGGAGATGAGAAATGAGGTGCGTTTTAGGAACCTTTCCCCATCACACGGTGTACCATCTTCTGGGTTTCTCATGCATGTTTTCGATGTAGGAAGATGCCCTTGAACCTGGAGATTTGGGACCCATGCGATGGGTAGCACGCAGTATTACTTTAAAGGGTCTGCGTTTGCTCACCCAACCTCACCAAACCTCTCAGCCCCAAGAGTGTCCACCCTTATGTCTCATCCAGCTGTGGGTCTAGATATGGTCAATCCAGGTTGCATCACAGACCCTGAACGAATTGTGTAAGAATTTCTCTCTCTTTCACTGTCTTTGTTTCATGGGTTTTGAAAAGTAGTTTATTTTTATAATGGGGTTTAGCTGCTTTTCACGGCTGTGTTTATGCCGCTTTACACCCACTTGACACACTAACAGAGAGATATCAATACATAGGTTTTAAGATGATTACTAGTCAGATATATTCTTGTGCGGTGAATCGGGCGTGTTGAGTCCAGTTCTCTGAGCAAGGAGTAGGTCTTGTCTGTTACATATTGGGTTTATGGAACGATATCTGAGCTAATTTGAAACTCTTGTTTTATGGATCACCCCACCTCACCTTTCCCGTTAAGCAGCCATAGTGTGTTTTCTGCATGTGTGACTCTGTTCTGTTTTGTAATTCAGTTCAAGTGTAACGGATTTTACATTCCCTCTATAAGTGACACCTTATGAGAAGTGTCCTTTTCTGTGTGACTTATTTCACTTAGAATCGTCGTACCTAAATCCACTCATCATGCTGCTACTAGCCTTATGACATTGATTTCATGGCTGAGTGATATTCCATTGTACATATGGACCTCAAATTTTTTATCCATTTTTTGCTTTCCTGGGATATTTAAGGTGGAATGAAGTGGAGGTCCTTGTCAACAGAGCAGCCCTAAACTTTGGGGTGCTTGTGTCTTGCTGATTTTTAATTTTCCCACTTTATACCCCCATGCGTGGAAGTGCCCTATGCTCTCTAAGCTGTGTTTTTTAGATGTTTCAGGACACACCGTACACTTCTCCAGAGTGGCTGTTGGCAATTTACATCCCGCCCATCAGTGTAGCCAGGCTCCCATTTCTCCATGGCCTGTCCTGCATTTCTTTTTTTGACACTTTTTTCAGCATGGCCCTTTTGACCAATGGGAAGCGAGACTTCTTTGTAGCGCTGATTTGCCTTTCCAGGTTGCTTGGTTGGCCAAAAAGGGCGTATGCGTTTTTTCCTGAATATATTCAGGAAAAAACGCATACGCCCTTTTTGGCCAAGGGCATCATTGTCAACGTTTTGCCGCTTTTCATGTGCTTAAAAGGCGATTTGAATCTACCTCCTGAAATCTGTTTCCTGCAATTCTGCCTTGATTTCAATTCCTCGTCTTTGCCTTCCCTAAATATATTTGTGGACGAGAGTTATCATTTATAACTCTGCAGATTTGTGAATTGCAGTGCCCTGAAGCTCCATTTTACAACTCGCTTTTTTTGGAGCTGGCCGCAAAAGCGCAGGTTGGCTTCAGGCCCTGTTCTGGTTCCGGGGGGCAGGCTGAGCCTGTGGTTAATTCTTCTTCCTGATGGGAAAATAGAGTGACCTGTGCCTGTCCCAACACCAAGAGCTAGTCTCTCATTGGTTCCCCGTCTTCCCGTTCATCCTCAGGACAAATTGCAACCTGTACGGAACAGGAGGTTAAAGGTGCTGATGCTCCAAGTAGGGAGATTGCTAGTAAAGTGGCTGGAATGGCGAACCCAAGCACAAGGAGATGAGAAATGAGGTGCGTTTTAGGAACCTTTCCCCATCACACGGTGTACCATCTTCTGGGTTTCTCATGCATGTTTTCGATGTAGGAAGATGCCCTTGAACCTGGAGATTTTGGACCCATGCGATGGGTAGCACGCAGTATTACTTTAAAGGGTCTGCGTTTGCTCACCCAACCTCACCAAACCTCTCAGCCCCAAGAGTGTCCACCCTTATGTCTCATCCAGCTGTGGGTCTAGATATGGTCAATCCAGGTTGCATCACAGACCCTGAACGAATTGTGTAAGAATTTCTCTCTCTTTCACTGTCTTTGTTTCATGGGTTTTTAAAAGTAATTTATTTTTATAATGGGGTTTAGCTGCTTTTCACGGCTGTGTTTATGCCGCTTTACACCCACTTGACACACTAACAGAGAGATATCAATACATAGGTTTTAAGATTATTACTAGTCAGATATATTCTTGTGCGGTGAATCGGGCGTGTTGAGTCCAGTTCTCTGAGCAAGGAGTAGGTCTTGTCTGTTACATATTGGGTTTATGGAACGGTATCTGAGCTAATTTGAAACTCTTGTTTTATGGATCACCCCACCTCACCTTTCCCGTTAAGCAGCCATAGTGTGTTTTCTGCATGTGTGACTCTGTTCTGTTTTGTAATTCAGTTCAAGTGTAATGGTTTTTACATTCCCTCTATAAGTGACACCTTATGAGAAGTGTCCTTTTCTGTGTGACTTATTTCACTTAGAATCGTCGTACCTAAATCCACTCATCATGCTGCTACTAGCCTTATGACATTGATTTCATGGCTGAGAGATATTCCATTGTACATATGGACCTCAAATTTTTTATCCATTTTTTGCTTTCCTGGGATATTTAAGGTGGAATGAAGTGGAGGTCCTTGTCAACAGAGCAGCCCTAAACTTTGGGGTGCTTGTGTCTTGCTGATTTTTAATTTTCCCACTTTATACCCCCATGCGTGGAAGTGCCCTATGCTCTCTAAGCTGTGTTTTTTAGATGTTTCAGGACACACCGTACACTTCTCCAGAGTGGCTGTTGGCAATTTACATCCCGCCCATCAGTGTAGCCAGGCTCCCATTTCTCCATGGCCTGTCCTGCATTTCTTTTTTTGACACTTTTTTCAGCATGGCCCTTTTGACCGATGGGAAGCGAGACTTCTTTGTAGCGCTGATTTGCCTTTCCAGGTTGCTTGGTTGGCCAAAAAGGGCGTATGCGTTTTTTCCTGAATATATTCAGGAAAAAACCCATACGCCCTTTTTGGCCAAGGGCATCATTGTCAACGTTTAGCCGCTTTTCATGTGCTTAAAAGGCGATTCGAATCTACCTCCTGAAATCTGTTTCCTGCAATTCTGCCTTGATTTCAATTCCTCGTCTTTGCCTTCCCTCAATATATTTGTGGACGAGAGTTATCATTTATAACTCTGCAGATTTGTGAATTGCAGTGACCTGAAGCTCCATTTTACAACTCGCTTTTTTTGGAGCTGGCCGCAAAAGCGCAGGATGGCTTCAGGCCCTGTTCTGGTTCCGGGGGGCAGGCTGAGCCTGTGGTTAATTCTTCTTCCTGATGGGAAAATAGAGTGACCTGTGCCTGTCCCAACACCAAGAGCTAGTCTCTCATTGGTTCCCCGTCTTCCCGTTCATCCTCAGGACAAATTGCAACCTGTACGGAACAGGAGGTTAAAGGTGCTGATGCTCCAAGTAGGGAGATTGCTAGTAAAGTGGCTGGAATGGCGAACCCGAGCACAAGGAGATGAGAAATGAGGTGCGTTTTAGGAACCTTTCCCCATCACACGGTGTACCATCTTCTGGGTTTCTCATGCATGTTTTCGATGTAGGAAGATGCCCTTGAACCTGGAGATTTGGGACCCATGCGATGGGTAGCACGCAGTATTACTTTAAAGGGTCTGCGTTTGCTCACCCAACCTCACCAAACCTCTCAGCCCCAAGAGTGTCCACACTTATGTCTCATCCAGCTGTCGGTCTAGATATGGTCAATCCAGGTTGCATCACAGACCCTGAACGAATTGTGTAAGAATTTCTCTCTCTTTCACTGTCTTTGTTTCATGGGTTTTGAAAAGTAGTTTATTTTTATAATGGGGTTTAGCTGCTTTTCACGGCTGTGTTTATGCCGCTTTACACCCACTTGACACACTAACAGAGAGATATCAATACATAGGTTTTAAGATTATTACTAGTCAGATATATTCTTGTGCGGTGAATCGGGCGTGTTGAGTCCAGTTCTCTGAGCAAGGAGTAGGTCTTGTCTGTTACATATTGGGTTTATGGAACGGTATCTGAGCTAATTTGAAACTCTTGTTTTATGGATCACCCCACCTCACCTTTCCCGTTAAGCAGCCATAGTGTGTTTTCTGCATGTGTGACTCTGTTCTGTTTTGTAATTCAGTTCAAGTGTAACGGATTTTACATTCCCTCTATAAGTGACACCTTATGAGAAGTGTCCTTTTCTGTGTGACTTATTTCACTTAGAATCGTCGTACCTAAATCCACTCATCATGCTGCTACTAGCCTTATGACATTGATTTCATGGCTGAGTGATATTCCATTGTACATATGGACCTCAAATTTTTTAGCCATTTTTCGCTTTCCTGGGATATTTAAGGTGGAATGAAGTGGAGGTCCTTGTCAACAGAGCATCCCTAAACTTAGGGGTGCTTGTGTCTTGCTGATTTTTAATTTTCCCACTTTATACCCCCATGCGTGGAAGTGCCCTATGCTCTCTAAGCTGTGTTTTATAGATGTTTCAGGACACACCGTACACTTCTCCAGAGTGGCTGTTGGCAATTTACATCCCGCCCATCAGTGTAGCCAGGCTCCCATTTCTCCATGGCCTGTCCTGCATTTCTTTTTTTGACACTTTTTTCAGCATGGCCCTTTTGACCGATGGGAAGTGAGACTTCTTTGTAGCGCTGATTTGCCTTTCCAGGTTGCTTGGTTGGCCAAAAAGTGCGTATGCGTTTTTTCCTGAATATATTCAGGAAAAAACGCATACGCCCTTTTTGGCCAAGGGCATCATTGTCAACGTTTAGCCGCTTTTCATGTGCTTAAAAGGCGATTCGAATCTACCTCCTGAAATCTGTTTCCTGCAATTCTGCCTTGATTTCAATTCCTCGTCTTTGCCTTCCCTCAATATATTTGTGGACGAGAGTTATCATTTATAACTCTGCAGATTTGTGAATTGCAGTGCCCTGAAGCTCCATTTTACAACTCGCTTTTTTTGGAGCTGGCCGCAAAAGCGCAGGTTGGCTTCAGGCCCCGTTCTGGTTCCGGGGGGCAGGCTGAGCCTGTGGTTAATTCTTCTTCCTGATGGGAAAATAGAGTGACCTGTGCCTGTCCCAACACCAAGAGCTAGTCTCTCATTGGTTCCCCGTCTTCCCGTTCATCCTCAGGACAAATTGCAACCTGTACGGAACAGGAGGTTAAAGGTGCTGATGCTCCAAGTAGGGAGATTGCTAGTAAAGTGGCTGGAATGGCGAACCCGAGCACAAGGAGATGAGAAATGAGGTGCGTTTTAGGAACCTTTCCCCATCACACGGTGTACCATCTTCTGGGTTTCTCATGCATGTTTTCGATGTAGGAAGATGCCCTTGAACCTGTAGATTTGGGACCCATGCGATGGGTAGCACGCAGTATTACTTTAAAGGGTCTGTGTTTGCTCACCCAACCTCACCAAACCTCTCAGCCCCAAGAGTGTCCACCCTTATGTCTCATCCAGCTGTGGGTCTAGATATGGTCAATCCAGGTTGCATCACAGACCCTGAACGAATTGTGTAAGAATTTCTCTCTCTTTCACTGTCTTTGTTTCATGGGTTTTGAAAAGTAGTTTATTTTTATAATGGGGTTTAGCTGCTTTTCACGGCTGTGTTTATGCCGCTTTACACCCACTTGACACACTAACAGAGAGATATCAATACATAGGTTTTAAGATTATTACTAGTCAGATATATTCTTGTGCGGTGAATCGGGCGTGTTGAGTCCAGTTCTCTGAGCAAGGAGTAGGTCTTGTCTGTTACATATTGGGTTTATGGAACGGTATCTGAGCTAATTTGAAACTCTTGTTTTATGGATCACCCCACCTCACCTTTCCCGTTAAGCAGCCATAGTGTGTTTTCTGCATGTGGTACTCTGTTCTGTTTTGTAATTCAGTTCAAGTGTAACGGATTTTACATTCCCTCTATAAGTGACACCTTATGAGAAGTGTCCTTTTCTGTGTGACTTATTTCACTTAGAATCGTCGTACCTAAATCCACTCATCATGCTGCTACTAGCCTTATGACATTGATTTCATGGCTGAGTGATATTCCATTGTACATATGGACCTCAAATTTTTTAGCCATTTTCGCTTTCCTGAGATATTTAAGGTGGAATGAAGTGGAGGTCCTTGTCAACAGAGCATCCCTAAACTTAGGGGTGCTTGTGTCTTGCTGATTTTTAATTTTCCCACTTTATACCCCCATGCGTGGAAGTGCCCTATGCTCTCTAAGCTGTGTTTTTTAGATGTTTCAGGACACACCGTACACTTCTCCAGAGTGGCTGTTGGCAATTTACATCCCGCCCATCAGTGTAGCCAGGCTCCCATTTCTCCATGGCCTGTCCTGCATTTCTTTTTTTCACACTTTTTTCAGCATGGCCCTTTTGACCGATGGGAAGTGACACTTCTTTGTAGCGCTGATTTGCCTTTCCAGGTTGCTTGGTTGGCCAAAAAGGGCGTATGCGTTTTTTCCTGAATATATTCAGGAAAAAACGCATACGCCCTTTTTGGCCAAGGGCATCATTGTCAACGTTTAGCCGCTTTTCATGTGCTTAAAAGGCGATTCGAATCTACCTCCTGAAATCTGTTTCCTGCAATTCTGCCTTGATTTCAATTCCTCGTCTTTGCCTTCCCTCAATATATTTGTGGACGAGAGTTATCATTTGTAACTCTGCAGATTTGTGAATTGCAGTGACCTGAAGCTCCATTTTACAACTCGCTTTTTTGGAGCTGGCCGCAAAAGCGCAGGATGGCTTCAGGCCCTGTTCTGGTTCCGGGGGGCAGGCTGAGCCTGTGGTTAATTCTTCTTCCTGATGGGAAAATAGAGTGACCTGTGCCTGTCCCAACACCAAGAGCTAGTCTCTCATTGGTTCCCCGTCTTCCCGTTCATCCTCAGGACAAATTGCAACCTGTACGGAACAGGAGGTTAAAGGTGCTGATGCTCCAAGTAGGGAGATTGCTAGTAAAGTGGCTGGAATGGCGAACCCGAGCACAAGGAGATGAGAAATGAGGTGCGTTTTAGAAACCTTTCCCCATCACACGGTGTACCATCTTCTGGGTTTCTCATGCATGTTTTCGATGTAGGAAGATGCCCTTGAACCTGTAGATTTGGGACCCATGCGATGGGTAGCACGCAGTATTACTTTAAAGGGTCTGCGTTTGCTCACCCTACCTCACCAAACCTCTCAGCCCCAAGAGTGTCCACCCTTATGTCTCATCCAGCTGTGGGTCTAGATATGGTCAATCCAGGTTGCATCACAGCCCCTGAACGAATTGTGTAAGAATTTCTCTCTCTTTCCCTGTCTTTGTTTCATGGGTTTTTAAAAGTAATTTATTTTTATAATGGGGTTTAGCTGCTTTTCACGGCTGTGTTTATGCCGCTTTACACCCACTTCACACTCTAACAGAGAGATATCAATACATAGGTTTTAAGATTATTACTAGTCAGATATATTCTTGTGCGGTGAATCGGGCGTGTTGAGTCCAGTTCTCTGAGCAAGGAGTAGGTCTTGTCTGTTACATATTGGGTTTATGGAACGGTATCTGAGCTAATTTGAAACTCTTGTTTTATGGATCACCCCACCTCACCTTTCCCGTTAAGCAGCCATAGTGTGTTTTCTGCATGTGTGACTCTGTTCTGTTTTGTAATTCAGTTCAAGTGTAACGGTTTTTACATTCCCTCTATAAGTGACACCTTATGAGAAGTGTCCTTTTCTGTGTGACTTATTTCACTTAGAATCGTCGTACCTAAATCCACTCATCATGCTGCTACTAGCCTTATGACATTGATTTCATGGCTGAGTGATATTCCATTGTACATATGGACCTCAAATTTTTTATCCATTTTTTGCTTTCCTGGGATATTTAAGGTGGAATGAAGTGGAGGTCCTTGTCAACAGAGCAGCCCTAAACTTTGGGGTGCTTGTGTCTTGCTGATTTTTAATTTTCCCACTTTATACCCCCATGCGTGGAAGTGCCCTATGCTCTCTAAGCTGTGTTTTTTAGGTGTTTCAGGACACACCGTACACTTCTCCAGAGTGGCTGTTGGCAATTTACATCCCGCCCATCAGTGTAGCCAGGCTCCCATTTCTCCATGGCCTGTCCTGCATTTCTTTTTTTGACACTTTTTTCAGCATGGCCCTTTGAACCGATGGGAAGCGAGACTTCTTTGTAGCGCTGATTTGCCTTTCCAGGTTGCTTGGTTGGCCAAAAAGGGCGTATGCGTTTTTTCCTGAATATATTCAGGAAAAAACGCATACGCCCTTTTTGGCCAAGGGCATCATTGTCAACGTTTTGCCGCTTTTCATGTGCTTAAAAGGCGATTCGAATCTACCTCCTGAAATCTGTTTCCTGCAATTCTGCCTTGATTTCAATTCCTCGTCTTTGCCTTCCCTAAATATATTTGTGGACGAGAGTTATCATTTATAACTCTGCAGATTTGTGAATGGCAGTGCCCTGAAGCTCCATTTTACAACTCGCTTTTTTTGGAGCTGGCCGCAAAAGCGCAGGTTGGCTTCAGGCCCTGTTCTGGTTCCGGGGGGCAGGCTGAGCCTGTGGTTAATTCTTCTTCCTGATGGGAAAATAGAGTGACCTGTGCCTGTCCCAACACCAAGAGCTAGTCTCTCATTGGTTCCCCGTCTTCCCGTTCATCCTCAGGACAAATTGCAACCTGTACGGAACAGGAGGTTAAAGGTGCTGAGGCTCCAAGTAGGGAGATTGCTAGTAAAGTGGCTGGAATGGCGAACCCGAGCACAAGGAGATGAGAAATGAGGTGCGTTTTAGGAACCTTTCCCCATCACACGGTGTACCATCTTCTGGGTTTCTCATGCATGTTTTCGATGTAGGAAGATGCCCTTGAACCTGGAGATTTTGGACCCATGCGATGGGTAGCACGCAGTATTACTTTAAAGGGTCTGCGTTTGCTCACCCAACCTCACCAAACCTCTCAGCCCCAAGAGTGTCCACCCTTATGTCTCATCCAGCTGTGGGTCTAGATATGGTCAATCCAGGTTGCATCACAGACCCTGAACGAATTGTGTAAGAATTTCTCTCTCTTTCACTGTCTTTGTTTCATGGGTTTTTAAAAGTAATTTATTTTTATAATGGGGTTTAGCTGCTTTTCACGGCTGTGTTTATGCCGCTTTACACCCACTTGACACACTAACAGAGAGATATCAATACATAGGTTTTAAGATTATTACTAGTCAGATATATTCTTGTGCGGTGAATCGGGCGTGTTGAGTCCAGTTCTCTGAGCAAGGAGTAGGTCTTGTCTGTTACATATTGGGTTTATGGAACGGTATCTGAGCTAATTTGAAACTCTTGTTTTATGGATCACCCCACCTCACCTTTCCCGTTAAGCAGCCATAGTGTGTTTTCTGCATGTGTGACTCTGTTCTGTTTTGTAATTCAGTTCAAGTGTAATGGTTTTTACATTCCCTCTATAAGTGACACCTTATGAGAAGTGTCCTTTTCTGTGTGACTTATTTCACTTAGAATCGTCGTACCTAAATCCACTCATCATGCTGCTACTAGCCTTATGACATTGATTTCATGGCTGAGTGATATTCCATTGTACATATGGACCTCAAATTTTTTATCCATTTTTTGCTTTCCTGGGATATTTAAGGTGGAATGAAGTGGAGGTCCTTGTCAACAGAGCAGCCCTAAACTTTGGGGTGCTTGTGTCTTGCTGATTTTTAATTTTCCCACTTTATACCCCCATGCGTGGAAGTGCCCTATGCTCTCTAAGCTGTGTTTTTTAGATGTTTCAGGACACACCGTACACTTCTCCAGAGTGGCTGTTGGCAATTTACATCCCGCCCATCAGTGTAGCCAGGCTCCCATTTCTCCATGGCCTGTCCTGCATTTCTTTTTTTGACACTTTTTTCAGCATGGCCCTTTTGACCGATGGGAAGCGAGACTTCTTTGTAGCGCTGATTTGCCTTTCCAGGTTGCTTGGTTGGCCAAAAAGGGCGTATGCGTTTTTTCCTGAATATATTCAGGAAAAAACGCATACGCCCTTTTTGGCCAAGGGCATCATTGTCAACGTTTAGCCGCTTTTCATGTGCTTAAAAGGCGATTCGAATCTACCTCCTGAAATCTGTTTCCTGCAATTCTGCCTTGATTTCAATTCCTCGTCTTTGCCTTCCCTCAATATATTTGTGGACGAGAGTTATCATTTATAACTCTGCAGATTTGTGAATTGCAGTGACCTGAAGCTCCATTTTACAACTCGCTTTTTTTGGAGCTGGCCGCAAAAGCGCAGGATGGCTTCAGGCCCTGTTCTGGTTCCGGGGGGCAGGCTGAGCCTGTGGTTAATTCTTCTTCCTGATGGGAAAATAGAGTGACCTGTGCCTGTCCCAACACCAAGAGCTAGTCTCTCATTGGTTCCCCGTCTTCCCGTTCATCCTCAGGACAAATTGCAACCTGTACGGAACAGGAGGTTAAAGGTGCTGATGCTCCAAGTAGGGAGATTGCTAGTAAAGTGGCTGGAATGGCGAACCCGAGCACAAGGAGATGAGAAATGAGGTGCGTTTTAGGAACCTTTCCCCATCACACGGTGTACCATCTTCTGGGTTTCTCATGCATGTTTTCGATGTAGGAAGATGCCCTTGAACCTGGAGATTTGGGACCCATGCGATGGGTAGCACGCAGTATTACTTTAAAGGGTCTGCGTTTGCTCACCCAACCTCACCAAACCTCTCAGCCCCAAGAGTGTCCACACTTATGTCTCATCCAGCTGTGGGTCTAGATATGGTCAATCCAGGTTGCATCACAGACCCTGAACGAATTGTGTAAGAATTTCTCTCTCTTTCACTGTCTTTGTTTCATGGGTTTTGAAAAGTAGTTTATTTTTATAATGGGGTTTAGCTGCTTTTCACGGCTGTGTTTATGCCGCTTTACACCCACTTGACACACTAACAGAGAGATATCAATACATAGGTTTTAAGATTATTACTAGTCAGATATATTCTTGTGCGGTGAATCGGGCGTGTTGAGTCCAGTTCTCTGAGCAAGGAGTAGGTCTTGTCTGTTACATATTGGGTTTATGGAACGGTATCTGAGCTAATTTGAAACTCTTGTTTTATGGATCACCCCACCTCACCTTTCCCGTTAAGCAGCCATAGTGTGTTTTCTGCATGTGTGACTCTGTTCTGTTTTGTAATTCAGTTCAAGTGTAACGGATTTTACATTCCCTCTATAAGTGACACCTTATGAGAAGTGTCCTTTTCTGTGTGACTTATTTCACTTAGAATCGTCGTACCTAAATCCACTCATCATGCTGCTACTAGCCTTATGACATTGATTTCATGGCTGAGTGATATTCCATTGTACATATGGACCTCAAATTTTTTAGCCATTTTTCGCTTTCCTGGGATATTTAAGGTGGAATGAAGTGGAGGTCCTTGTCAACAGAGCATCCCTAAACTTAGGGGTGCTTGTGTCTTGCTGATTTTTAATTTTCCCACTTTATACCCCCATGCGTGGAAGTGCCCTATGCTCTCTAAGCTGTGTTTTATAGATGTTTCAGGACACACCGTACACTTCTCCAGAGTGGCTGTTGGCAATTTACATCCCGCCCATCAGTGTAGCCAGGCTCCCATTTCTCCATGGCCTGTCCTGCATTTCTTTTTTTGACACTTTTTTCAGCATGGCCCTTTTGACCGATGGGAAGTGAGACTTCTTTGTAGCGCTGATTTGCCTTTCCAGGTTGCTTGGTTGGCCAAAAAGTGCGTATGCGTTTTTTCCTGAATATATTCAGGAAAAAACGCATACGCCCTTTTTGGCCAAGGGCATCATTGTCAACGTTTAGCCGCTTTTCATGTGCTTAAAAGGCGATTCGAATCTACCTCCTGAAATCTGTTTCCTGCAATTCTGCCTTGATTTCAATTCCTCGTCTTTGCCTTCCCTCAATATATTTGTGGACGAGAGTTATCATTTATAACTCTGCAGATTTGTGAATTGCAGTGACCTGAAGCTCCATTTTACAACTCGCTTTTTTTGGAGCTGGCCGCAAAAGCGCAGGTTGGCTTTAGGCCCCGTTCTGGTTCCGGGGGGCAGGCTGAGCCTGTGGTTAATTCTTCTTCCTGATGGGAAAATAGAGTGACCTGTGCCTGTCCCAACACCAAGAGCTAGTCTCTCATTGGTTCCCCGTCTTCCCGTTCATCCTCAGGACAAATTGCAACCTGTACGGAACAGGAGGTTAAAGGTGCTGATGCTCCAAGTAGGGAGATTGCTAGTAAAGTGGCTGGAATGGCGAACCCGAGCACAAGGAGATGAGAAATGAGGTGCGTTTTAGGAACCTTTCCCCATCACACGGTGTACCATCTTCTGGGTTTCTCATGCATGTTTTCGATGTAGGAAGATGCCCTTGAACCTGTAGATTTGGGACCCATGCGATGGGTAGCACGCAGTATTACTTTAAAGGGTCTGCGTTTGCTCACCCAACCTCACCAAACCTCTCAGCCCCAAGAGTGTCCACCCTTATGTCTCATCCAGCTGTGGGTCTAGATATGGTCAATCCAGGTTGCATCACAGCCCCTGAACGAATTGTGTAAGAATTTCTCTCTCTTTCACTGTCTTTGTTTCATGGGTTTTGAAAAGTAGTTTATTTTTATAATGGGGTTTAGCTGCTTTTCACGGCTGTGTTTATGCCGCTTTACACCCACTTGACACACTAACAGAGAGATATCAATACATAGGTTTTAAGATTATTACTAGTCAGATATATTCTTGTGCGGTGAATCGGGCGTGTTGAGTCCAGTTCTCTGAGCAAGGAGTAGGTCTTGTCTGTTACATATTGGGTTTATGGAACGGTATCTGAGCTAATTTGAAACTCTTGTTTTATGGATCACCCCACCTCACCTTTCCCGTTAAGCAGCCATAGTGTGTTTTCTGCATGTGGTACTCTGTTCTGTTTTGTAATTCAGTTCAAGTGTAACGGATTTTACATTCCCTCTATAAGTGACACCTTATGAGAAGTGTCCTTTTCTGTGTGACTTATTTCACTTAGAATCGTCGTACCTAAATCCACTCATCATGCTGCTACTAGCCTTATGACATTGATTTCATGGCTGAGTGATATTCCATTGTACATATGGACCTCAAATTTTTTAGCCATTTTTCGCTTTCCTGAGATATTTAAGGTGGAATGAAGTGGAGGTCCTTGTCAACAGAGCATCCCTAAACTTAGGGGTGCTTGTGTCTTGCTGATTTTTAATTTTCCCACTTTATACCCCCATGCGTGGAAGTGCCCTATGCTCTCTAAGCTGTGTTTTTTAGATGTTTCAGGACACACCGTACACTTCTCCAGAGTGGCTGTTGGCAATTTACATCCCGCCCATCAGTGTAGCCAGGCTCCCATTTCTCCATGGCCTGTCCTGCATTTCTTTTTTTCACACTTTTTTCAGCATGGCCCTTTTGACCGATGGGAAGTGAGACTTCTTTGTAGCGCTGATTTGCCTTTCCAGGTTGCTTGGTTGGCCAAAAAGGGCGTATGCGTTTTTTCCTGAATATATTCAGGAAAAAACGCATACGCCCTTTTTGGCCAAGGGCATCATTGTCAACGTTTAGCCGCTTTTCATGTGCTTAAAAGGCGATTCGAATCTACCTCCTGAAATCTGTTTCCTGCAATTCTGCCTTGATTTCAATTCCTCGTCTTTGCCTTCCCTCAATATATTTGTGGACGAGAGTTATCATTTGTAACTCTGCAGATTTTTGAATTGCAGTGACCTGAAGCTCCATTTTACAACTCGCTTTTTTGGAGCTGGCCGCAAAAGCGCAGGATGGCTTCAGGCCCCGTTCTGGTTCCGGGGGGCAGGCTGAGCCTGTGGTTAATTCTTCTTCCTGATGGGAAAATAGAGTGACCTGTGCCTGTCCCAACACCAAGAGCTAGTCTCTCATTGGTTCCCCGTCTTCCCGTTCATCCTCAGGACAAATTGCAACCTGTACGGAACAGGAGGTTAAAGGTGCTGAGGCTCCAAGTAGGGAGATTGCTAGTAAAGTGGCTGGAATGGCGAACCCGAGCACAAGGAGATGAGAAATGAGGTGCGTTTTAGGAACCTTTCCCCATCACACGGTGTACCATCTTCTGGGTTTCTCATGCATGTTTTCGATGTAGGAAGATGCCCTTGAACCTGGAGATTTTGGACCCATGCGATGGGTAGCACGCAGTATTACTTTAAAGGGTCTGCGTTTGCTCACCCAACCTCACCAAACCTCTCAGCCCCAAGAGTGTCCACCCTTATGTCTCATCCAGCTGTGGGTCTAGATATGGTCAATCCAGGTTGCATCACAGACCCTGAACGAATTGTGTAAGAATTTCTCTCTCTTTCACTGTCTTTGTTTCATGGGTTTTTAAAAGTAATTTATTTTTATAATGGGGTTTAGCTGCTTTTCACGGCTGTGTTTATGCCGCTTTACACCCACTTGACACACTAACAGAGAGATATCAATACATAGGTTTTAAGATTATTACTAGTCAGATATATTCTTGTGCGGTGAATCGGGCGTGTTGAGTCCAGTTCTCTGAGCAAGGAGTAGGTCTTGTCTGTTACATATTGGGTTTATGGAACGGTATCTGAGCTAATTTGAAACTCTTGTTTTATGGATCACCCCACCTCACCTTTCCCGTTAAGCAGCCATAGTGTGTTTTCTGCATGTGTGACTCTGTTCTGTTTTGTAATTCAGTTCAAGTGTAATGGTTTTTACATTCCCTCTATAAGTGACACCTTATGAGAAGTGTCCTTTTCTGTGTGACTTATTTCACTTAGAATCGTCGTACCTAAATCCACTCATCATGCTGCTACTAGCCTTATGACATTGATTTCATGGCTGAGTGATATTCCATTGTACATATGGACCTCAAATTTTTTATCCATTTTTTGCTTTCCTGGGATATTTAAGGTGGAATGAAGTGGAGGTCCTTGTCAACAGAGCAGCCCTAAACTTTGGGGTGCTTGTGTCTTGCTGATTTTTAATTTTCCCACTTTATACCCCCATGCGTGGAAGTGCCCTATGCTCTCTAAGCTGTGTTTTTTAGATGTTTCAGGACACACCGTACACTTCTCCAGAGTGGCTGTTGGCAATTTACATCCCGCCCATCAGTGTAGCCAGGCTCCCATTTCTCCATGGCCTGTCCTGCATTTCTTTTTTTGACACTTTTTTCAGCATGGCCCTTTTGACCGATGGGAAGCGAGACTTCTTTGTAGCGCTGATTTGCCTTTCCAGGTTGCTTGGTTGGCCAAAAAGGGCGTATGCGTTTTTTCCTGAATATATTCAGGAAAAAACGCATACGCCCTTTTTGGCCAAGGGCATCATTGTCAACGTTTAGCCGCTTTTCATGTGCTTAAAAGGCGATTCGAATCTACCTCCTGAAATCTGTTTCCTGCAATTCTGCCTTGATTTCAATTCCTCGTCTTTGCCTTCCCTCAATATATTTGTGGACGAGAGTTATCATTTATAACTCTGCAGATTTGTGAATTGCAGTGACCTGAAGCTCCATTTTACAACTCGCTTTTTTTGGAGCTGGCCGCAAAAGCGCAGGATGGCTTCAGGCCCTGTTCTGGTTCCGGGGGGCAGGCTGAGCCTGTGGTTAATTCTTCTTCCTGATGGGAAAATAGAGTGACCTGTGCCTGTCCCAACACCAAGAGCTAGTCTCTCATTGGTTCCCCGTCTTCCCGTTCATCCTCAGGACAAATTGCAACCTGTACGGAACAGGAGGTTAAAGGTGCTGATGCTCCAAGTAGGGAGATTGCTAGTAAAGTGGCTGGAATGGCGAACCCGAGCACAAGGAGATGAGAAATGAGGTGCGTTTTAGGAACCTTTCCCCATCACACGGTGTACCATCTTCTGGGTTTCTCATGCATGTTTTCGATGTAGGAAGATGCCCTTGAACCTGGAGATTTGGGACCCATGCGATGGGTAGCACGCAGTATTACTTTAAAGGGTCTGCGTTTGCTCACCCAACCTCACCAAACCTCTCAGCCCCAAGAGTGTCCACACTTATGTCTCATCCAGCTGTGGGTCTAGATATGGTCAATCCAGGTTGCATCACAGACCCTGAACGAATTGTGTAAGAATTTCTCTCTCTTTCACTGTCTTTGTTTCATGGGTTTTGAAAAGTAGTTTATTTTTATAATGGGGTTTAGCTGCTTTTCACGGCTGTGTTTATGCCGCTTTACACCCACTTGACACACTAACAGAGAGATATCAATACATAGGTTTTAAGATTATTACTAGTCAGATATATTCTTGTGCGGTGAATCGGGCGTGTTGAGTCCAGTTCTCTGAGCAAGGAGTAGGTCTTGTCTGTTACATATTGGGTTTATGGAACGGTATCTGAGCTAATTTGAAACTCTTGTTTTATGGATCACCCCACCTCACCTTTCCCGTTAAGCAGCCATAGTGTGTTTTCTGCATGTGGTACTCTGTTCTGTTTTGTAATTCAGTTCAAGTGTAACGGATTTTACATTCCCTCTATAAGTGACACCTTATGAGAAGTGTCCTTTTCTGTGTGACTTATTTCACTTAGAATCGTCGTACCTAAATCCACTCATCATGCTGCTACTAGCCTTATGACATTGATTTCATGGCTGAGTGATATTCCATTGTACATATGGACCTCAAATTTTTTAGCCATTTTTCGCTTTCCTGAGATATTTAAGGTGGAATGAAGTGGAGGTCCTTGTCAACAGAGCATCCCTAAACTTAGGGGTGCTTGTGTCTTGCTGATTTTTAATTTTCCCACTTTATACCCCCATGCGTGGAAGTGCCCTATGCTCTCTAAGCTGTGTTTTTTAGATGTTTCAGGACACACCGTACACTTCTCCAGAGTGGCTGTTGGCAATTTACATCCCGCCCATCAGTGTAGCCAGGCTCCCATTTCTCCATGGCCTGTCCTGCATTTCTTTTTTTGACACTTTTTTCAGCATGGCCCTTTTGACCGATGGGAAGTGAGACTTCTTTGTAGCGCTGATTTGCCTTTCCAGGTTGCTTGGTTGGCCAAAAAGGGCGTATGCGTTTTTTCCTGAATATATTCAGGAAAAAACGCATACGCCCTTTTTGGCCAAGGGCATCATTGTCAACGTTTAGCCGCTTTTCATGTGCTTAAAAGGCGATTCGAATCTACCTCCTGAAATCTGTTTCCTGCAATTCTGCCTTGATTTAAATTCCTCGTCTTTGCCTTCCCTCAATATATTTGTGGACGAGAGTTATCATTTGTAACTCTGCAGATTTTTGAATTGCAGTGACCTGAAGCTCCATTTTACAACTCGCTTTTTTGGAGCTGGCCGCAAAAGCGCAGGATGGCTTCAGGCCCTGTTCTGGTTCCTGGGGGCAGGCTGAGCCTGTGGTTAATTCTTCTTCCTGATGGGAAAATAGAGTGACCTGTGCCTGTCCCAACACCAAGAGCTAGTCTCTCATTGGTTCCCCGTCTTCCCGTTCATCCTCAGGACAAATTGCAACCTGTACGGAACAGGAGGTTAAAGGTGCTGATGCTCCAAGTAGGGAGATTGCTAGTAAAGTGGCTGGAATGGCGAACCCGAGCACAAGGAGATGAGAAATGAGGTGCGTTTTAGAAACCTTTCCCCATCACACGGTGTACCATCTTCTGGGTTTCTCATGCATGTTTTCGATGTAGGAAGATGCCCTTGAACCTGTAGATTTGGGACCCATGCGATGGGTAGCACGCAGTATTACTTTAAAGGGTCTGCGTTTGCTCACCCAACCTCACCAAACCTCTCAGCCCCAAGAGTGTCCACCCTTATGTCTCATCCAGCTGTGGGTCTAGATATGGTCAATCCAGGTTGCATCACAGCCCCTGAACGAATTGTGTAAGAATTTCTCTCTCTTTCACTGTCTTTGTTTCATGGGTTTTGAAAAGTAGTTTATTTTTATAATGGGGTTTAGCTGCTTTTCACGGCTGTGTTTATGCCGCTTTACACCCACTTGACACACTAACAGAGAGATATCAATACATAGGTTTTAAGATTATTACTAGTCAGATATATTCTTGTGCGGTGAATCGGGCGTGTTGAGTCCAGTTCTCTGAGCAAGGAGTAGGTCTTGTCTGTTACATATTGGGTTTATGGAACGGTATCTGAGCTAATTTGAAACTCTTGTTTTATGGATCACCCCACCTCACCTTTCCCGTTAAGCAGCCATAGTGTGTTTTCTGCATGTGGTACTCTGTTCTGTTTTGTAATTCAGTTCAAGTGTAACGGATTTTACATTCCCTCTATAAGTGACACCTTATGAGAAGTGTCCTTTTCTGTGTGACTTATTTCACTTAGAATCGTCGTACCTAAATCCACTCATCATGCTGCTACTAGCCTTATGACATTGATTTCATGGCTGAGTGATATTCCATTGTACATATGGACCTCAAATTTTTTAGCCATTTTTCGCTTTCCTGAGATATTTAAGGTGGAATGAAGTGGAGGTCCTTGTCAACAGAGCATCCCTAAACTTAGGGGTGCTTGTGTCTTGCTGATTTTTAATTTTCCCACTTTATACCCCCATGCGTGGAAGTGCCCTATGCTCTCTAAGCTGTGTTTTTTAGATGTTTCAGGACACACCGTACACTTCTCCAGAGTGGCTGTTGGCAATTTACATCCCGCCCATCAGTGTAGCCAGGCTCCCATTTCTCCATGGCCTGTCCTGCATTTCTTTTTTTCACACTTTTTTCAGCATGGCCCTTTTGACCGATGGGAAGTGAGACTTCTTTGTAGCGCTGATTTGCCTTTCCAGGTTGCTTGGTTGGCCAAAAAGGGCGTATGCGTTTTTTCCTGAATATATTCAGGAAAAAACGCATACGCCCTTTTTGGCCAAGGGCATCATTGTCAACGTTTAGCCGCTTTTCATGTGCTTAAAAGGCGATTCGAATCTACCTCCTGAAATCTGTTTCCTGCAATTCTGCCTTGATTTCAATTCCTCGTCTTTGCCTTCCCTCAATATATTTGTGGACGAGAGTTATCATTTGTAACTCTGCAGATTTTTGAATTGCAGTGACCTGAAGCTCCATTTTACAACTCGCTTTTTTGGAGCTGGCCGCAAAAGCGCAGGATGGCTTCAGGCCCCGTTCTGGTTCCGGGGGGCAGGCTGAGCCTGTGGTTAATTCTTCTTCCTGATGGGAAAATAGAGTGACCTGTGCCTGTCCCAACACCAAGAGCTAGTCTCTCATTGGTTCCCCGTCTTCCCGTTCATCCTCAGGACAAATTGCAACCTGTACGGAACAGGAGGTTAAAGGTGCTGAGGCTCCAAGTAGGGAGATTGCTAGTAAAGTGGCTGGAATGGCGAACCCGAGCACAAGGAGATGAGAAATGAGGTGCGTTTTAGGAACCTTTCCCCATCACACGGTGTACCATCTTCTGGGTTTCTCATGCATGTTTTCGATGAAGGAAGATGCCCTTGAACCTGGAGATTTGGGACCCATGCGATGGGTAGCACGCAGTATTACTTTAAAGGGTCTGCGTTTGCTCACCCAACCTCACCAAACCTCTCAGCCCCAAGAGTGTCCACCCTTATGTCTCATCCAGCTGTGGGTCTAGATATGGTCAATCCAGGTTGCATCACAGACCCTGAACGAATTGTGTAAGAATTTCTCTCTCTTTCACTGTCTTTGTTTCATGGGTTTTTAAAAGTAATTTATTTTTATAATGGGGTTTAGCTGCTTTTCACGGCTGTGTTTATGCCGCTTTACACCCACTTGACACACTAACAGAGAGATATCAATACATAGGTTTTAAGATTATTACTAGTCAGATATATTCTTGTGCGGTGAATCGGGCGTGTTGAGTCCAG
Organism: Balaenoptera physalus; assembly: GCF_965194825.1. NCBI lineage: Eukaryota > Metazoa > Chordata > Mammalia > Artiodactyla > Balaenopteridae > Balaenoptera > Balaenoptera physalus. The sequence goes on from NW_028126334.1 coordinate 864,313, forward strand.
TTCTCTGAGCAAGGAGTAGGTCTTGTCTGTTACATATTGGGTTTATGGAACGGTATCTGAGCTAATTTGAAACTCTTGTTTTATGGATCACCCCACCTCACCTTTCCCGTTAAGCAGCCATAGTGTGTTTTCTGCATGTGTGACTCTGTTCTGTTTTGTAATTCAGTTCAAGTGTAATGGTTTTTACATTCCCTCTATAAGTGACACCTTATGAGAAGTGTCCTTTTCTGTGTGACTTATTTCACTTAGAATCGTCGTACCTAAATCCACTCATCATGCTGCTACTAGCCTTATGACATTGATTTCATGGCTGAGTGATATTCCATTGTACATATGGACCTCAAATTTTTTATCCATTTTTTGCTTTCCTGGGATATTTAAGGTGGAATGAAGTGGAGGTCCTTGTCAACAGAGCAGCCCTAAACTTTGGGGTGCTTGTGTCTTGCTGATTTTTAATTTTCCCACTTTATACCCCCATGCGTGGAAGTGCCCTATGCTCTCTAAGCTGTGTTTTTTAGATGTTTCAGGACACACCGTACACTTCTCCAGAGTGGCTGTTGGCAATTTACATCCCGCCCATCAGTGTAGCCAGGCTCCCATTTCTCCATGGCCTGTCCTGCATTTCTTTTTTTGACACTTTTTTCAGCATGGCCCTTTTGACCGATGGGAAGCGAGACTTCTTTGTAGCGCTGATTTGCCTTTCCAGGTTGCTTGGTTGGCCAAAAAGGGCGTATGCGTTTTTTCCTGAATATATTCAGGAAAAAACGCATACGCCCTTTTTGGCCAAGGGCATCATTGTCAACGTTTAGCCGCTTTTCATGTGCTTAAAAGGCGATTCGAATCTACCTCCTGAAATCTGTTTCCTGCAATTCTGCCTTGATTTCAATTCCTCGTCTTTGCCTTCCCTCAATATATTTGTGGACGAGAGTTATCATTTATAACTCTGCAGATTTGTGAATTGCAGTGACCTGAAGCTCCATTTTACAACTCGCTTTTTTTGGAGCTGGCCGCAAAAGCGCAGGATGGCTTCAGGCCCTGTTCTGGTTCCGGGGGGCAGGCTGAGCCTGTGGTTAATTCTTCTTCCTGATGGGAAAATAGAGTGACCTGTGCCTGTCCCAACACCAAGAGCTAGTCTCTCATTGGTTCCCCGTCTTCCCGTTCATCCTCAGGACAAATTGCAACCTGTACGGAACAGGAGGTTAAAGGTGCTGATGCTCCAAGTAGGGAGATTGCTAGTAAAGTGGCTGGAATGGCGAACCCGAGCACAAGGAGATGAGAAATGAGGTGCGTTTTAGGAACCTTTCCCCATCACACGGTGTACCATCTTCTGGGTTTCTCATGCATGTTTTCGATGTAGGAAGATGCCCTTGAACCTGGAGATTTGGGACCCATGCGATGGGTAGCACGCAGTATTACTTTAAAGGGTCTGCGTTTGCTCACCCAACCTCACCAAACCTCTCAGCCCCAAGAGTGTCCACACTTATGTCTCATCCAGCTGTGGGTCTAGATATGGTCAATCCAGGTTGCATCACAGACCCTGAACGAATTGTGTAAGAATTTCTCTCTCTTTCACTGTCTTTGTTTCATGGGTTTTGAAAAGTAGTTTATTTTTATAATGGGGTTTAGCTGCTTTTCACGGCTGTGTTTATGCCGCTTTACACCCACTTGACACACTAACAGAGAGATATCAATACATAGGTTTTAAGATTATTACTAGTCAGATATATTCTTGTGCGGTGAATCGGGCGTGTTGAGTCCAGTTCTCTGAGCAAGGAGTAGGTCTTGTCTGTTACATATTGGGTTTATGGAACGGTATCTGAGCTAATTTGAAACTCTTGTTTTATGGATCACCCCACCTCACCTTTCCCGTTAAGCAGCCATAGTGTGTTTTCTGCATGTGGTACTCTGTTCTGTTTTGTAATTCAGTTCAAGTGTAACGGATTTTACATTCCCTCTATAAGTGACACCTTATGAGAAGTGTCCTTTTCTGTGTGACTTATTTCACTTAGAATCGTCGTACCTAAATCCACTCATCATGCTGCTACTAGCCTTATGACATTGATTTCATGGCTGAGTGATATTCCATTGTACATATGGACCTCAAATTTTTTAGCCATTTTTCGCTTTCCTGAGATATTTAAGGTGGAATGAAGTGGAGGTCCTTGTCAACAGAGCATCCCTAAACTTAGGGGTGCTTGTGTCTTGCTGATTTTTAATTTTCCCACTTTATACCCCCATGCGTGGAAGTGCCCTATGCTCTCTAAGCTGTGTTTTTTAGATGTTTCAGGACACACCGTACACTTCTCCAGAGTGGCTGTTGGCAATTTACATCCCGCCCATCAGTGTAGCCAGGCTCCCATTTCTCCATGGCCTGTCCTGCATTTCTTTTTTTCACACTTTTTTCAGCATGGCCCTTTTGACCGATGGGAAGTGAGACTTCTTTGTAGCGCTGATTTGCCTTTCCAGGTTGCTTGGTTGGCCAAAAAGGGCGTATGCGTTTTTTCCTGAATATATTCAGGAAAAAACGCATACGCCCTTTTTGGCCAAGGGCATCATTGTCAACGTTTAGCCGCTTTTCATGTGCTTAAAAGGCGATTCGAATCTACCTCCTGAAATCTGTTTCCTGCAATTCTGCCTTGATTTAAATTCCTCGTCTTTGCCTTCCCTCAATATATTTGTGGACGAGAGTTATCATTTGTAACTCTGCAGATTTTTGAATTGCAGTGACCTGAAGCTCCATTTTACAACTCGCTTTTTTGGAGCTGGCCGCAAAAGCGCAGGATGGCTTCAGGCCCTGTTCTGGTTCCGGGGGGCAGGCTGAGCCTGTGGTTAATTCTTCTTCCTGATGGGAAAATAGAGTGACCTGTGCCTGTCCCAACACCAAGAGCTAGTCTCTCATTGGTTCCCCGTCTTCCCGTTCATCCTCAGGACAAATTGCAACCTGTACGGAACAGGAGGTTAAAGGTGCTGATGCTCCAAGTAGGGAGATTGCTAGTAAAGTGGCTGGAATGGCGAACCCGAGCACAAGGAGATGAGAAATGAGGTGCGTTTTAGAAACCTTTCCCCATCACACGGTGTACCATCTTCTGGGTTTCTCATGCATGTTTTCGATGTAGGAAGATGCCCTTGAACCTGGAGATTTGGGACCCATGCGATGGGTAGCACGCAGTATTACTTTAAAGGGTCTGCGTTTGCTCACCCTACCTCACCAAACCTCTCAGCCCCAAGAGTGTCCACCCTTATGTCTCATCCAGCTGTGGGTCTAGATATGGTCAATCCAGGTTGCATCACAGCCCCTGAACGAATTGTGTAAGAATTTCTCTCTCTTTCCCTGTCTTTGTTTCATGGGTTTTTAAAAGTAATTTATTTTTATAATGGGGTTTAGCTGCTTTTCACGGCTGTGTTTATGCCGCTTTACACCCACTTCACACTCTAACAGAGAGATATCAATACATAGGTTTTAAGATTATTACTAGTCAGATATATTCTTGTGCGGTGAATCGGGCGTGTTGAGTCCAGTTCTCTGAGCAAGGAGTAGGTCTTGTCTGTTACATATTGGGTTTATGGAACGGTATCTGAGCTAATTTGAAACTCTTGTTTTATGGATCACCCCACCTCACCTTTCCCGTTAAGCAGCCATAGTGTGTTTTCTGCATGTGTGACTCTGTTCTGTTTTGTAATTCAGTTCAAGTGTAACGGTTTTTACATTCCCTCTATAAGTGACACCTTATGAGAAGTGTCCTTTTCTGTGTGACTTATTTCACTTAGAATCGTCGTACCTAAATCCACTCATCATGCTGCTACTAGCCTTATGACATTGATTTCATGGCTGAGTGATATTCCATTGTACATATGGACCTCAAATTTTTTATCCATTTTTTGCTTTCCTGGGATATTTAAGGTGGAATGAAGTGGAGGTCCTTGTCAACAGAGCAGCCCTAAACTTTGGGGTGCTTGTGTCTTGCTGATTTTTAATTTTCCCACTTTATACCCCCATGCGTGGAAGTGCCCTATGCTCTCTAAGCTGTGTTTTTTAGATGTTTCAGGACACACCGTACACTTCTCCAGAGTGGCTGTTGGCAATTTACATCCCGCCCATCAGTGTAGCCAGGCTCCCATTTCTCCATGGCCTGTCCTGCATTTCTTTTTTTGACACTTTTTTCAGCATGGCCCTTTTGACCGATGGGAAGCGAGACTTCTTTGTAGCGCTGATTTGCCTTTCCAGGTTGCTTGGTTGGCCAAAAACGGCGTATGCGTTTTTTCCTGAATATATTCAGGAAAAAACACATACGCCCATTTTGGCCAAGGGCATCATTGTCAACGTTTTGCCACTTTTCATGTGCTTAAAAGGCGATTCGAATCTACCTCCTGAAATCTGTTTCCTGCAATTCTACCTTGATTTCAATTCCTCGTCTTTGCCTTCCCTCAATATATTTGTGGACGAGAGTTATCATTTATAACTCTGCAGGTTTGAGAATTGCAGTGCCCTGAAGCTCCATTTTACAACTCGCTTTTTTTGGAGCTGGCCGCAGAAGCGCAGGTTGGCTTCAGGCCCTGTTCTGGTTCCGGGGGGCAGGCTGAGCCTGTGGTTAATTCTTCTTCCTGATGGGAAAATAGAGTGACCTGTGCCTGTCCCAACACCAAGAGCTAGTCTCTCATTGGTTCCCCGTCTTCCCGTTCATCCTCAGGACAAATTGCAACCTGTACGGAACAGGAGGTTAAAGGTGCTGAGGCTCCAAGTAGGGAGATTGCTAGTAAAGTGGCTGGAATGGCGAACCCGAGCACAAGGAGATGAGAAATGAGGTGCGTTTTAGAAACCTTTCCCCATCACACGGTGTACCATCTTCTGGGTTTCTCATGCATGTTTTCGATGTAGGAAGATGCCCTTGAACCTGGAGATTTGGGACCCATGCGATGGGTAGCACGCAGTATTACTTTAAAGGGTCTGCGTTTGCTCACCCAACCTCACCAAACCTCTCAGCCCCAAGAGTGTCCACCCTTATGTCTCATCCAGCTGTGGGTCTAGATATGGTCAATCCAGGTTGCATCACAGACCCTGAACGAATTGTGTAAGAATTTCTCTCTCTTTCACTGTCTTTGTTTCATGGGTTTTGAAAAGTAGTTTATTTTTATGATGGGGTTTAGCTGCTTTTCACGGCTGTGTTTATGCCGCTTTACACCCACTTGACACACTAACAGAGAGATATCAATACATAGGTTTTAAGATTATTACTAGTCAGATATATTCTTGTGCAGTGAATCGGGCGTGTTGAGTCCAGTTCTCTGAGCAAGGAGTAGGTCTTGTCTGTTACATATTGGGTTTATGGAACGGTATCTGAGCTAATTTGAAACTCTTGTTTTATGGATCACCCCACCTCACCTTTCCCGTTAAGCAGCCATAGTGTGTTTTCTGCATGTGTGACTCTGTTCTGTTTTGTAATTCAGTTCAAGTGTAACGGATTTTACATTCCCTCTATAAGTGACACCTTATGAGAAGTGTCCTTTTCTGTGTGACTTATTTCACTTAGAATCGTCGTACCTAAATCCACTCATCATGCTGCTACTAGCCTTATGACATTGATTTCATGGCTGAGTGATATTCCATTGTACATATGGACCTCAAATTTTTTAGCCATTTTTTGCTTTCCTGGGATATTTAAGGTGGAATGAAGTGGAGGTCTTTGTCAACAGAGCATCCCTAAACTTAGGGGTGCTTGTGTCTTGCTGATTTTTAATTTTCCCACTTTATACCCCCATGCGTGGAAGTGCCCTATGCTCTCTAAGCTGTGTTTTTTAGAGGTTTCAGGACACACCGTACACTTCTCCAGAGTGGCTGTTGGCAATTTACATCCCGCCCATCAGTGTAGCCAGGCTCCCATTTCTCCATGGCCTGTCCTGCATTTCTTTTTTTGACACTTTTTTCAGCATGGCCCTTTTGACCGATGGGAAGCGAGACTTCTTTGTAGCGCTGCTTTGCCTTTCCAGATTGCTTGGTTGGCCAAAAAGGGCGTATGCGTTTTTTCCTGAATATATTCAGGAAAAAACGCATACGCCCTTTTTGGCCAAGGGCATCATTGTCAACGTTTTGCCGCTTTTCATGTGCTTTAAAGGCGATTCGAATCTACCTCCTGAAATCTGTTTCCTGCAATTCTGCCTTGATTTCAATTCCTCGTCTTTGCCTTCCCTCAATATATTTGTGGACGAGAGTTATCATTTATAACTCTGCAGATTTGTGAATTGCAGTGCCCTGAAGCTCCATTTTACAACTCGCTTTTTTTGGAGCTGGCCGCAAAAGCGCAGGATGGCTTCAGGCCCTGTTCTGGTTCCGGGGTGCAGGCTGAGCCTGTGGTTAATTCTTCTTCCTGATGGGAAAATAGAGTGACCTGTGCGTGTCCCAGCACCAAGAGCTAGTCTCTCATTGGTTCCCCGTCTTCCCGTTCATCCTCAGGACAAATTGCAACCTGTACGGAACAGGAGGTTAAAGGTGCTGATGCTCCAAGTAGGGAGATTGCTAGTAAAGTGGCTGGAATGGCGAACCCGAGCACAAGGAGATGAGAAATGAGGTGCGTTTTAGAAACCTTTCCCCATCACACGGTGTACCATCTTCTGGGTTTCTCATGCATGTTTTCGATGTAGGAAGATGCCCTTGAACCTGGAGATTTGGGACCCATGCGATGGGTAGCACGCAGTATTACTTTAAAGGGTCTGCGTTTGCTCACCCAACCTCACCAAACCTCTCAGCCCCAAGAGTGTCCACCCTTATGTCTCATCCAGCTGTGGGTCTAGATATGGTCAATCCAGGTTGCATCACAGACCCTGAACGAATTGTTGAAGAATTTCTCTCCCTTTCACTGTCTTTGTTTCATGGGTTTTGAAAAGTAGTTTATTTTTATAATGGGGTTTAGCTGCTTTTCACGGCTGTGTTTATGCCGCTTTACACCCACTTGACACACTAACAGAGAGATATCAATACATAGGTTTTAAGATTATTACTAGTCAGATATATTCTTGTGCGGTGAATCGGGCGTGTTGAGTCCAGTTCTCTGAGCAAGGAGTAGGTCTTGTCTGTTACATATTGGGTTTATGGAACGGTATCTGAGCTAATTTGAAACTCTTGTTTTATGGATCACCCCACCTCACCTTTCCCGTTAAGCAGCCATAGTGTGTTTTCTGCATGTGTGACTCTGTTCTGTTTTGTAATTCAGTTCAAGTGTAACGGTTTTTACATTCCCTCTATAAGTGACACCTTATGAGAAGTGTCCTTTTCTGTGTGACTTATTTCACTTAGAATCGTCGTACCTAAATCCACTCATCATGCTGCTACCAACCTTATGACATTGATTTCATGGCTGAGTGATATTCCATTGTACATATGGACCTCAAATTTTTTAGCCATTTTTCGCTTTCCTGGGATATTTAAGTTGGAATGAAGTGGAGATCCTTGTCAACAGAGCAGCCCTAAACTTTGGGGTGCTTGTGTCTTGCTGATTTTTAATTTTCCCACTTTATACCCCCATGCGTGGAAGTGCCCTATGCTCTCTAAGCTGTGTTTTTTAGATGTTTCAGGACACACCGTACACTTCTCCAGAGTGGCTGTTGGCAATTTACATCCCGCCCATCAGTGTAGCAAGGCTCCCATTTCTCCATGGCCTGTCCTGCATTTCTGGTTTTGACACTTTTTTCAGCATGGCCCTTTTGACCGATGGGAAGCGAGACTTCTTTGTAGCGCTGATTTGCCTTTCCAGGTTGCTTGGTTGGCCAAAAAGGGCGTATGCGTTTTTTCCTGAATATATTCAGGAAAAAACGCATACGCCCTTTTTGGCCAAGGGCCTCATTGTCAACGTTTAGCCGCTTTTCATGTGCTTTAAAGGCGATTCGAATCTACCTCCTGAAATCTGTTTCCTGCAATTCTGCCTTGATTTCAATTCCTCGTCTTTGCCTTCCCTCAATATATTTGTGGACGAGAGTTATCATTTATAACTCTGCAGATTTGTGAATTGCAGTGCCCTGAAGCTCCATTTTACAAATCGCTTTTTTTGGAGCTGGCCGCAAAAGCGCAGGATGGCTTCAGGCCCTGTTCTGGTTCCGGGGGGCAGGCTGAGCCTGTGGTTAATTCTTCTTCCTGATGGGAAAATAGAGTGACCTGTGCCTGTCCCAACACCAAGAGCTAGTCTCTCATTGGTTCCCCGTCTTCCCGTTCATCCTCAGGACAAATTGCAACCTGTACGGAACAGGAGGTTAAAGGTGCTGATGCTCCAAGTAGGGAGATTGCTAGTAAAGTGGCTGGAATGGCGAACCCGAGCACAAGGAGATGAGAAATGAGGTGCGTTTTAGAAACCTTTCCCCATCACACGGTGTACCATCTTCTGGGTTTCTCATGCATGTTTTCGATGTAGGAAGATGCCCTTGAACCTGGAGATTTGGGACCCATGCGATGGGTAGCACGCAGTATTACTTTAAAGGGTCTGCGTTTGCTCACCCAACCTCACCAAACCTCTCAGCCCCAAGAGTGTCCACCCTTATGTCTCATCCAGCTGTGGGTCTAGATATGGTCAATCCAGGTTGCATCACAGCCTCTGAACGAATTGTGTAAGAATTTCTCTCTCTTTCACTGTCTTTGTTTCATGGGTTTTGAAAAGTAGTTTATTTTTATAATGGGGTTTAGCTGCTTTTCACGGCTGTGTTTATGCCGCTTTACACCCACTTGACACACTAACAGAGATATCAATACATAGGTTTTAAGATTATTACTAGTCAGATATATTCTTGTGCTGTGAATCGGGCGTGTTGAGTCCAGTTCTCTGAGCAAGGAGTAGGTCTTGTCTGTTACATATTGGGTTTATGGAACGGTATCTGAGCTAATTTGAAACTCTTGTTTTATGGATCACCCCACCTCACCTTTCCCGTTAAGCAGCCATAGTGTGTTTTCTGCATGTGTGACTCTGTTCTGTTTTGTAATTCAGTTCAAGTGTAACGGTTTTTACATTCCCTCTATAAGTGACACCTTATGAGAAGTGTCCTTTTCTGTGTGACTTATTTCACTTAGAATCGTCTTACCTAAATCCACTCATCATGCTGCTACTAGCCTTATGACATTGATTTCATGGCTGAGTGATATTCCATTGTACATATGGGCCTCAAATTTTTTATCCATTTTTCGCTTTCCTGGGATATTTAAGTTGGAATGAAGTGGAGGTCCTTGTCAACAGAGCAGCCCTAAACTTTGGGGTGCTTGTGTCTTGCTGATTTTCAATTTTCCCACTTTATCCCCCCATGCGTGGAAGTGCCCTATGCTCTCTAAGCTGTGTTTTTTAGATGTTTCAGGACACACCGTACACTTCTCCAGAGTGGCTGTTGGCAATTTACATCCCGCCCATCAGTGTAGCCAGGCTCCCATTTCTCCATGGCCTGTCCTGCATTTCTTTTTTTGACACTTTTTTCAGCATGGCCCTTTTGACCGATGGGAAGCGAGACTTCTTTGTAGCGCTGATTTGCCTTTCCAGGTTGCTTGGTTGGCCAAAAAGGGCGTATGCGTTTTTTCCTGAATATATTCAGGAAAAAACGCATACGCCCTTTTTGGCCAAGGGCATCATTGTCAACGTTTTGCCGCTTTTCATGTGCTTTAAAGGCGATTCGAATCTACCTCCTGAAATCTGTTTCCTGCAATTCTGCCTTGATTTCAATTCCTCGTCTTTGCCTTCCCTCAATATATTTGTGGACGAGAGTTATCGTTTATAACTCTGCAGGTTTGAGAATTGCAGTGCCCTGAAGCTCCATTTTACAACTCGCTTTTTTTGGAGCTGGCCGCAAAAGCGCAGGTTGGCTTCAGGCCCTGTTCTGGTTCCGGGGGGCAGGCTGAGCCTGTGGTTAATTCTTCTTCCTGATGGGAAAATAGAGTGACCTGTGCCTGTCCCAACACCAAGAGCTAGTCTCTCATTGGTTCCCCGTCTTCCCGTTCATCCTCAGGACAAATTGCAACCTGTACGGAACAGGAGGTTAAAGGTGCTGATGCTCCAAGTAGGGAGATTGCTAGTAAAGTGGCTGGAATGGCGAACCCGAGCACAAGGAGATGAGAAATGAGGTGCGTTTTAGAAACCTTTCCCCATCACACGGTGTACCATCTTCTGGGTTTCTCATGCATGTTTTCGATGTAGGAAGATGCCCTTGAACCTGGAGATTTGGGACCCATGCGATGGGTAGCACGCAGTATTACTTTAAAGGGTCTGCGTTTGCTCACCCAACCTCACCAAACCTCTCAGCCCCAAGAGTGTCCACCCTTATGTCTCATCCAGCTGTGGGTCTAGATATGGTCAATCCAGGTTGCATCACAGCCCCTGAACGAATTGTGTAAGAATTTCTCTCTCTTTCACTGTCTTTGTTTCATGGGTTTTGAAAAGTAGTTTATTTTTATAATGGGGTTTAGCTGCTTTTCACGGCTGTGTTTATGCCGCTTTACACCCACTTGACACACTAACAGAGAGATATCAATACATAGGTTTTAAGATTATTACTAGTCAGATATATTCTTGTGCGGTGAATCGGGCGTGTTGAGTCCAGTTCTCTGAGCAAGGAGTAGGTCTTGTCTGTTACATATTGGGTTTATGGAACGGTATCTGAGCTAATTTGAAACTCTTGTTTTATGGATCACCCCACCTCACCTTTCCCGTTAAGCAGCCATAGTGTGTTTTCTGCATGTGTGACTCTGTTCTGTTTTGTAATTCAGTTCAAGTGTAACGGATTTTACATTCCCTCTATAAGTGACACCTTATGAGAAGTGTCCTTTTCTGTGTGACTTATTTCACTTAGAATCGTCGTACCTAAATCCACTCATCATGCTGCTACTAGCCTTATGACATTGATTTCATGGCTGAGTGATATTCCATTGTACATATGGACCTCAAATTTTTTAGCCATTTTTCGCTTTCCTGGGATATTTAAGGTGGAATGAAGTGGAGGTCCTTGTCAACAGAGCAGCCCTAAACTTAGGGGTGCTTGTGTCTTGCTGATTTTCAATTTTCCCACTTTATACCCCCATGCGTGGAAGTGCCCTATGCTCTCTAAGCTGTGTTTTTCAGATGTTTCAGGACACACCGTACACTTCTCCAGAGTGGCTGTTGGCAATTTACATCCCGCCCATCAGTGTAGCCAGGCTCCCATTTCTCCATGGCCTGTCCTGCATTTCTGGTTTTGACACTTTTTTCAGCATGGCCCTTTTGACCGATGGGAAGCGAGACTTCTTTGTAGCGCTGATTTGCCTTTCCAGGTTGCTTGGTTGGCCAAAATGGCGTATGCGTTTTTTCCTGAATATATTCAGGAAAAAACGCATACGCCCTTTTTGGCCAAGGGCATCATTGTCAACGTTTAGCCGCTTTTCATGTGCTTAAAAGGCGATTCGAATCTACCTCCTGAAATCTGTTTCCTGCAATTCTGCCTTGATTTCAATTCCTCGTTTTGCCTTCCCTCAATATATTTGTGGACGAGAGTTATCATTTATAACTCTGCAGATTTGTGAATTGCAGTGACCTGAATCTCCATTTTACAACTCGCTTTTTTTGGAGCTGGCCGCAAAAGCGCAGGATGGCTTCAGGCCCTGTTCTGGTTCCGGGGGGCAGGCTGAGCCTGTGGTTAATTCTTCTTCCTGATGGGAAAATAGAGTGACCTGTGCCTGTCCCAACACCAAGAGCTAGTCTCTCATTGGTTAACCGTCTTCCCGTTCATCCTCAGGACAAATTGCAACCTGTACGGAACAGGAGGTTAAAGGTGCTGATGCTCCAAGTAGGGAGATTGCTAGTAAAGTGGCTGGAATGGCGAACCCGAGCACAAGGAGATGAGAAATGAGGTGCGTTTTAGGAACCTTTCCCCATCACACGGTGTACCATCTTCTGGGTTTCTCATGCATGTTTTCGATGTAGGAAGATGCCCTTGAACCTGGAGATTTTGGACCCATGCGATGGGTAGCACGCAGTATTACTTTAAAGGGTCTGCGTTTGCTCACCCAACCTCACCAAACCTCTCAGCCCCAAGAGTGTCCACCCTTATGTCTCATCCAGCTGTGGGTCTAGATATGGTCAATCCAGGTTGCATCACAGACCCTGAACGAATTGTGTAAGAATTTCTCTCTCTTTCACTGTCTTTGTTTCATGGGTTTTGAAAAGTAGTTTATTTTTATAATGGGGTTTAGCTGCTTTTCACGGCTGTGTTTATGCCGCTTTACACCCTCTTGACACACTAACAGAGAGATATCAATACATAGGTTTTAAGATTATTACTAGTCAGATATATTCTTGTGCGGTGAATCGGGCGTGTTGAGTCCAGTTCTCTGAGCAAGGAGTAGGTCTTGTCTGTTACATATTGGGTTTATGGAACGGTATCTGAGCTAATTTGAAACTCTTGTTTTATGGATCACCCCACCTCACCTTTCCCGTTAAGCAGCCATAGTGTGTTTTCTGCATGTGTGACTCTGTTCTGTTTTGTAATTCAGTTCAAGTGTAACGGATTTTACATTCCCTCTATAAGTGACACCTTATGAGAAGTGTCCTTTTCTGTGTGACTTATTTCACTTAGAATCGTCGTACCTAAATCCACTCATCATGCTGCTACTAGCCTTATGACATTGATTTCATGGCTGAGTGATATTCCATTGTACATAAGGACCTCAAATTTTTTAGCCATTTTTCGCTTTCCTGGGATATTTAAGGTGGAATGAAGTGGAGGTCCTTGTCAACAGAGCAGCCCTAAACTTAGGGGTGCTTGTGTCTTGCTGATTTTCAATTTTCCCACTTTATACCCCCATGCGTGGAAGTGCCCTATGCTCTCTAAGCTGTGTTTTTCAGATGTTTCAGGACACACCGTACACTTCTCCAGAGTGGCTGTTGGCAATTTACATCCCGCCCATCAGTGTAGCCAGGCTCCCATTTCTCCATGGCCTGTCCTGCATTTCTTTTTTTGACACTTTTTTCAGCATGGCCCTTTTGACCGATGGGAAGCGAGACTTCTTTGTAGCGCTGATTTGCCTTTCCAGGTTGCTTGGTTGGCCAAAAAGGGCGTATGCGTTTTTTCCTGAATATATTCAGGAAAAAACGCATACGCCCTTTTTGGCCAAGGGCATCATTGTCAACGTTTAGCCGCTTTTCATGTGCTTAAAAGGCGATTCGAATCTACCTCCTGAAATCTGTTTCCTGCAATTCTGCCTTGATTTCAATTCCTCGTTTTGCCTTCCCTCAATATATTTGTGGACGAGAGTTATCATTTATAACTCTGCAGATTTGTGAATTGCAGTGACCTGAAGCTCCATTTTACAACTCGCTTTTTTTGGAGCTGGCCGCAAAAGCGCAGGATGGCTTCAGGCCCTGTTCTGGTTCCGGGGGGCAGGCTGAGCCTGTGGTTAATTCTTCTTCCTGATGGGAAAATAGAGTGACCTGTGCCTGTCCCAACACCAAGAGCTAGTCTCTCATTGGTTAACCGTCTTCCCGTTCATCCTCAGGACAAATTGCAACCTGTACGGAACAGGAGGTTAAAGGTGCTGATGCTCCAAGTAGGGAGATTGCTAGTAAAGTGGCTGGAATGGCGAACCCGAGCACAAGGAGATGAGAAATGAGGTGCGTTTTAGGAACCTTTCCCCATCACACGGTGTACCATCTTCTGGGTTTCTCATGCATGTTTTCGATGTAGGAAGATGCCCTTGAACCTGGAGATTTGGGACCCATGCGATGGGTAGCACGCAGTATTACTTTAAAGGGTCTGCGTTTGCTCACCCAACCTCACCAAACCTCTCAGCCCCAAGAGTGTCCACCCTTATGTCTCATCCAGCTGTGGGTCTAGATATGGTCAATCCAGGTTGCATCACAGACCCTGAACGAATTGTGTAAGAATTTCTCTCTCTTTCACTGTCTTTGTTTCATGGGTTTTGAAAAGTAGTTTATTTTTATAATGGGGTTTAGCTGCTTTTCACGGCTGTGTTTATGCCGCTTTACACCCACTTGACACACTAACAGAGAGATATCAATACATAGGTTTTAAGATTATTACTAGTCAGATATATTCTTGTGCGGTGAATCGGGCGTGTTGAGTCCAGTTCTCTGAGCAAGGAGTAGGTCTTGTCTGTTACATATTGGGTTTATGGAACGGTATCTGAGCTAATTTGAAACTCTTGTTTTATGGATCACCCCACCTCACCTTTCCCGTTAAGCAGCCATAGTGTGTTTTCTGCATGTGTGACTCTGTTCTGTTTTGTAATTCAGTTCAAGTGTAACGGATTTTACATTCCCTCTATAAGTGACACCTTATGAGAAGTGTCCTTTTCTGTGTGACTTATTTCACTTAGAATCGTCGTACCTAAATCCACTCATCATGCTGCTACTAGCCTTATGACATTGATTTCATGGCTGAGTGATATTCCATTGTACATAAGGACCTCAAATTTTTTAGACATTTTTCGCTTTCCTGGGATATTTAAGGTGGAATGAAGTGGAGGTCCTTGTCAACAGAGCAGCCCTAAACTTAGGGGTGCTTGTGTCTTGCTGATTTTCAATTTTCCCACTTTATACCCCCATGCGTGGAAGTGCCCTATGCTCTCTAAGCTGTGTTTTTCAGATGTTTCAGGACACACCGTACACTTCTCCAGAGTGGCTGTTGGCAATTTACATCCCGCCCATCAGTGTAGCCAGGCTCCCATTTCTCCATGGCCTGTCCTGCATTTCTGGTTTTGACACTTTTTTCAGCATGGCCCTTTTGACCGATGGGAAGCGAGACTTCTTTGTAGCGCTGATTTGCCTTTCCAGGTTGCTTGGTTGGCCAAAAAGGGCGTATGCGTTTTTTCCTGAATATATTCAGGAAAAAACGCATACGCCCTTTTTGGCCAAGGGCATCATTGTCAACGTTTAGCCGCTTTTCATGTGCTTAAAAGGCGATTCGAATCTACCTCCTGAAATCTGTTTCCTGCAATTCTGCCTTGATTTCAATTCCTCGTTTTGCCTTCCCTCAATATATTTGTGGACGAGAGTTATCATTTATAACTCTGCAGATTTGTGAATTGCAGTGACCTGAATCTCCATTTTACAACTCGCTTTTTTTGGAGCTGGCCGCAAAAGCGCAGGATGGCTTCAGGCCCTGTTCTGGTTCCGGGGGGCAGGCTGAGCCTGTGGTTAATTCTTCTTCCTGATGGGAAAATAGAGTGACCTGTGCCTGTCCCAACACCAAGAGCTAGTCTCTCATTGGTTAACCGTCTTCCCGTTCATCCTCAGGACAAATTGCAACCTGTACGGAACAGGAGGTTAAAGGTGCTGATGCTCCAAGTAGGGAGATTGCTAGTAAAGTGGCTGGAATGGCGAACCCGAGCACAAGGAGATGAGAAATGAGGTGCGTTTTAGGAACCTTTCCCCATCACACGGTGTACCATCTTCTGGGTTTCTCATGCATGTTTTCGATGTAGGAAGATGCCCTTGAACCTGGAGATTTTGGACCCATGCGATGGGTAGCACGCAGTATTACTTTAAAGGGTCTGCGTTTGCTCACCCAACCTCACCAAACCTCTCAGCCCCAAGAGTGTCCACCCTTATGTCTCATCCAGCTGTGGGTCTAGATATGGTCAATCCAGGTTGCATCACAGACCCTGAACGAATTGTGTAAGAATTTCTCTCTCTTTCACTGTCTTTGTTTCATGGGTTTTGAAAAGTAGTTTATTTTTATAATGGGGTTTAGCTGCTTTTCACGGCTGTGTTTATGCCGCTTTACACCCACTTGACACACTAACAGAGAGATATCAATACATAGGTTTTAAGATTATTACTAGTCAGATATATTCTTGTGCGGTGAATCGGGCGTGTTGAGTCCAGTTCTCTGAGCAAGGAGTAGGTCTTGTCTGTTACATATTGGGTTTATGGAACGGTATCTGAGCTAATTTGAAACTCTTGTTTTATGGATCACCCCACCTCACCTTTCCCGTTAAGCAGCCATAGTGTGTTTTCTGCATGTGTGACTCTGTTCTGTTTTGTAATTCAGTTCAAGTGTAACGGATTTTACATTCCCTCTATAAGTGACACCTTATGAGAAGTGTCCTTTTCTGTGTGACTTATTTCACTTAGAATCGTCGTACCTAAATCCACTCATCATGCTGCTACTAGCCTTATGACATTGATTTCATGGCTGAGTGATATTCCATTGTACATAAGGACCTCAAATTTTTTAGACATTTTTCGCTTTCCTGGGATATTTAAGGTGGAATGAAGTGGAGGTCCTTGTCAACAGAGCAGCCCTAAACTTAGGGGTGCTTGTGTCTTGCTGATTTTCAATTTTCCCACTTTATACCCCCATGCGTGGAAGTGCCCTATGCTCTCTAAGCTGTGTTTTTCAGATGTTTCAGGACACACCGTACACTTCTCCAGAGTGGCTGTTGGCAATTTACATCCCGCCCATCAGTGTAGCCAGGCTCCCATTTCTCCATGGCCTGTCCTGCATTTCTGGTTTTGACACTTTTTTCAGCATGGCCCTTTTGACCGATGGGAAGCGAGACTTCTTTGTAGCGCTGATTTGCCTTTCCAGGTTGCTTGGTTGGCCAAAAAGGGCGTATGCGTTTTTTCCTGAATATATTCAGGAAAAAACGCATACGCCCTTTTTGGCCAAGGGCATCATTGTCAACGTTTAGCCGCTTTTCATGTGCTTAAAAGGCGATTCGAATCTACCTCCTGAAATCTGTTTCCTGCAATTCTGCCTTGATTTCAATTCCTCGTTTTGCCTTCCCTCAATATATTTGTGGACGAGAGTTATCATTTATAACTCTGCAGATTTGTGAATTGCAGTGACCTGAATCTCCATTTTACAACTCGCTTTTTTTGGAGCTGGCCGCAAAAGCGCAGGATGGCTTCAGGCCCTGTTCTGGTTCCGGGGGGCAGGCTGAGCCTGTGGTTAATTCTTCTTCCTGATGGGAAAATAGAGTGACCTGTGCCTGTCCCAACACCAAGAGCTAGTCTCTCATTGGTTAACCGTCTTCCCGTTCATCCTCAGGACAAATTGCAACCTGTACGGAACAGGAGGTTAAAGGTGCTGATGCTCCAAGTAGGGAGATTGCTAGTAAAGTGGCTGGAATGGCGAACCCGAGCACAAGGAGATGAGAAATGAGGTGCGTTTTAGGAACCTTTCCCCATCACACGGTGTACCATCTTCTGGGTTTCTCATGCATGTTTTCGATGTAGGAAGATGCCCTTGAACCTGGAGATTTGGGACCCATGCGATGGGTAGCACGCAGTATTACTTTAAAGGGTCTGCGTTTGCTCACCCAACCTCACCAAACCTCTCAGCCCCAAGAGTGTCCACCCTTATGTCTCATCCAGCTGTGGGTCTAGATATGGTCAATCCAGGTTGCATCACAGACCCTGAACGAATTGTGTAAGAATTTCTCTCTCTTTCACTGTCTTTGTTTCATGGGTTTTGAAAAGTAGTTTATTTTTATAATGGGGTTTAGCTGCTTTTCACGGCTGTGTTTATGCCGCTTTACACCCACTTGACACACTAACAGAGAGATATCAATACATAGGTTTTAAGATTATTACTAGTCAGATATATTCTTGTGCGGTGAATCGGGCGTGTTGAGTCCAGTTCTCTGAGCAAGGAGTAGGTCTTGTCTGTTACATATTGGGTTTATGGAACGGTATCTGAGCTAATTTGAAACTCTTGTTTTATGGATCACCCCACCTCACCTTTCCCGTTAAGCAGCCATAGTGTGTTTTCTGCATGTGTGACTCTGTTCTGTTTTGTAATTCAGTTCAAGTGTAACGGATTTTACATTCCCTCTATAAGTGACACCTTATGAGAAGTGTCCTTTTCTGTGTGACTTATTTCACTTAGAATCGTCGTACCTAAATCCACTCATCATGCTGCTACTAGCCTTATGACATTGATTTCATGGCTGAGTGATATTCCATTGTACATAAGGACCTCAAATTTTTTAGACATTTTTCGCTTTCCTGGGATATTTAAGGTGGAATGAAGTGGAGGTCCTTGTCAACAGAGCAGCCCTAAACTTAGGGGTGCTTGTGTCTTGCTGATTTTCAATTTTCCCACTTTATACCCCCATGCGTGGAAGTGCCCTATGCTCTCTAAGCTGTGTTTTTCAGATGTTTCAGGACACACCGTACACTTCTCCAGAGTGGCTGTTGGCAATTTACATCCCGCCCATCAGTGTAGCCAGGCTCCCATTTCTCCATGGCCTGTCCTGCATTTCTGGTTTTGACACTTTTTTCAGCATGGCCCTTTTGACCGATGGGAAGCGAGACTTCTTTGTAGCGCTGATTTGCCTTTCCAGGTTGCTTGGTTGGCCAAAAAGGGCGTATGCGTTTTTTCCTGAATATATTCAGGAAAAAACGCATACGCCCTTTTTGGCCAAGGGCATCATTGTCAACGTTTAGCCGCTTTTCATGTGCTTAAAAGGCGATTCGAATCTACCTCCTGAAATCTGTTTCCTGCAATTCTGCCTTGATTTCAATTCCTCGTTTTGCCTTCCCTCAATATATTTGTGGACGAGAGTTATCATTTATAACTCTGCAGATTTGTGAATTGCAGTGACCTGAATCTCCATTTTACAACTCGCTTTTTTTGGAGCTGGCCGCAAAAGCGCAGGATGGCTTCAGGCCCTGTTCTGGTTCCGGGGGGCAGGCTGAGCCTGTGGTTAATTCTTCTTCCTGATGGGAAAATAGAGTGACCTGTGCCTGTCCCAACACCAAGAGCTAGTCTCTCATTGGTTAACCGTCTTCCCGTTCATCCTCAGGACAAATTGCAACCTGTACGGAACAGGAGGTTAAAGGTGCTGATGCTCCAAGTAGGGAGATTGCTAGTAAAGTGGCTGGAATGGCGAACCCGAGCACAAGGAGATGAGAAATGAGGTGCGTTTTAGGAACCTTTCCCCATCACACGGTGTACCATCTTCTGGGTTTCTCATGCATGTTTTCGATGTAGGAAGATGCCCTTGAACCTGGAGATTTTGGACCCATGCGATGGGTAGCACGCAGTATTACTTTAAAGGGTCTGCGTTTGCTCACCCAACCTCACCAAACCTCTCAGCCCCAAGAGTGTCCACCCTTATGTCTCATCCAGCTGTGGGTCTAGATATGGTCAATCCAGGTTGCATCACAGACCCTGAACGAATTGTGTAAGAATTTCTCTCTCTTTCACTGTCTTTGTTTCATGGGTTTTGAAAAGTAGTTTATTTTTATAATGGGGTTTAGCTGCTTTTCACGGCTGTGTTTATGCCGCTTTACACCCACTTGACACACTAACAGAGAGATATCAATACATAGGTTTTAAGATTATTACTAGTCAGATATATTCTTGTGCGGTGAATCGGGCGTGTTGAGTCCAGTTCTCTGAGCAAGGAGTAGGTCTTGTCTGTTACATATTGGGTTTATGGAACGGTATCTGAGCTAATTTGAAACTCTTGTTTTATGGATCACCCCACCTCACCTTTCCCGTTAAGCAGCCATAGTGTGTTTTCTGCATGTGTGACTCTGTTCTGTTTTGTAATTCAGTTCAAGTGTAACGGATTTTACATTCCCTCTATAAGTGACACCTTATGAGAAGTGTCCTTTTCTGTGTGACTTATTTCACTTAGAATCGTCGTACCTAAATCCACTCATCATGCTGCTACTAGCCTTATGACATTGATTTCATGGCTGAGTGATATTCCATTGTACATATGGACCTCAAATTTTTTAGCCATTTTTCGCTTTCCTGGGATATTTAAGGTGGAATGAAGTGGAGGTCCTTGTCAACAGAGCAGCCCTAAACTTTGGGGTGCTTGTGTCTTGCTGATTTTCAATTTTCCCACTTTATCCCCCCATGCGTGGAAGTGCCCTATGCTCTCTAAGCTGTGTTTTTTAGATGTTTCAGGACACACCGTACACTTCTCCAGAGTGGCTGTTGGCAATTTACATCCCGCCCATCAGTGTAGCCAGGCTCCCATTTCTCCATGGCCTGTCCTGCATTTCTTTTTTTGACACTTTTTTCAGCATGGCCCTTTTGACCGATGGGAAGCGAGACTTCTTTGTAGCGCTGATTTGCCTTTCCAGGTTGCTTGGTTGGCCAAAAAGGGCGTATGCGTTTTTTCCTGAATATATTCAGGAAAAAACGCATACGCCCTTTTTGGCCAAGGGCCTCATTGTCAACGTTTTGCCGCTTTTCATGTGCTTTAAAGGCGATTCGAATCTACCTCCTGAAATCTGTTTCCTGCAATTCTGCCTTGATTTCAATTCCTCGTCTTTGCCTTCCCTCAATATATTTGTGGACGAGAGTTATCATTTATAACTCTGCAGGTTTGTGAATTGCAGTGCCCTGAAGCTCCATTTTACAACTCGCTTTTTTTGGAGCTGGCCGCAAAAGCGCAGGTTGGCTTCAGGCCCTGTTCTGGTTCCGGGGGGCAGGCTGAGCCTGTGGTTAATTCTTCTTCCTGATTGGAAAATAGAGTGACCTGTGCCTGTCCCAACACCAAGAGCTAGTCTCTCATTGGTTCCCCGTCTTCCCGTTCATCCTCAGGACAAATTGCAACCTGTACGGAACAGGAGGTTAAAGGTGCTGATGCTCCAAGTAGGGAGATTGCTAGTAAAGTGGCTGGAATGGCGAACCCGAGCACAAGGAGATGAGAAATGAGGTGCGTTTTAGAAACCTTTCCCCATCACACGGTGTACCATCTTCTGGGTTTCTCATGCATGTTTTCGATGTAGGAAGATGCCCTTGAACCTGGAGATTTGGGACCCATGCGATGGGTAGCACGCAGTATTACTTTAAAGGGTCTGCGTTTGCTCACCCAACCTCACCAAACCTCTCAGCCCCAAGAGTGTCCACCCTTATGTCTCATCCAGCTGTGGGTCTAGATATGGTCAATCCAGGTTGCATCACAGCCCCTGAACGAATTGTGTAAGAATTTCTCTCTCTTTCACTGTCTTTGTTTCATGGGTTTTGAAAAGTAGTTTATTTTTATAATGGGGTTTAGCTGCTTTTCACGGCTGTGTTTATGCCGCTTTACACCCACTTGACACACTAACAGAGAGATATCAATACATAGGTTTTAAGATTATTACTAGTCAGATATATTCTTGTGCGGTGAATCGGGCGTGTTGAGTCCAGTTCTCTGAGCAAGGAGTAGGTCTTGTCTGTTACATATTGGGTTTATGGAACGGTATCTGAGCTAATTTGAAACTCTTGTTTTATGGATCACCCCACCTCACCTTTCCCGTTAAGCAGCCATAGTGTGTTTTCTGCATGTGTGACTCTGTTCTGTTTTGTAATTCAGTTCAAGTGTAACGGATTTTACATTCCCTCTATAAGTGACACCTTATGAGAAGTGTCCTTTTCTGTGTGACTTATTTCACTTAGAATCGTCGTACCTAAATCCACTCATCATGCTGCTACTAGCCTTATGACATTGATTTCATGGCTGAGTGATATTCCATTGTACATATGGACCTCAAATTTTTTAGCCATTTTTCGCTTTCCTGGGATATTTAAGGTGGAATGAAGTGGAGGTCCTTGTCAACAGAGCAGCCCTAAACTTAGGGGTGCTTGTGTCTTGCTGATTTTCAATTTTCCCACTTTATACCCCCATGCGTGGAAGTGCCCTATGCTCTCTAAGCTGTGTTTTTCAGATGTTTCAGGACACACCGTACACTTCTCCAGAGTGGCTGTTGGCAATTTACATCCCGCCCATCAGTGTAGCCAGGCTCCCATTTCTCCATGGCCTGTCCTGCATTTCTTTTTTTGACACTTTTTTCAGCATGGCCCTTTTGACCGATGGGAAGCGAGACTTCTTTGTAGCGCTGATTTGCCTTTCCAGGTTGCTTGGTTGGCCAAAAAGGGCGTATGCGTTTTTTCCTGAATATATTCAGGAAAAAACGCATACGCCCTTTTTGGCCAAGGGCATCATTGTCAACGTTTAGCCGCTTTTCATGTGCTTAAAAGGCGATTCGAATCTACCTCCTGAAATCTGTTTCCTGCAATTCTGCCTTGATTTCAATTCCTCGTTTTGCCTTCCCTCAATATATTTGTGGACGAGAGTTATCATTTATAACTCTGCAGATTTGTGAATTGCAGTGACCTGAATCTCCATTTTACAACTCGCTTTTTTTGGAGCTGGCCGCAAAAGCGCAGGATGGCTTCAGGCCCTGTTCTGGTTCCGGGGGGCAGGCTGAGCCTGTGGTTAATTCTTCTTCCTGATGGGAAAATAGAGTGACCTGTGCCTGTCCCAACACCAAGAGCTAGTCTCTCATTGGTTAACCGTCTTCCCGTTCATCCTCAGGACAAATTGCAACCTGTACGGAACAGGAGGTTAAAGGTGCTGATGCTCCAAGTAGGGAGATTGCTAGTAAAGTGGCTGGAATGGCGAACCCGAGCACAAGGAGATGAGAAATGAGGTGCGTTTTAGGAACCTTTCCCCATCACACGGTGTACCATCTTCTGGGTTTCTCATGCATGTTTTCGATGTAGGAAGATGCCCTTGAACCTGGAGATTTTGGACCCATGCGATGGGTAGCACGCAGTATTACTTTAAAGGGTCTGCGTTTGCTCACCCAACCTCACCAAACCTCTCAGCCCCAAGAGTGTCCACCCTTATGTCTCATCCAGCTGTGGGTCTAGATATGGTCAATCCAGGTTGCATCACAGACCCTGAACGAATTGTGTAAGAATTTCTCTCTCTTTCACTGTCTTTGTTTCATGGGTTTTGAAAAGTAGTTTATTTTTATAATGGGGTTTAGCTGCTTTTCACGGCTGTGTTTATGCCGCTTTACACCCACTTGACACACTAACAGAGAGATATCAATACATAGGTTTTAAGATTATTACTAGTCAGATATATTCTTGTGCGGTGAATCGGGCGTGTTGAGTCCAGTTCTCTGAGCAAGGAGTAGGTCTTGTCTGTTACATATTGGGTTTATGGAACGGTATCTGAGCTAATTTGAAACTCTTGTTTTATGGATCACCCCACCTCACCTTTCCCGTTAAGCAGCCATAGTGTGTTTTCTGCATGTGTGACTCTGTTCTGTTTTGTAATTCAGTTCAAGTGTAACGGATTTTACATTCCCTCTATAAGTGACACCTTATGAGAAGTGTCCTTTTCTGTGTGACTTATTTCACTTAGAATCGTCGTACCTAAATCCACTCATCATGCTGCTACTAGCCTTATGACATTGATTTCATGGCTGAGTGATATTCCATTGTACATAAGGACCTCAAATTTTTTAGCCATTTTTCGCTTTCCTGGGATATTTAAGGTGGAATGAAGTGGAGGTCCTTGTCAACAGAGCAGCCCTAAACTTAGGGGTGCTTGTGTCTTGCTGATTTTCAATTTTCCCACTTTATACCCCCATGCGTGGAAGTGCCCTATGCTCTCTAAGCTGTGTTTTTCAGATGTTTCAGGACACACCGTACACTTCTCCAGAGTGGCTGTTGGCAATTTACATCCCGCCCATCAGTGTAGCCAGGCTCCCATTTCTCCATGGCCTGTCCTGCATTTCTTTTTTTGACACTTTTTTCAGCATGGCCCTTTTGACCGATGGGAAGCGAGACTTCTTTGTAGCGCTGATTTGCCTTTCCAGGTTGCTTGGTTGGCCAAAAAGGGCGTATGCGTTTTTTCCTGAATATATTCAGGAAAAAACGCATACGCCCTTTTTGGCCAAGGGCATCATTGTCAACGTTTAGCCGCTTTTCATGTGCTTAAAAGGCGATTCGAATCTACCTCCTGAAATCTGTTTCCTGCAATTCTGCCTTGATTTCAATTCCTCGTTTTGCCTTCCCTCAATATATTTGTGGACGAGAGTTATCATTTATAACTCTGCAGATTTGTGAATTGCAGTGACCTGAATCTCCATTTTACAACTCGCTTTTTTTGGAGCTGGCCGCAAAAGCGCAGGATGGCTTCAGGCCCTGTTCTGGTTCCGGGGGGCAGGCTGAGCCTGTGGTTAATTCTTCTTCCTGATGGGAAAATAGAGTGACCTGTGCCTGTCCCAACACCAAGAGCTAGTCTCTCATTGGTTAACCGTCTTCCCGTTCATCCTCAGGACAAATTGCAACCTGTACGGAACAGGAGGTTAAAGGTGCTGATGCTCCAAGTAGGGAGATTGCTAGTAAAGTGGCTGGAATGGCGAACCCGAGCACAAGGAGATGAGAAATGAGGTGCGTTTTAGGAACCTTTCCCCATCACACGGTGTACCATCTTCTGGGTTTCTCATGCATGTTTTCGATGTAGGAAGATGCCCTTGAACCTGGAGATTTTGGACCCATGCGATGGGTAGCACGCAGTATTACTTTAAAGGGTCTGCGTTTGCTCACCCAACCTCACCAAACCTCTCAGCCCCAAGAGTGTCCACCCTTATGTCTCATCCAGCTGTGGGTCTAGATATGGTCAATCCAGGTTGCATCACAGACCCTGAACGAATTGTGTAAGAATTTCTCTCTCTTTCACTGTCTTTGTTTCATGGGTTTTGAAAAGTAGTTTATTTTTATAATGGGGTTTAGCTGCTTTTCACGGCTGTGTTTATGCCGCTTTACACCCACTTGACACACTAACAGAGAGATATCAATACATAGGTTTTAAGATTATTACTAGTCAGATATATTCTTGTGCGGTGAATCGGGCGTGTTGAGTCCAGTTCTCTGAGCAAGGAGTAGGTCTTGTCTGTTACATATTGGGTTTATGGAATGGTATCTGAGCTAATTTGAAACTCTTGTTTTATGGATCACCCCACCTCACCTTTCCCGTTAAGCAGCCATAGTGTGTTTTCTGCATGTGTGACTCTGTTCTGTTTTGTAATTCAGTTCAAGTGTAACGGATTTTACATTCCCTCTATAAGTGACACCTTATGAGAAGTGTCCTTTTCTGTGTGACTTATTTCACTTAGAATCGTCGTACCTAAATCCACTCATCATGCTGCTACTAGCCTTATGACATTGATTTCATGGCTGAGTGATATTCCATTGTACATATGGACCTCAAATTTTTTAGCCATTTTTCGCTTTCCTGGGATATTTAAGGTGGAATGAAGTGGAGGTCCTTATCAACAGAGCAGCCCTAAACTTAGGGGTGCTTGTGTCTTGCTGATTTTCAATTTTCCCACTTGATACCCCCATGCGTGGAAGTGCCCTATGCTCTCTAAGCTGTGTTTTTCAGATGTTTCAGGACACACCGTACACTTCTCCAGAGTGGCTGTTGGCAATTTACATCCCGCCCATCAGTGTAGCCAGGCTCCCATTTCTCCATGGCCTGTCCTGCATTTCTGGTTTTGACACTTTTTTCAGCATGGCCCTTTTGACCGATGGGAAGCGAGACTTCTTTGTAGCGCTGATTTGCCTTTCCAGGTTGCTTGGTTGGCCAAAAAGGGCGTATGCGTTTTTTCCTGAATATATTCAGGAAAAAACGCATACGCCCTTTTTGGCCAAGGGCATCATTGTCAACGTTTAGCCGCTTTTCATGTGCTTAAAAGGCGATTCGAATCTACCTCCTGAAATCTGTTTCCTGCAATTCTGCCTTGATTTCAATTCCTCGTTTTGCCTTCCCTCAATATATTTGTGGACGAGAGTTATCATTTATAACTCTGCAGATTTGTGAATTGCAGTGACCTGAATCTCCATTTTACAACTCGCTTTTTTTGGAGCTGGCCGCAAAAGCGCAGGATGGCTTCAGGCCCTGTTCTGGTTCCGGGGGGCAGGGTGAGCCTGTGGTTAATTCTTCTTCCTGATGGGAAAATAGAGTGACCTGTGCCTGTCCCAACACCAAGAGCTAGTCTCTCATTGGTTAACCGTCTTCCCGTTCATCCTCAGGACAAATTGCAACCTGTACGGAACAGGAGGTTAAAGGTGCTGATGCTCCAAGTAGGGAGATTGCTAGTAAAGTGGCTGGAATGGCGAACCCGAGCACAAGGAGATGAGAAATGAGGTGCGTTTTAGGAACCTTTCCCCATCACACGGTGTACCATCTTCTGGGTTTCTCATGCATGTTTTCGATGTAGGAAGATGCCCTTGAACCTGGAGATTTTGGACCCATGCGATGGGTAGCACGCAGTATTACTTTAAAGGGTCTGCGTTTGCTCACCCAACCTCACCAAACCTCTCAGCCCCAAGAGTGTCCACCCTTATGTCTCATCCAGCTGTGGGTCTAGATATGGTCAATCCAGGTTGCATCACAGACCCTGAACGAATTGTGTAAGAATTTCTCTCTCTTTCACTGTCTTTGTTTCATGGGTTTTGAAAACTAAGATATTTTTATAATGGGGTTTAGCTGCTTTTCACGGCTGTGTTTATGCCGCTTTACACCCACTTGACACACTAACAGAGAGATATCAATACATAGGTTTTAAGATTATAACTAGTCAGATATATTCTGGTGCGGTGAATCGGGCGTGTTGAGTCCAGTTCTCTGAGCAAGGAGTAGGTCTTGTCTGTTACATATTGGGTTTATGGAACGGTATCTGAGCTAATTTGAAACTCTTGTTTTATGGATCACCCCACCTCACCTTTCCCGTTAGGCAGCCATAGTGTGTTTTGTGCATGTGTGACTCTGTTCTGTTTTGTAATTCAGTTCAAGTGTAACGGTTTTTACATTCCCTCTATAAGTGACACCTTATGAGAAGTGTCCTTTTCTGTGTGACTTATTTCACTTAGAATCGTCGTACCTAAATCCACTCATCATGCTGCTACTAGCCTTATGACATTGATTTCATGGCTGAGTGATATTCCATTGTACATATGGACCTCAAATTTTTTATCCATTTTTCGCTTTCCTGGGATATTTAAGGTGGAATGAAGTGGAGGTCCTTGTCAACAGAGCATCCCTAAACTTTGGGGTGCTTGTGTCTTGCTGATTTTTAATTTTCCCACTTTATACCCCCATGCGTGGAAGTGCCCTATGCTCTCTAAGCTGTGTTTTTTAGATGTTTCAGGACACACCGTACACTTCTCCAGAGTGGCTGTTGGCAATTTACATCCCGCCCATCAGTGTAGCCAGGCTCCCATTTCTCCATTGCCTGTCCTGCATTTCTTTTTTTGACACTTTTTTCAGCATGGCCCTTTTGACCGATGGGAAGCGAGACTTCTTTGTAGCGCTGATTTGCCTTTCCAGGTTGCTTGGTTGGCCAAAAAGGGCGTAAGCGTTTTTTCCTGAATATATTCAGGAAAAAACGCATACGCCCTTTTTGGCCAAGGGCATCATTGTCAACGTTTTGCCACTTTTCATGTGCTTTAAAGGCGATTCGAATCTACCTCCTGAAATCTGTTTCCTGCAATTCTGCCTTGATTTCAATTCCTCGTCTTTGCCTTCCCTCAATATATTTGTGGACGAGAGTTATCATTTATAACTCTGCAGGTTTGTGAATTGCAGTGCCCTGAAGCTCCATTTTACAACTCGCTTTTTTTGGAGCTGGCCGCAAAAGCGCAGGTTGGCTTCAGGCCCTGTTCTGGTTCCGGGGAGCAGGCTGAGACTGTGGTTAATTCTTCTTCCTGATGGGAAAATAGAGTGACCTGTGCCTGTCCCAACACCAAGAGCTAGTCTCTCATTGGTTCCCCGTCTTCCCGTTCATCCTCAGGACAAATTGCAACCTGTCCGGAACAGGAGGTTAAAGGTGCTGATGCTCCAAGTAGGGAGATTGCTAGTAAAGTGGCTGGAATGGCGAACCCGAGCACAAGGAGATGAGAAATGAGGTGCGTTTTAGAAACCTTTCCCCATCACACGGTGTACCATCTTCTGGGTTTCTCATGCATGTTTTCGATGTAGGAAGATGCCCTTGAACCTGGAGATTTGGGACCCATGCGATGGGTAGCACGCAGTATTACTTTAAAGGGTCTGCGTTTGCTCACCCAACCTCACCAAACCTCTCAGCCCCAAGAGTGTCCACCCTTATGTCTCATCCAGCTGTGGGTCTAGATATGGTCAATCCAGGTTGCATCACAGACCCTGAACGAATTGTGTAAGAATTTCTCTCTCTTTCACTGTCTTTGTTTCATGGGTTTTGAAAACTAAGTTATTTTTATAATGGGGTTTAGCTGCTTTTCACGGCTGTGTTTATGCCGCTTTACACCCACTTGACACACTAACAGAGAGATATCAATACATAGGTTTTAAGATTATAACTAGTCAGATATATTCTTGTGCGGTGAATCGGGCGTGTTGAGTCCAGTTCTCTGAGCAAGGAGTAGGTCTTGTCTGTTACATATTGGGTTTATGGAATGGTATCTGAGCTAATTTGAAACTCTTGTTTTATGGATCACCCCACCTCACCTTTCCCGTTAAGCAGCCATAGTGTGTTTTCTGCATGTGTGACTCTGTTCTGTTTTGTAATTCAGTTCAAGTGTAATGGTTTTTACATTCCCTCTATAAGTGACACCTTATGAGAAGTGTCCTTTTCTGTGTGACTTATTTCACTTAGAATCGTCGTACCTAAATCCACTCATCATGCTGCTACTAGCCTTATGACATTGATTTCATGGCTGAGTGATATTCCATTGTACATATGGACCTCAAATTTTTTATCCATTTTTCGCTTTCCTGGGATATTTAAGGTGGAATGAATTGGAGGTCCTTGTCAACAGAGCAGCCCTAAACTTTGGGGTGCTTGTGTCTTGCTGATTTTTAATTTTCCCACTTTATACCCCCATGCGTGGAAGTGCCCTATGCTCTCTAAGCTGTGTTTTTTAGATGTTTCAGGACACACCGTACACTTCTCCAGAGTGGCAGTTGGCAATTTACATCCCGCCCATCAGTGTAGCCAGGCTCCCATTTCTCCATGGCCTGTCCTGCATTTCTTTTTTTGACACTTTTTTCAGCATGGCCCTTTTGACCGATGGGAAGCGAGACTTCTTTGTAGCGCTGATTTGCCTTTCCAGGTTGCTTGGTGGGCCAAAAAGGGCGTATGCGTCTTTTCCTGAATATATTCAGGAAAAAACGCATACGCCCTTTTTGGCCAAGGGCATCATTGTCAACGTTTAGCCGCTTTTCATGTGCTTAAAAGGCGATTCGAATCTACCTCCTGAAATCTGTTTCCTGCAATTCTGCCTTGATTTCAATTCCTCGTCTTTGCCTTCCCTCAATATATTTGTGGACGAGAGTTATCATTTATAACTCTGCAGATTTGTGAATTGCAGTGACCTGAAGCTCCATTTTACAACTCGCTTTTTTTGGAGCTGGCCGCAAAAGCGCAGGATGGCTTCAGGCCCTGTTCTGGTTCCGGGGGGCAGGCTGAGCCTGTGGTTAATTCTTCTTCCTGATGGGAAAATAGAGTGACCTGTGCCTGTCCCAACACCAAGAGCTAGTCTCTCATTGGTTAACCGTCTTCCCGTTCATCCTCAGGACAAATTGCAACCTGTACGGAACAGGAGGTTAAAGGTGCTGATGCTCCAAGTAGGGAGATTGCTAGTAAAGTGGCTGGAATGGCGAACCCGAGCACAAGGAGATGAGAAATGAGGTGCGTTTTAGGAACCTTTCCCCATCACACGGTGTACCATTTTCTGGGTTTCTCATGCATGTTTTCGATGTAGGAAGATGCCCTTGAACCTGGAGATTTTGGACCCATGCGATGGGTAGCACGCAGTATTACTTTAAAGGGTCTGCGTTTGCTCACCCAACCTCACCAAACCTCTCAGCCCCAAGAGTGTCCACCCTTATGTCTCATCCAGCTGTGGGTCTAGATATGGTCAATCCAGGTTGCATCACAGACCCTGAACGAATTGTGTAAGAATTTCTCTCTCTTTCACTGTCTTTGTTTCATGGGTTTTGAAAAGTAGTTTATTTTTATAATGGGGTTTAGCTGCTTTTCACGGCTGTGTTTATGCCGCTTTACACCCACTTGACACACTAACAGAGAGATATCAATACATAGGTTTTAAGATTATTACTAGTCAGATATATTCTTGTGCGGTGAATCGGGCGTGTTGAGTCCAGTTCTCTGAGCAAGGAGTAGGTCTTGTCTGTTACATATTGGGTTTATGGAACGGTATCTGAGCTAATTTGAAACTCTTGTTTTATGGATCACCCCACCTCACCTTTCCCGTTAAGCAGCCATAGTGTGTTTTCTGCATGTGTGACTCTGTTCTGTTTTGTAATTCAGTTCAAGTGTAACGGATTTTACATTCCCTCTATAAGTGACACCTTATGAGAAGTGTCCTTTTCTGTGTGACTTATTTCACTTAGAATCGTCGTACCTAAATCCACTCATCATGCTGCTACTAGCCTTATGACATTGATTTCATGGCTGAGTGATATTCCATTGTACATAAGGACCTCAAATTTTTTAGCCATTTTTCGCTTTCCTGGGATATTTAAGGTGGAATGAAGTGGAGGTCCTTGTCAACAGAGCAGCCCTAAACTTAGGGGTGCTTGTGTCTTGCTGATTTTCAATTTTCCCACTTTATACCCCCATGCGTGGAAGTGCCCTATGCTCTCTAAGCTGTGTTTTTCAGATGTTTCAGGACACACCGTACACTTCTCCAGAGTGGCTGTTGGCAATTTACATCCCGCCCATCAGTGTAGCCAGGCTCCCATTTCTCCATGGCCTGTCCTGCATTTCTTTTTTTGACACTTTTTTCAGCATGGCCCTTTTGACCGATGGGAAGCGAGACTTCTTTGTAGCGCTGATTTGCCTTTCCAGGTTGCTTGGTTGGCCAAAAAGGGCGTATGCGTTTTTTCCTGAATATATTCAGGAAAAAACGCATACGCCCTTTTTGGCCAAGGGCATCATTGTCAACGTTTAGCCGCTTTTCATGTGCTTAAAAGGCGATTCGAATCTACCTCCTGAAATCTGTTTCCTGCAATTCTGCCTTGATTTCAATTCCTCGTTTTGCCTTCCCTCAATATATTTGTGGACGAGAGTTATCATTTATAACTCTGCAGATTTGTGAATTGCAGTGACCTGAATCTCCATTTTACAACTCGCTTTTTTTGGAGCTGGCCGCAAAAGCGCAGGATGGCTTCAGGCCCTGTTCTGGTTCCGGGGGGCAGGCTGAGCCTGTGGTTAATTCTTCTTCCTGATGGGAAAATAGAGTGACCTGTGCCTGTCCCAACACCAAGAGCTAGTCTCTCATTGGTTAACCGTCTTCCCGTTCATCCTCAGGACAAATTGCAACCTGTACGGAACAGGAGGTTAAAGGTGCTGATGCTCCAAGTAGGGAGATTGCTAGTAAAGTGGCTGGAATGGCGAACCCGAGCACAAGGAGATGAGAAATGAGGTGCGTTTTAGGAACCTTTCCCCATCACACGGTGTACCATCTTCTGGGTTTCTCATGCATGTTTTCGATGTAGGAAGATGCCCTTGAACCTGGAGATTTTGGACCCATGCGATGGGTAGCACGCAGTATTACTTTAAAGGGTCTGCGTTTGCTCACCCAACCTCACCAAACCTCTCAGCCCCAAGAGTGTCCACCCTTATGTCTCATCCAGCTGTGGGTCTAGATATGGTCAATCCAGGTTGCATCACAGACCCTGAACGAATTGTGTAAGAATTTCTCTCTCTTTCACTGTCTTTGTTTCATGGGTTTTGAAAAGTAGTTTATTTTTATAATGGGGTTTAGCTGCTTTTCACGGCTGTGTTTATGCCGCTTTACACCCACTTGACACACTAACAGAGAGATATCAATACATAGGTTTTAAGATTATTACTAGTCAGATATATTCTTGTGCGGTGAATCGGGCGTGTTGAGTCCAGTTCTCTGAGCAAGGAGTAGGTCTTGTCTGTTACATATTGGGTTTATGGAACGGTATCTGAGCTAATTTGAAACTCTTGTTTTATGGATCACCCCACCTCACCTTTCCCGTTAAGCAGCCATAGTGTGTTTTCTGCATGTGTGACTCTGTTCTGTTTTGTAATTCAGTTCAAGTGTAACGGATTTTACATTCCCTCTATAAGTGACACCTTATGAGAAGTGTCCTTTTCTGTGTGACTTATTTCACTTAGAATCGTCGTACCTAAATCCACTCATCATGCTGCTACTAGCCTTATGACATTGATTTCATGGCTGAGTGATATTCCATTGTACATATGGACCTCAAATTTTTTAGCCATTTTTCGCTTTCCTGGGATATTTAAGGTGGAATGAAGTGGAGGTCCTTGTCAACAGAGCAGCCCTAAACTTAGGGGTGCTTGTGTCTTGCTGATTTTCAATTTTCCCACTTTATACCCCCATGCGTGGAAGTGCCCTATGCTCTCTAAGCTGTGTTTTTCAGATGTTTCAGGACACACCGTACACTTCTCCAGAGTGGCTGTTGGCAATTTACATCCCGCCCATCAGTGTAGCCAGGCTCCCATTTCTCCATGGCCTGTCCTGCATTTCTTTTTTTGACACTTTTTTCAGCAT